>NC_041385.1:232989672-232995945 GCF_002162155.2 Triticum dicoccoides | reverse complement strand
GCAAGGCCGTGCGCGAGGCGGACGGGCGCGGCCGGGGTGCTCCGGCGGGGGCTCGCAGGAACCGCTGGCGACAACGGTAGCCACCAGAGCAGCTGCTTGCGGCAGCAGCAGCAACAACAGGCAGGGCAAGTAGCAGCGACAGTAGCATCAGGTAGCAGGAGCGGCAGCTAGCAGCGGCAACGCAAAGCATTAGCGCTAGCGGCGGCGGCGACAAAGCGAAGGCAGCAGCAAGGACAGAGAGCAGTGGCAGGATGCACACATGTACGCGTACGCGTACATGGGATCTCGGACGAACTCGGGGACGACGGCCTACGGCATCCAAACGAAGGGGAGGGACAGATGGGTTGGACGGGCAGCTCACCACGGAGGCACACGGAGGCCCGTTGGTGGCTTAGGAGCTGCAGAGGCGACGGAGTTGACGGAGATGGCCGGCGACCGAAGCGGACGAGGTCGACGCGGATCCGGCGAAGGAGGGAGTTTCGGCCCGTTTTCGTCTCCGTAGTGGACGTAGTGGACGACGCTGGTCTTCGTGGACACAACGAGCGAGGCGAGAGCTGGCTGGTGGCCACGACAGAGTGAGCCGGGCGGCGACGGATCTGGAGAAGGGGAACGAGCGCTTGGGCGCGAGGCGGAGAGAGCGAGGGGAGTGGTGAGCGAGTGGGGGGTGGGATCGAGGGGTCGGGGCGTGGCGCCCTTATCCCCTCCCGGCGCTGCCGACGAGAGGGTGCGGCGGCGACCAAGCCCCTGTAGCGACCTGGTCACGTGTACAGGGGAGAGAGAGGAGGGTTCAGCGAGGGTGGGCCGGTCTGATGGCTTAGTGGGCCAAAGCCCAGGGGGAGGCCGTTTCCTTTTATTTTTATGTTTCGCTTTTCTTTTTATTTATATTATTTTTGCTGCTTTATATAATTTCCACCATATTTTAGTTTAAGTAAAATACAAAAATAGTTTCTAAATTATTATTACTATTTATACCTCTGCCACAAAAAGTTTGGTACTCAAATAAATTATTTTGATATTTTAGAAATTATAAAAGGCATCTATATAATTGTTTAAGCCACTGTTTTATTCTCAAAAGGGCATTTAAATACTTTACAAAAGTGTTGGGTCCCCACCATAATTAGTTATGGAATATTTTCTACACTTTGAACATTTTATTTTGCATGTTTGAGAAATTTAAATTTTGGACTTCAATTTGAATTGAATTTGAATTACGATTTGGATCAAGTGAGGATTAGCAACTGTGATGTTGGTGATATGGCACCACTAACGGGGATTATTGTAACTTGATTCTCCGGGCGTTACAAATCTCCTCCACTACAAGAAATCTCGTCTCGAGATTTTAGGAGGTAGACAGAAACAAAGCAGGGTATTCATCACGAAGACGATCCTCGAGCTCCCAAGTGGCTTCATCTTCAAAAGGATTTGAGCACTAAACTTTTAGAATTTTGAAAGCCCTCAGACGAGTACGACGTTCAGCTTGAACGAGAACTTGATTTGGATGCTCTATGTAAGTGAGATCATCTTGCAGGGGTTCGGCTTTATAAGCCATGGGGTTGTCACAATAAGACTTGTGACTCAGGGCATCGATCATGACAATAACCTTGCCAGGGGTATAAGAAATACCATACTCATAGTCTGTGATTGTTTCCATACATCGCTGTTGATGGAGATCCAGATCTAGCTGAGTAACAGATACTTCAGACTTTGATGATCGGTGAAGATCTCGCAATGATTACCAAGAAGGAAATGCTGCCACAACTTTAGTGCAAACTTAACTTCAACACGTTCAATATCATGGACTAGGTATTTCTTTTGAAAAGACATCCTGGAATTCACAAACGGCTGGAGCGTTTTCAATTCTCAATTCTCACAAGAGGAGAATCATTTTAACGCATGCAAGGAATAAATCTGTGCTTCGGCGTTACGAACAAGATGAGCATGGTAGCTTACTATCTCATTTGAAGGATGTAATAGATGGACGAATTTAGTTACGCAAATGACAGAAGTGGTATATTTTTTCGACCATTCCATTCCCAGAATGAGGTCGATGTGGATGACTTCAAAACAATGGGGGAAACATGGAATTCCAACCTTTCAAGTTCAACGGGGGACGTTGGGACTAACCAAGGTGGTTCGACATTGGCCTGCGGAATGCAGCTTGGAATTCTGGTCAAGTGATGGCGGTTCCAACACGTAAGGAACACATGTGGGTGTCTTACGATTTGAGCAGTGGGGCCTTTCAAGTAATAGGCCGCGAAGGTGACATAGTCGGTAGGGGCTACATTAGCAGACTCCAACTTGAAAGTGATGTCAGGGAGTCAGTCATCAGCATCAAGGGGCTGAGTTGAGCTGCGGTGGATGACATGGTTGAGACGCACAAAGTCTTGCAGAGTCTCTGGGGCGGGTTGCTGATTCATATTGGGGTACAGAAACTGAGCCATGACTCGTATCATGAACTGGCGATTCAACATCAAACTGTTGTATCATTCAGGCAATGTATTCGGGAGGTGGTGGACTGTCGCCACCACGACCACAACTAGTGGGTCTAACCATCCTGCTTAAAAGCAACAGGTGGTAATTTTAGCAAGGGGTGGAGCAAGTGTATGGAGTCATTCATGATGTAAATAGAACAATGAGCAAAGGCGCGGTATGTACAAAACGGTAGTCATTGAAGACATACCGATACATATGCGGGGCAAATTATACACTGCTCGCATGAGTTCGGATAAGAGTAACATAGTAGACATACCAGGCGGCACGCATGCACGCGATGGAAGGCTACAACAATGGAACATAGCAAAGGCTACATCAGCTTCAATGAAAACCTCTGGAGCAAGGGATTAGCAAGTGACAATGCAGGGTGCCCTCGATAAGAGGATCTTGAGGTCAGTGAATAAGGCGAAGCAGAACTTGACCCTCAATTCAAGAAAGCCATAGTACAAATCTCCGGATGGATGTGATCACGAGAACCTAGGATAGAGTTAGCAAAATCATTTGTCCCGAGTAGAAGAGAGATCAGAGTCCTAGAGTATAGACAAGGAGTAAAAGATCCTAATACCACCCAATAACGACGTGGGCCGATAAGCCACACAACCATGTTAGTAAATCAGTTTTTCCAAAGACTAGACTCAACTTCGGCCAAGGAGTTGGAAAGGGGGATCCTACAGGCAGTCGGCTCTGATACCAACTTGTGACGCCCCCGATTCAATCGTACACTAATCATACACGCAAACGTGTACGATCAAGATCAGGGACTCACGGGAAGATATCACAACACAACTCTAAACACAAAAGAAAGACATACAAGCTTCATATTACAAGCCAGGGGCCTCGAGGGCTCGAATACAAAAGCTCGATACACAAGCGAGTCAGCGGAAGCAACAATATCTGAGTACAGACATAAGTTAAACAAGTTTTTGCCTTAAGAAGGCTAGCACAAACAACAACGATCGAAGAGGCAAGGCCTCCTGCCTGGGACCTCCTAACTACTCCTGGTCGTCGGTGGGCTCCACGTAGTAGAAGGTAGTAGTCAGCGGGGGTGGCATCTGGCTCCATGGATCCACCATCTGGTTGCATCAACCGAAAAGAAGAAAGAAGGGAGGAAAGGGGGTAGCAAAGCAACCGTGAGTACTCATCCAAAGTACTCGCAAGCATCAGATTTATACTAAGTATGCACTGGTATCAAATGGAAGGTTTGTATCTGTGGACTGAACTGCAGAATGCCAGAATAGAGGGGGAGGGCCTAGCCTATCGAAGACTAGCATCTTCACGCAGCTCCGAGCATCTTGCAGCATGTAGAAGAGTAAAGAATAGCAGTTTATAATTAACAAGCATGTTGTAACATTAATGCCCAGAGATCCTTCCTCGACTCCCTGCGAGAAAGCAATCCCGGAGCCACATATCCATCACATATCAAGTATCCATTTCTAGTTGTATAAGATCAGGATACAAGTCTGAACGTCCATTACCGAGGACACGGTATTCGAGTAAAGATCTTCCCTGCAGGGGTGCACCACATTACCCAACACGCTCGATCACTCTGGCCGGACACACCTTTTTGGGGTCAATGCCCGCCCTCGGAAGATCAACACGTCGCAGCCCGACCTAGGCTCAGCAGAGAGGTCCCCGCCGGTCTACATCCTAAGCACTCCGGGGTCTTGGGCCCATCGCCCGCAGCACTCCGGGTCGTTGCGAGCAGGGTGGATACCAGCATCGCCTCGGATGGCCAGCATGATCCGACCGTGCCGCACTGCTGAACTGGACGTCTGACAAAACTTCGGCTGATACTGCGACGTCGAGGCCCATAACTATTCTCGCGTGGTGGTTAGTGCGTAAAGGCCAAAGGCCAACTCAGAACAAATACCCAAACCTGTTAGTGCATTATTAAAAGGAGTGACGGCTGTCGGGACAAGTCCGGAGCTATCACCCATCTTGGGTGATACCGCTAAACAGCCAGACGCCACTGTCACATCGCACGGGTGCTCTCCGGGCCCGCCCGGCTCTCACAACGGTCTCCAGTAAAGTCAAGGTAACTGTGTGTCCAGACATCAAGGGGAAAACCCGAGGAATCACCCCCGGTGGATTCCACTCAATGTTATCATCAAGGTGAACGTAAGAGGGACCACCCTCGAGGTTCACACTTGAGGTGTTGCACGACAGAGCCGTATCGGGAATGGTGAAAGAGGAAATCACCCTCGATGACCACGACCGAATAGCTACACTACAGAATTATCATCAAGAGTGCGTTATGAGGGATCACCCTTGGCACTCGATAGTAGCTCTGCAGAGTCGAGCAACTAAAGGGGTGTGATGTGACGTGAGGTGTCGGGCTCTGGTCATCGATCACGTTGATCGAGTCGTCGATGATGAAGCAGGGGCAACAAGGACAAGTGGGGGTCACTAATGGATCACTAACCAACCTATACTAAGCAGTTTAGGATAAGCAGGTAAGGTACAACAGCAGGTTACAAAAACAGGCTATGCATCAGAATAGGAGCAATCAATAACAGTAGCAAAATCTAATGCAAGCATGAGAGTATAGAATGGGCGATATCGGGATGATCAAAGGGGGGCTTGCCTGGTTGCTCAGACAAGAAGAAGGATCGTCGTCGACGTAGTCGATCACAGAGACATCAGCATCGGTCTCGAGGTCTACCGGAGAGAAGAGGGGGAAGAAACAGTAAATACATAGCAGGCAAGTGCATAACAGTACAACAGACAGAGCTAAACGTGTTCTAACGCAGCGATAGGCGATACTGGCGAAGGGGGAAACATCCTGGGAAGTATTCCCGGTTCCGGACGTCTGTCAGACAGATGAATCGGAGGGGAAAAGTTCAACGTTTGCTATGCTAGGGATGTGTGGCGGGCGAACGGACCATGTGTTCGGATTGGTCTCATCGTTTTGAGCAACTTTCATGTAGAAAACTTTTTCATCCGAGCTACGGTTTAATTCCTATGATTTTTCAAAGATTTAAACAATATTATTAGATTTTTGTATTTAGTTTAATCCGAATTGAACAAGTCAAATTTGACTAGTCAAAGAGGCATGTGTGGCCCACATGTAAGTGTCATAGGTGCC
This sequence comes from Triticum dicoccoides, assembly GCF_002162155.2. NCBI lineage: Eukaryota > Viridiplantae > Streptophyta > Magnoliopsida > Poales > Poaceae > Triticum > Triticum dicoccoides. The sequence goes on along the minus strand of NC_041385.1, from coordinate 232,990,367 downwards.
ATTTAATTAGTCCAAACTAAGTTAAGGGGGTGTCTGTTTGCAGCGACTTATTGATTTAGGGACTTAAAAAAGTCCCTATAAGTCACATCTAAACCAAACAGGAGGGACTTATAGGGACTTAAAATGGGCATTTGGGACTTATGAAATAAGACTCTCAAGGAGGGACTTATAGGGACTTATAGTTGTAATATGGTCTTTTAGTCCATGTTAAGTCCCAGGAACCAAACAAGTTGGACTTTTTAGGGACTTGGGAATTATAAGTTAGGATTAAAATAAGTCCTAAGACTTATGAACCAAACAGGGCCTAAACTAGTGGGGCTACATGCCATCTATACATAGACTACTAATTAACTACTACTAACCTAAACTAGCACTAACAAGGGCCGGCCACACACGGCCGTGGCCAAGCCGGCCACACACACCACACACAGCACGCAACACACAATTCTGTTATCTGAACATAGCATTTTGCGATTTTTTAGGAATTAATCCACGCACCAAATGGATTTGGTCCAATAAAACATTTGAGCCTTGTCTAATGTACTACCTACTCATATTATTTTTACACATATTAACAACCGTTTAACCGCTAATTAGGGGTTGTTTAGGGGCTTAGTCATTGTAGAAATAGAAAAGCTAGCAACATCTACACTAGGAAGCAGCAGTACAGTAGAGCAGTAGCAAGCGGGCGGGCG
>NC_041385.1:232983022-232989282 GCF_002162155.2 Triticum dicoccoides | reverse complement strand
GGATGGCAAGGCCGTGCGCGATACGGACGGGCGCGGCCGGGGTGCTCCGGCGGGGGCTCGCAGGAACCGCCGGCAACAGCGGCAGCCACCAGAGCAGCTGCTTGCGGCAGCAGCAACAGCAACAGGCAGGGCAAGTAGCAGCGACAGTAGCATCAGGTAGCAGGAGCGGCAGCTAGCAGCGGCAACGCAAAGCATTAGCGCTAGCGGCGGCGGCGGCAAAGCGAAGGTAGCAGCAAGGACAGAGAGCAGTGGCAGGATGCACACATGTACGCGTACGCGTACACGGGATCTCGGACGAACTCGGGGACGACGGCCTACGGCATCCAAACGAAGGGGAGGGACAGATGGGTTGGATGGGCAGCTCACCACGGAGGCACACGGAGGCCCGTTGGTGGCTTAGGAGCTGCAGAGGCGACGGAGTTGACGGAGATGGCCAGCGACCGAAGCGGACGAGGTCGACGCGGATCCGGCGAAGGAGGGGGTTTCGGCCCATTTTCGTCTCCGTAGTGGACGTAGTGGACGACGACGGTCTTCGTGGACACAACGAGCGAGGGGAGAGCTGGCCGGTGGCCACGGCAGAGTGAGCCGGGCGGCGACGGATCTGGAGAAGGGGAACTAGCACTTGGGCGCGAGGCGGAGAGAGCGAGGGGAGTGATGAGCGAGTGGGGGGGGTGGGATCGAGGGGTAGGGGCGTGGCGCCCTTATCCCCTCCCGGCGCTGCCGACGAGAGGGTGCGGCGGCGACCAAGCCCCTGTAGCGACCTGGTCACGTGTACAGGGGAGAGAGAGGAGGGTTCAGCGAGGGTGGGCCGGTCTGATGGCTTAGTGGGCCAAAGCCCAGGGGGAGGCCGTTTCCTTTTATTTTTATGTTTCGCTTTTCTTTTTATTTATATTATTTTTGCTGCTTTATTTAATTTCCACCATATTTTAGTTTAAGTAAAATACAAAAATAGTTTCTAAATTATTATTACTATTTATACCTCTGCCACAAAAAGTTTGGTACTCAAATAAATTATTTTGATATTTTAGAAATTATAAAAGGCATCTATATAATTGTTTAAGCCACTGTTATATTCTCAAAAGGGCATTTAAATACTTTACAAAAGTGTTGGGTCACCACCATAATTAGTTATGGAATATTTTCTACACTTTGAACATTTTATTTTGCATGTTTGAGAAATTTGAATTTTGGACTTTAATTTGAATTGAATTTGAATTACGATTTGGATCAAGTGAGGATTAGCAATTGTGATGTTGGTGATATGGCACCACTAACGGGGATTACTGTAACTTGATTCTCCGGGCGTTACAAATCTCCTCCACTACAAGAAATCTCGTCCCGAGATTTTAGGAGGTAGACAGAAACAAAGCAGGGTATTCATCACGAAGACGATCCTCGAGCTCCCAAGTGGCTTCATCTTCAAAAGGATTTGAGCACTAAACTTTTAGAATTTTGAAAGCCCTCAGACGAGTACGACGTTCAGCTTGAACGAGAACTTGATTTGGATGCTCTATGTAAGTGAGATCATCTTGCAGGGGTTCGGCTTTATAAGCCATGGGGTTGTCACAATAAGACTTGTGACTCAGGGCATTGATCATGACAATAACCTTGCCAGGGGTATAAGAAATACCAAAGTCATAGTCTGTGATTGTTTCCATACATCGCAGTTGACGGAGATCCAGATCTAGCTGAGTAACAGATACTTCAGACTTTGATGATCGGTGAAGATCTCGCAATGATTACCAAGAAGGAAATGCTGCCACAACTTCAGTGCAAACTTAACTTCAACACGTTCAATATCATGGACTAGGTAGTTCTTTTGGAAAGACATCCTGGAATTCACAAACGGCTGGAGCGTTTTCAATTCTCAATTCTCACAAGAGGAGAATCGTTTTAATGCATGCAAGGAATAAATCCATGCTTCGGCGTTACGAACAAGATGAGCATGGTAGCTTACTATCTCATTTGAAGGATGTAATAGATGGATGAATTTAGTTACGCAAATGACAGAAGTGGTATATGTTTTCGACCATTCCATTCCCAGAATGAGGTCGATGTGGATGACTTCAAAACAATGGGGGAAACATGGAATTCCAACCTTTCAAGTTCAACGGGGGACGTTGGGACTAACCAAGGTGGTTCGACATTGGCCCGCGGAATGCAGCTTGGAATTCTGGTCAAGTGATGGCGGTTCCAACACGTAAGGAACGCATGTGGGTGTCTTACGATTTGAGCAGTGGGGCCTTTCAAGTAATAGGCCGCGAAGGTGACATAGTCGGTAGGGGCTACATTAGCAGACTCCAACTCGAAAGTGATGTCAGGGAGTCAGTCATCAGCATCAAGGGGCTAAGTTGAGCTGCGGTGGATGACATGGTTGAGACGCACAAAGTCTTGCAGAGTCTCTGCGGCGGGTTGCTGATTCATATTGGGGTACAGAAACTGAGCCATGACTCGTATCATGAACTGGCGATTCAATATCAAACTGTTGTATCATTCAGGCAATGTATTCGGGAGGTGGTGGACTGTCGCCACCACGACCACAACTAGTGGGTCTAACCATCCTGCTTAAAAGCAACAGGTGGTTATTTTAGAAAGGGGTGGAGCAAGTGTATGGAGTCATTCATGATGTAAATAGAACAATGAGCAAAGGCGTGGTATGTACAAAACGGTAGTCATTGAAGACATACCGATACATATGCGGGGCAAATTATACGCTGCTCGCATGAGTTCGGATAAGAGTAACATAGTAGACATACCAGGCGGCACGCATGCACGCGATGGAAGGCTACAACAACGGAACATAGCAAAGGCTACATCAGCGTCAATGAAAACCTCTGGAGCAAGGGATTAGCAAGTGACGATGCAGGGTGCCCTCGATAAGAGGATCCTGAGGTCAGTGAATAAGGCGAAGCAGAACTTGACCCTCAATTCAAGAAAGCCATAGTACAAATCTCCGGATGGATGTGATCACGAGAACCTAGGATAGAGTTAGCAAAATCATTTGTCCCGAGTAGAAGAGAGATCAGAGTCCTAGAGTATAGACGAGGAGTAAAACATCCTAATACCACCCAATGACGACATGGGCCGATAAGCCACACAACCATGTCAGTTTTTCCAAAGACTAGACTCAACTTCGGCCAAGGAGTTGGAAAGGGGGATCCTACAGGCAGTCGGCTCTGATACCAACTTGTGACGCCCCCAATTCAATCGTACACTAATCATACACGCAAATGTGTACGATCAAGATCAGGGACTCACGGGAAGATATCACAACACAACTCTAAACACAAAAGAAAGACATACAAGCTTCATATTACAAGCCAGGGGCCTCGAGGGCTCGAATACAAAAGCTCGATACACAAGCGAGTCAGCGGAAGCAACAATATCTGAGTACAGACATAAGTTAAACAAGTTTTTGCCTTAAGAAGGCTAGCACAAACAACAACGATCGAAGAGGCAAGGCCTCCTGCCTGGGACCTCCTAACTACTCCTGGTCGTCGGTGGGCTCCACGTAGTAGAAGGTAGTAGTCAGCGGGGGTGGCATCTGGCTCCATGGATCCACCATCTGGTTGCATCAACCGGAAAGAAGAAAGAAGGGGGAAAAGGGGGTAGCAAAGCAACCGTGAGTACTCATCCAAAGTACTCGCAAGCATCAGATTTATACTAAGTATGCACTGGTATCAAATGGAAGGTTTGTATCTATGGACTGAACTGCAGAATGCCAGAATAGAGGGGGAGGGCCTAGCCTATCGAAGACTAGCATCTTCACGCAGCTCCGAGCATCTTGTAGCATGTAGAAGAGTAAAGAATAGCAGTTTATAATTAACAAGCATGTTGTAACATTAATGCCCAGAGATCCTTCCTCGACTCCCTGCGAGAAAGCAATCCCGGAGCCACATATCCATCACATATCAAGTATCCATTTCTAGTTGTATAAGATCAGGATACAAGTCTGAACGTCCATTACCGAGGACACGGTATGCGAGTAAAGATCTTCCCTGCAGGGGTGCACCACGTTACCCAACACGCTCGATCACTCTGGCCGGACACACCTTTTTGGGGTCAATGCCCGCCCACGGAAGATCAACACGTCGCAGCCCGACCTAGGCTCAGCAGAGAGGTCCCCGCCGATCTACATCCTAAGCACTCCGGGGCTTGGGCCCATCGCCCGCAGCACTCCGGGTCGTTGCGAGCAGGGTGGATACCAGCACCGCCTCGGATGGCCAGCACGATCCGACCGTGCCGCACTGCTGAACTGGACGTCTGACAAAACTTCGGCTGATACTGCAACGTCGAGGCCCATAACTATTCTCGCGTGGTGGTTAGTGCGTAAAGGCCAAAGGCCAACTCAGAACAAATACCCAAACCTGTTAGTGCATTATTAAAAGGAGTGACGGCTGTCGGGACAAGTCCGGAGCTATCACCCCTCCTGGGTGATACCGCTAAACAGCCAGCCGCCACTGTCACATCGCACGGGTGCTCTCCGGCCCCCCCAGCTCTCACAACGGTCTCCAGTAAAGTCAAGGTAACTGTGTGTCCAAACATCAAGGGGAAAACCCGAGGAATCACCCCCGGTGGATTCCACTCAATGTAATCATCAAGGTGAACGTAAGAGGGACCACCCTCGAGGTTCACACTTGAGGTGTTGCACGACAGAGCCGTATCGGGAATGGTGAAAGAGGAAATCACCCTCGATGACCACGACCGAATAGCTACACTACAGAATTATCATCAAGAGTGCGTTATGAGGGATCACCCTTGGCACTCGATAGTAGCTCTGCAGAGTCGAGCAACTAAAGGGGTGTGATGAGACGTGAGGTGTCGGGCTCTGGTCGTCGATCACGTTGATCGAGTCGTCGATGATGAAGCAGGGGCAACAAGGACAAGTGGGGGTCACTAATGGATCACTAACCAACCTATACTAAGCAGTTTAGGATAAGCAGGTAAGGTACAATAGCAGGTTAGAAAAACAGGCTATGCATCAGAATAGGAGCAATCAATAACAGTAGCAAAATCTAATGCAAGCATGAGAGTATAGAATGGGCGATATCGGGATGATCAAAGGGGGGCTTGCCTGGTTGCTCAGACAAGAAGAAGGGCCGTCGTCGACGTAGTCGATCACAGAGACATCAACATCAGTCTCGAGGTCTACCGGAGAGAAGAGAGGGAAGAAACAGTAAATACATAGCAGGCAAGTGCATAACAGTACAACAGACAGAGCTGAACGTGTTCTAACGCAGCGCTAGGCGATACTGGCGAAGGGGGAAACATCCGGGAAAGTATTCCCGGTTCCGGACGTCTGTCAGACAGATGAACCGGAGGGGAAAAGTTCAACGTTTGCTATGCTAGGGATGTATGGCGGGCGAACGGACCATGTGTTCGGATTGGTCTCATCGTTTTGAGCAACTTTCATGTAGAAAACTTTTTCATCCGAGCTACGGTTTAATTCCTACGATTTTTCAAAGATTTAAAAAATATTCTTAGATTTTTGTATTTAGTTTAATCTGAATTGACCAAGTCAAATTTGACTAGTCAAAGAGGCAGGTGTGGCCCGCATGTAAGTGTCATAGGTGCCATTTAATTAGTCCAAACTAAGTTAAGGGGGTGTTTGTTTGCAGCGACTTATTGATTTAGGGACTTAAAAAAGTTCCTATAAGTCCCATTTAAACCAAACAGGAGGGACTTATAGGGACTTAAAGTGGGCATTTGGGACTTATGAAATAAGACTCTCAAGGAGGGACTTATGGGGACTTATAGTTGTAATATGGTCTTTTAGTCCATATTAAGTCACAGGAACCAAACAGGTAGGGACTTTTTAGAAACTTGGGACTTATAAGTTGGGACTAAAATAAGTCCTAAGACTTATGAACCAAACAAGGCCTAAACTAGTGGGGCCACATGCCATCTGTACATAGACTACTAATTAACTACTACTAACCTAAACTAGCACTAACAAGGGCCGGCCACACACGGCCGTGGCCAAGCCGGCCACACACACCACACGCAGCACGCAACACACAATTCTGTTATCTGAACATAGCATTTTGCGATTTTTTAGGAATTAATCCACGCACAAATGGATTTGGTCCAATAGAAACATTTGAGCCTTGTCTAGTGTATTACCTACTCATATTATTTTTACACATATTAACAACTGTTTAACCGCTAATTAGGGGTTGTTTAGGGGCTTAGTCATTGTAGAAATAGAAAAGCTAGCAACATCTACAGTAGGAAGCAACAGTACAGTAGAGCAGTAGCAA
>NC_041385.1:232945414-232982889 GCF_002162155.2 Triticum dicoccoides | reverse complement strand
GCGTGGCCGGGGTGCTCCGACGGGGGCTCGCAGGAACCGCCGGCGACAGCGGCAGCCACCAGAGGAGCTGCTTGCGGCAGCAGCAACAGCAACTGACAGGGCAAGTAGCAGCGACAGTAGCATCAGGTAGCAGGAGCGGCAGCTAGCAGCGGCAACGCAAAGCATTAGCGCTAGCGGCGCGGCGGCAAAGCGAAGGCAGCAGCAAGGACAGAGAGCAGTGGCAGGATGCACACATGTACGCGTACGCGTACACAGGATCTCGGACGAACTCGGGGTCGACGGCCTACGGCATCCAAACGAAGGGGAGGGACAGATGGGTTGGACGGGCAGCTCACCACGGAGGCACACGGAGGCCCGTTGGTGGCTTAGGAGCTGCAGAGGCGACGGAGTTGACGGAGATGGCCGGCGACCGAAGCGGACGAGGTCGACGCGGATCCGGCGAAGGAGGGGTTTTCGGCCCGTTTTCGTCTCCGTAGTGGACGTAGTGGACGACGACGGTCTTCGTGGACACAACGAGCGAGGGGAGAGCTGGCCGATGGCCACGGCAGAGTGAGCCGGGCGGCGACGGATCTGGAGAAGGGGAACTAGCACTTGGGCGCGAGGCGGAGAGAGCGAGGGGAGTGGTGAGCGAGTGGGGGGTGGGATCGAGGGGTTGGGGCGTGGCGCCCTTATCCCCTCCCGGCGCTGTCGACGAGAGGGTGCGGCGGCGACCAAGCCCCTGTAGCGACCTGGTCACGTGTACAGGGGAGAGAGAGGAGGGTTCAGCGAGGGTGGGCCGGTCTGATGGCTTAGTGGGCCAAAGCCCAGGGGGAGGTCGTTTCCTTTTATTTTTATGTTTCGCTTTTCTTTTTATTTATATTTTTTTGCTGCTTTATTTAATTTCCACCATATTTTAGTTTAAGTAAAATACAAAAATAGTTTCTAAATTATTATTACTATTTATACCTCTGCCACAAAAAGTTTGGTACTCAAATAAATTATTTTGATATTTTAGAAATTATAAAAGGCATCTATATAATTGTTTAAGCCACTGTTATATTCTCAAAAGGGCATTTAAATACTTTACAAAAGTGTTGGGTCACCACCATAATTAGTTATGGAATATTTTCTACACTTTGAACATTTTATTTTGCATGTTTGAGAAATTTGAATTTTGGACTTTAATTTGAATTGAATTTGAATTACGATTTGGATCAAGTGAGGATTAGCAACTGTGATGTTGGTGATATGGCACCACTAACGGGGATTATTGTAACTTGATTCTCCGGGCGTTACAGAAAACTACTGCCCGAATTTGACGAGGAGGCCGTAGAGCCCCCACAATCAAAGAACAAAGAGGCCGCCCGGTCGGATAGACGACCACATGGCAAACATAGAGCGGCAAGCGGCGCCGCACACAAGCCGGCACGTGATCCGCATAAGGATCCGCACCAAAAGGATGGCCCAGTCAGGTCTATCTATGGGCCAAGAAAGCAAGCTCTAGAAAACTATGCAACACGTCGAGTATTCGAACATCACGGCACACCCAAATACAGGGGCGCCGCACACCCCCTATGTTTCACCAATGAGGTGCTGGATCATGAATTTCCAGCGGGATTCAAGCCCGTAAACATAGATGCATATGACGGAACAACAGACCCTGGAGTCTGGATTAAGGATTACATCCTGCACATACACATGGCTAGAGGAGATGACCTCCATGCCATAAAATACTTACCCCTCAAGCTCAAAGGGCCAGCCCGGCATTGGCTCAAAAGCCTCCCGGAAAATACCATTGGAAGTTGGGAAGAGCTCGAGGATGCGTTTCGGGCAAATTTTCAGGGGATTTATGTCCGCCCTCCGGATGCAGACGATTTAAGTCACATAACGCAACAACCGGAGAGTCAGCCCGCAAATTCTGGAACAGGTTCCTCACCAAAAAGAACCAAATAGTCGACTGTCCGGACGCTGAAGCCTTAGCAGCTTTCAAACATAACGTCCAAGACGAATGGCTCGCCAGACACCTCGGCCAGGAAAAGCCAAGAACAATGGCCGCATTAACAAGCCTCATGACCCGCTTTTGTGCGGGAGAGGATAGCTGGCTGGCAAGGTGCAGTACCAGCGACCCAAGTACGTCCGAAGTCAGGGATGGAAATGGGAAAACACGACGCAGCAAGGACCAGCGCTGAACCAAGGGAAACAGTCCGAAGAGCGCGGCAGTCAACGCCGGATTCAAAAGCTCTCGGCAGAACAACAAAAAACTGCCTCTTAAGGACAACAGCGATGAGCTATCCAATCTAAACAAAATCTTGGACAAGATATGCCAAATCCACAGTACTCCCGGGAAGCCTGCAAACCATACCCACAGAGATTGTTGGGTCCTCAAGCAGTCCGACCGACTTAACGCCGAACACAAGGGGCTCGAAGTGAGGGCGACGACGAACCCCACAAGCAGAGCACCGGAAAACAAAAGAATTTCCCACAAAAGGTCAAAACAGTAAACTCACTTCAAGTGACAAAAGGGAAAAACAGAGCGGCGCCGACTGAAATACGCGCCGCACGGTCCACCCCAGCGGAGTCCCGACACTGGATGTCAAAACCAACCACCTTCGACCATCAGGATTACTCCGGAAGTATACAGAATGTAGGATGGACTGCTTTGATATTAGATCCTATAATCGATGGACTACAATTTACACAAGTCCTAATGGACGGCGGCAGTGATCTAAACCTGCTATATCAGGACACAATCCGCAGAATGGGGATAGACCCAACCAAAATTCGCCATAGCAACACTTCCTTTAAAGGAGTGATGCCAGGCCCATATGCCCATTGTACGGGCTCTCTACCACTAGAAGTTGTGTTCGGCTCATCCGACAACTTCCGTCGCGAAAAGTTAGTCTTCCACATCGCCCCATTTAAAAGTAGCTATCAAGCACTATTGGGACCTGAAGCTTTCGCCCGCTTTAACGCAATACCGCATTATGCATCTCTTACACTCAAAATGCCCGGTCCACGCGACATCATCTCATTAAAGGGAAACTTCGAGTGTTCCTCGAATACGGAAGAACGTGAGACTACGTTGACAGCCACACACTAATCTGGCTTTGCTGATTAAAGCACCTAAACGGGTCATTCAGACCCTGGACACGGTTAGGCGAGTCCGGTATAAATAAACAAGGGGCTTACTAGCCGCGTAGCCCCTTACAAGGGGCTCCACGCATGTACAACAAGAGATAATAAAGCTCAATTTTATTCATTTTTTGAATCATACTCTGTTTATTTTAAAATGCATTTTTCGCACGATCTTTTCTTTCCAACTAAGTTCCTCTCTTTTACAGTTGAACGCCGTGCTATACCCGTCCAGGATACGGCACAACGGAGACACAGGCGCAGACGTGCAGCAGGGACCCGTTGCAAGGATTCTTTTCAGATTAAGACCCTGCCTAAACCTTTTTTTTACTGTCTCTTGTTGTTACACATCCCCCGGTTTCTTCCTATAACCGAGGAGGAGGCTGGCGTTTTGGCATCGGCCGCGTCAGAAATTTTTGCACGTACCTGGACACTAGGGGCTTAGGGCATTGTTCTGCCTGTTTTCATAAAGACCGAATACCTTAGGGAGTGTTCGGCGTCTCGAGTTAGGCCTTATATGCATCAGCTCCGAATCATGTCTTTGGTCAAATGTTGGGTTTGCCCGGCTCCTGTGTTTTGCTACCTTACGTTCCGCTCTATCGGCTAACGCGACACCAGGAGAACTACTGCGATTGTGCCCCGGTTCGGCCTGGTGAGCACCTCAGTAGAGAAAGCCGAAAACTGACTGTCATGATGTAGCGTGAGACTGGTCAACCACTCGATGACCCACCGGAATGTTTAGAATTCCTCCGCATTAATGAAGGACCGTTTCCCGGTCAGGCACATACGCGCCCCGAATTCAGAGAGCGCGGTGCCCCTAGGGGCTATATAGTAGCCCCACCATCGAACTGCTATGGCTAAGTGAAAGTGATAAAGCATTATTGTCTGGTTGCCTAGTTTGCTACGCTATCACCTCCTTCACAGGACCAAGACGTCAGATTAAGTGTGAAAACACGTTTTTTTTCAAACACCCCCGCATTATGTGCGTGGGGGCTGAAGCCAAAGACTGCCATCTTTCAGGTTATATACACATATACATTAACGGACGCACAGGAGATATTTCAATACTTGAACGCACAAGTATAAAAAGCCCTTATATTATATTGAAACATCATTTCACAAATCATACATGTCATTAGAACATAATATCCTTCGAGCATTGCGTCTCTATTAAACGAGCGCCTTGCAGGACTTCCTCAAAATAGTGCTCGGCAGGTACTCGGCTTCTGTCCGAATCCTGGGATGCAACGTCAGGTGGCCTTCATCTCCGCCCATCATGTCTTGACACGGGCAAGAGCCATCCGCGCACCCTCTATGCATGCCGACCACTTCATTGCATCGATATGCGGCACCGCGCCAAGGAACTGCTGCACCAAGCCAAAATAACTCTTCGGCTCGGGCCTTTTCGGCCACAAATGAGTCACGACATCCTTCATGGCAAGTCCGGACAACCTATTCAGCTCAGCCCATTTGGCTAACCGATCAGTTAATGGAAGCGGACCGGAAGTGTGCGACCGCGTCTGCGGCACTCGCCGCCAAATCCAGATAAGCATCCTCCGCACCCCACAGCTGGCCCAACTGAGCATACTTAGGATCCGTAAATTTCCTCCGCAGCAGAAAAGGCTTTCCAGCCGTAATATCTTCGGCCTGACGCAGCTCCTCTTTCATAGCTCTCATCGCAGAGCGAGCATCCTTGGCCTCAGTAGTGGCCTTCTTCAGGTCCTCTTGCTGACATTCTTTTTCAAGAAACTCGTAGCGGTCGGTAGCATTCTTCAACTTCCCAGCCATCTCGGCCATTTTCTCCCTGCTTCGGCAGTGAGCAGCCTGTTCGGCTTTTAGCTCTTCGGCCGCCCTCAAGGCAGCCGCATCACTTTTTCTGGCTTGCTCCTTGACTCGGGCTAGATCCGCCCGAAGGTTCTCCATAGTAGCGGCACCATCTGCATAAAGCATACATGTTGTAAGGCATGGGCGTCAAGCTCCCTTACCAGGTGTCCGTGGAGAAGTTGCATACCTTGTGACTCGTCAAGCCGCTTATTAACAAGCGCGATGTCCGCATCCGCCACATCAAGTTGCCGCTTCAGTTCGGCATGTTGATCAGTCCGGCTGACCACCGGACGCTCCGCCACCTATATAGGGCAGGCGACATCTTACAACTGAGATAATGATCCTCGGCGCGCTGTCACTTTCGACAACGCACCGAGGCTCAGGGGCTACTATCTATACAGGGCGCATTCTATATGCAAAACTGTCAAAAGGTATATCATTTTCGTGTACCTCAAACCCCGTCAGTAAACTTCTGACGGCTTCATGCAATCCGCTCTCAGCGGATGAAATCCTTTCAATAACCGTACCCATTAACGCACGATGATCTTCTGAGATAGACGCTCGCCCGAGCAGATGCTTCAGCTCCTCCGACCGTACACTAGTTGGTGCCGGACCTCCCGGCCCCGCCGGACTCGGGGAAACCTTCTGCGATGACACCTCAGGGTCGTCCGCCCTGCATGACGGTGCGGAAGATGGAGGCGTTTCGCTCTCCATCATCTCCGGACAAAGATCCCCCGAAGACGAGCTCTGCTGAGAAGGGCTGAGATCCGAACTACAAGGTAAAACTTCGGTTATCATCAGAAATAAAAACAGGGATGTCCCTTATTACAAAACTCCCCTTTCTACTTACGGCTCGCTGGAGGGCTGATTCCCTGGGGGAAATAGTGCGGCCGGGGCTTCTCCTGGCGCAGGACCCTCTGGTGAAGATTTCTTCCCCCGCTTTGAGGCCTTGGCCTCCGGATCTTCAGAAGCGGTCCTCTTCCCCCCCTGGAGGGAGGGATTCTCGATCCCCCCTTCCTTGAAAGCCTCCTTCGCGGAGGCAGTAGCTTCCTTGTTCCCCCCTTTGCCCTCTTCCAAAGGCGCAGCCTCCAGCATCTTGGTTAACACAGGATCCGGCGTGGTCTCAGGGAGGGGGGCCGGACACCTTATTAGTTTTGCTTTCGCTATCCACTCCTGTTAAAGGGACAACTCTTTAAAGGGCAAGTTTATGATAAATGTACGGATAGCGTGTCCGGGCATAGGGCTACTTACTTGAGTATCCGGGCGATTGTAGCTCAGACCTGCGTCCTCGGTCAAGCCCGGACACATCTCTTGTGATCCGAAGAACAGTTTATACATCTCCACGGGCGTCGTGCCCATGAAGTGTTGGAGAGCTTGTGGTCCCTCTGGATTAAATTCCCACAGGCGGAGGGGGCGACGTTTGCAGGGAAGAAGGCGCCAAATCAGCATGACCTGCGCCGCTATGACCACATTGATCTCTCTCTCTCTCTCTTGGAGGTCTTGAATACGACCCTGCAGCAGAGGAACGTCCTTGGACGACCCCCAGCCGAGTCCTTTGTTAACCCATGACGCCAGCCGCTGTGGAGGACCCGGGCGGAAGGCAGGTGGCGCCACCCATTTGGTGCCCCTGGGAGCGGTGATGTAAAACCACTCCTATTGCCATAAACCGAGCACCTCTTGAAAAGAGCCCTGGGGCTATGGAGCGTCAGCATTTTTGCTTATAACAGCCACTCCGCACTCTTTCTATTGCCCCTTGATCATCTTTGGCTCCACTTTGAAGGTCTTGAGCCACAATCCGAAGTGAGGGGTAATGCGGAGGAAGGCTTCGCATACGACAATGAACGATGAGATGTGGAGGATGGACTCCGGATCCAAGTCGTGGAATTCCAGCCCATAATAAAACATGAGCCCCCTCACGAAGGGGTCCGTCGGGAAGCCTAAACCCCGAAGGAAGTGAGACACGAACACCACGCTCTCACCAGGCTCGGGAGTAGGAATAACCTGCCCTTGGGAAGGCAGCCTATGTGAAATTTCACCGGTTAGATACCTGGCGTCTCTCAGCTTTAGCACGTCTTCTTCCGTGATGGAAGAAGGCATCCATCGGCCTTGCAGGTCGGAGCCGGACATCATCGAAGGTCCGAAGCGCCTGAATCTGGAGCTTTGGGTGTTGGAACTCGAGGCGAGGGGCGGATTCGATTGAGATTAAAAGAAAGGAGCAGGCCTTGGTCTCGTTATAAAGAGGTTGAATACCAAGAGCCCTCCCCGTGGCCGTTTGGGACTCGCCTTCCATAGAGGGGGCGTGCCAACGGGCACGGTTGGGTTACCCACGCCCGTATTGATGAGGATCCCGGAATAAGGGGGCACGATCTCCGCTTTGATAAGACGTGCCAAGGAAACCGCCTCGCTAAACGTGCTAAGGTGGGACAGTAAAAACGATTCGAATAAAGGCCTGGCCATGGTGTGATGTCACGCCGCGGAATACGTCAGCAGATCTGTGTAAAGATTATTCTCTCTACGGTGGTATGTGGAACTTGTTTTGCAGAGCCGGACACTATCCTTGTGTTCAAAATCTTCTATGAAGAATTCAGAGGAGGAACCTGCCTTGCAATGCCGAAGACAATATGCGCGCCGGACTTGTCGTCATTGAAGCCTGGTTCAGGGGCTACTGAGGGAGTCCTGGACTAGGGGGTGTCCGGATAGCTGAACTATCACCTTTGGCCGGACTCCTAGACTATGAAGATACAAGATTGAAGACTTCGTCCCGTGTCCGGATGGGACTTCCCTTGGCGTGGAAGGCAAGCTTGGCAATACGGATATGTAGATCTCCTACCATTGTAACCGACTTGGTGTAACCCTAGCCCTCTCCAGTGTCTATATAAACTGGAGGGTTTTAGTCTGTAGGACGAACAACAATCATACCATAGGCTAGCTTCTAGGGTTAGCCTCTCTGATCTCGTGGTAGATCTACTCTTGTACTACCCATATCATCAATATTAATCAAGCAGGAGTAGGGTTTTACCTCCATCGAGAGGGCCCGAACCTGGGTAAAAACATCGTGTCCCTTGTCTCCTGTTACCATCCGCCTAGACGCATAGTTCGGGACCCCCTACCCGAGATCCGCCGGTTTTGACACCGATAGTGGCCGCCTGTGGGGCCCAGGAGACAGGGGGCACGCCCAGGAGGGGTGGGCGCACCCTCCTATCTCCTGGCCGCCTCGTTTGCTTCTTGACTTGCACTCCAAGTTCTCCAGATCACGTTCGTTTCAAAAATCACGCTCCCGAAGGTTTCATTCCGTTTAGACTCCGTTTGATATTCCTTTTCTTCGAAATACTGAAATAGGCAAAAAAAAACAGCAATACGGGCTGGGCCTCCGGTTAGTAGGTTAGTCCCAAAAATGATATAAATGTGTAAAATAAAGCCCATAAACATCCAAAAGGGGTAATATAATAGCATGGAACAATCAAAATTATAGATACGTTGGAGACGTATCAAGCATCCCCAAGCTTAATTCCTGCTCGTCCTCGAGTAGGTAAATGATAAAAACAGAATTTTTGATGTGGAATGCTACCTTGCATAATTCAATGTAATTTTCTTTATTGTGGCATGAATGTTCAGATCCAAATGATTCAAAATAAAAGTTCATATTGATAAAAGAAATAGTAATACTTCAAGCATACTAATCAAATCAATCATGTCTTCTCAAAATAACATGGCTAAAGAAAGTTCATCCCTACAAAATCATATAGTTAGGCTATGCTTCATTTTCGTCACACAAAGATGTTCCCAAATTCTACACCCCCGATGACAAGCCAAGCTATTCTTTCGTACTTAAATAATCTCAAACTTTTTCAACCTTCACTCAATACATGAGCGTGAGCTATGGATATAGCACTATGGGTGGAATAGAATATGATAATGGGGATTGTGTGGAGAATACAAAAAAGGAGAAAGTCTCACATTGACGAGGATAATCAACGGGCGATGGAGATGCCCATCAATTGATGTCAACATGAGGAGTAGGAATTGCCATGCAACGTATGCACCAGAGCTATAAATGAATGCTCAACAAGAGAAAACTAGTGGGTGTGCATCCAACTTGCTTGCTCACGAAGACCTAGGGCATCAAATTGATCATAGCATCCAATTCACTTCCTATGATAGTTTTTATTATACCCAACTTGGATGCCTACCATTCTAGGAACAATTTTATAACCATAGCAAATACCATGCTGTTCTAAAAGACTCTCAAAATAATATAAGTGAAGCATGAGAGACTAGCAATTTCTACAAAATTAATCCACCGCCGTGCTCTAAAAGATATAAGTGAAGTACTAGAGCAAAAAGTATCAAGCTCAAAAGATATAAGTGAAGCACATAGCATATTCTAATGAATTCAATCAAGTGGGATTCTCCCAAAAGGTGTGTACAGCAAGGATGATTGTGGTAAACTAAAAAGCAAAGACTAATATAATACACGATGCTCCAAGCAAAACACATATCATGTGGTGAATAAAAATATAGCTCCAAGTAAAGTTACCAATGAACGAAGACGAAAGAGGGGATGCCTTCCCGGGGCATCCCCAAGCTTAGGCTTTTGGATATCCTTGAATATCTTGGGGTGCCATGGGCATCCCCAAGCTTAGTCTCTTGCCACTCCTTATTCCATAGTCCATCAAAGCTTTACCCAAAACTTGAAAACTTCACACCACAAAACTCAACAGGAAATCTTATAAGCTCCGTTAGTGAAAGAAACCAAACCACCACATAAGGTACTGTAATGAACTCATTATTTATTTATTTTGGTGTTAAACCTACTATATTCCAAGTTCTTTATGGTTCATACCACTTAATACTAGCCATAGATGCATCAAAATAAGCAAACAAGACACGAAAAAACAGAATCTGTCAAAAACAGAACAGTCTGTAGCAATCTGTAACTAACGCAAACTTCTGGAACTCTAAAAATCTTACAAAAATAGGAAGTCCTGGACAATGTGCCTATTGATCAGGAGAAAAAAGAATAAACGCAAAAACACGTTTCTGTGATTTAACAAAACTAATTTCATGTTCGCAAAGTTTCTGTTTTTCAGCAGAATCAAATTAACTATCATCATAGGTTATCCTGTAGGTTCTACTTGGCACAAACACTAATTAAAAGATTAAAACACATCTAAATAGAAGGTAGATGCAAAATTTATTACTAAACAGAAACAAAAACAAAAAACACAAATAAAATTGGGTTGCCTCCCAACTAGCGCTATCGTTTAACGCCCCTAGCTAGGCATAAAAGCGAAGATAGATCTAAGTAGTGCCATCTTTGGCACTCAATTCATAAGTAGCTCGCATGATAGATTCATAAGGTAATTTGGCTTTCTTTCTTTGAAAGTTCTCCATGCCTTTCTTTAATGTAAATTGGAATCTAATATTCCCTTCCTTCATATCAATAATCGCGCCAATCGTTCTAAGGAAAGGTCTACCAAGAATAATAGGGCAAGAAAGATTGCAATCAATATCAAGAACGATAAAATCTACGGGCACCAAATTTCTATTTGCAACAATGAGAACATCGTTGATCCTTCCCATTGGCTTTTTAATGGTGGAATCCGCAAGGTGCAAATTTAAAGAGCAATCATCAAGATCATGGAAACCTAGAATATCACATCAAGTTTTCAGAATCGTGGAAACACTAGCACCCAAATCACACATAGAAAAACACTCATGATCTTTAATTCTAATCTTTATAGTAGGTTCCCACTCATCATTAAGTTTTCTAGGAATAGAAACTTCCAAATTAAGTTTTTCATGATAAGATTGCATCAAGGCATCAACGATATGTTTGGTAAAAGCTTTATTTTGACTATATGCATGAGGAGAATTAACAACGGATTGCAACAAGGAAATACAACCTTCTAAAGAACAATTATCATAATCAAATTCCTTGAAATCCGAGATAGTGGGTTCAATACTATTTAAAGTCATGACCTCTCCAATCCCACTTTTACCAAATTTAGCATCAAGATCTAAAAACTCTGAATTCTTGGGACGCCTTCTAACTAAAGTTGACTCATATCCAGTCCCATTATTATCAAGATTCTTATTGCGAAACAAAGATCTAATAGGAGACACATCAATAACTTTGAGATCTTCATCATTATTTTCACGGAAATTAGAAGAACACGCCTTTACAAAGCAATCTTTCTTAGCACGCAATCTAGCAGTTCTTTCCCTGCACTCATCAATGGAAATTCTCATGGCTTTGAGAGACTCATTGATATCATGTTTAGGAGGAGTAGATCTAAGTTTGAGAGAATCAACATCAAGCGAAAGTCTATCAACGTTCCTAGCCAAATCATCAACTTTGAGCAATTTTTCTTCAAGCAAAGCATAAAAATTCTTTTGAGAAATCATAAATTCTTTCACACTATTCTCAAAATCAGAGGGAATCTTATTAAAATTACCATAAGAATTATTGTAGGAATGTCCATAATTATTAGAGGAATTACTAGGGAACGGTCTAGGATTAAAGTTTCCTCTATAAGCATTGTTTCCAAAACTATTCCTACCAACAAAATTCATGTCCATAGATTCATTATTATTCTCAATCAAAGTAGACAAAGGCATATCATTGGTATCAAGAGGAGTATTTTTAGTAGAAAATAACTTCATAAGTTCATCCATCTTTCCACTCGAAACATTGATTTCTTCTATAGCATGCACCTTTTTACTAGAAGATCTTTCGGTGTGCCATTGAGAATAATTAGCCATAATATTATCAAGAAGTTTTGTAGCATATCCTAAAGTGATTTCCATAAACATGCTCCCGCGGACGAATCTAAAAGATTTCTAGAAGCAAAGTTCAAACCGGCATAAAATTTTTGTATGATCATCCATAAATTCAAACCATGAGTAGGGCAATACGAATCATAAATTTCATTCTTTCCCAAGATTGGGCAACATGCTCATGATCAAGTTGTTTAAAATTCATAATATCGTTCCTAAGAGTGATAATCTTAGTGGGAGGAAAATACTTAGAGATAAAAGCATCTTTGCACTTGTTCCAAGAATCAATACTATTTTTAGGAAAAGACGAAAACCAAACTTTAGCACGATCTCTAAGTGAAAACGGAAATAACTTCAATTTAATAATATCATTATCCGTATCTTTCTTCTTTTGCATGTCACACAAATCAACAAAGTTGTTTAGATGAGTAGCGGCATCTTCACTAGGAAGGCCGGCGAATTGATCTTTCATAATAAGATTCAGCAAAGCAGTATTGATTTCACAAGACTCAACATCATTAAGAGGAGCAATCAGAGTACTAAGGAAATCATTATTATTGGTATTGGAGAAATCACACAATTTGGTATTATCTTGCGCCATGGAAACAAGTAATCCAACACACAAGCAAACAGAAAAAGGCAAACGAAAAAGAGAGAGAGATTGGGAAAGAGAGGGCAAATAAAACGGCAAGGGTGAAGTGGGGGAGAGGAAAACGAGAGGCAAATGGCAAATGATGTAAATGCGAGGGAGATGAGTTTGTGATGGGTACTTGGTATGTCTTGACTTGAGCGAAGATCTCCCCGGCAACAGCGCCAGAAATCCTTCTTGCTACATCTTGAGCTTGCGTTGGTTTTCCTTGAAGAGGAAAGGGTGATGCAGCAATAGTAGCGTAAGTATTTCCCTCAGTTTTTGAGAAATCTAGTAGGAGGCTCCTCAAAAGTCCCACGCACCTACACAAACAAACAAAGAACTCGCAACCAACGCAATAAAGGGGTTGTCAATCCCTTCACGGCCACTTGCCAAAGTGAGATCTGATAGAGATAGTATGATAATATAAATATATTTTTGGTATTTTATAATATAGATGCAAAAAGTAAAGATGCAAATAAAAGTAGATTGAAAGCTTATATGATAACGGATAGACCCGGGGGCCAGAGGTTTCACTAGTGGCTTCTCTCAAGATAGCATAAGTATTATGGTGGGTGAACAAATTACTGTCGAGCAATTGATAGAAAAGCGAATAATTTTGAGATTATCTAGGCATGATCATGTATATAGGCATCACGTCCGCGACAAGTAGACCGACTCCTGCCTGCATCTACTACTATTACTCTACACATCGACCGCTATCCAGCATGCATCTAGAGTATTAAGTTCATAAGAACAGAGTAACACATTAAGAAAGATGACATGATGTAGAGGGATAAACTCAAGCAATATGATATAAACCCAATCTTTTTATCCTCGATGGCAACAATACAATACATGCCTTGCAACCCTTTCTGTCAATGGGTAAGGACACTGCAAGATTGAACCAAAAGCTAAGCACTTCTCCCATGGCAAGAAAGATCAATCTAGTAGGCCAAACCAAACTGATAATTCGAAGAGACTTGCAAAGATAACTCAATCATACATAAAAGAATTCAGAGAAGATTCAAATATTTCTCATAGATAAACTTGATCATAAACCCAAAATTCATCAGATCTCGACAAACACACCGCAAAAAGAGTTTACATCGAATAGATCTCCACAAGTGAGGGGAGAACTTTGTATTGAGATCCAAAAAGGGAGAAGAAGCCATCTAGCTAATAACTATGGACCCGAAGGTCTGTGGTAAACTACTGACAACTCATCGAAGGGGCTATGGTGTTGATGTAGAAGCCCTCCATGGCCGATTCCCCCTCCGGCGGAGCACCGACGAAGCCTGCAAGATGGGATCTCGCGGATATAGAAGGTTACGGTGGTGGAAATTATTTTTCGTTGGCTCCCTGGATGTTTTCGGGGTACGTGGGTATATATAGGAGGAAGAAGTATGTCGGTGGCCGCCTGTGGGGACCAGGAGACAGGGGGCGCGCCCAGGAGGGGTGGGCGCACCCTCCTATCTCCTGGCTACTTCGTTTGCTTCTTGACTTGCACTCCAAGTTCTCCGGATCACGTTCGTTCCAAAAATCACGCTCCCGAAGGTTTCATTCCGTTTGGACTCCGTTTGATATTCCTTTTCTTCGAAATACTGAAATAGGCAAAAAAAAAACAGCAATACGGGCTGGGCCTCCGGTTAGTACGTTAGTCCCAAAAATGATATAAATGTGTAAAATAAAGCCCATAAACATCTAAAAGGGGTAATATAATAGCATGGAACAATAAAAAATTATAGATACGTTGGAGACGTATCAAGCATCCCCAAGCTTAGTTCCTGCTCGTCCTCGAGTAGGTAAATGATAAAAACAGAATTTTTGATGTGGAATGCTACCTAGCATAATTCAATGTAATTTTATTTATTGTGGCATGAATGTTCAGATCCAAATGATTCAAAATAAAAGTTCATATTGATAAAACAAATAGTAATACTTCAAGCATACTAATCAAAGGAATCATGTCTTCTCAATATAACATGGCTAAAGAAAGTTCATCCCTACAAAATCATATAGTTAGGCTATGCTTCATTTTCGCCAAACAAAGATGTTCCCAAATTCTACACCCCCGATGACAAGCCAATCAATTGTTTCATACTTAAATAATCTCAAACTTTTTCAACCTTCACGCAATACATGAGCGTGAGCCATGGATATAGCACTATGGGTGGAATAGAATATGATGATGGGGATTGTGTGGACCTCGAACGGATCCTCCAAGACGGCGTAGCGGAGCTTGGCGCATCTCCTAGGCACGACGATGGAGCACGAGGTGGTCGGTGGCCACGGTTATGCGCGGCGGTCACGCTCGGGGAGACGGGGGCCGCGGAGGGTTCAGCCGGCTGGGCGCGCCGCGGTGGAGGGCCGGCAGCGGTGGCTTGAACCCTAGGTCTCGCACTCGGGAAGGGCTCCAGTGGTGGGCTCGGGAAGGAGGCGGCGCTCGGGAGGGAGGGAGGGGGTGGGTGGGTGCGGCGAAGGCGAGGGAGGGTTGGGTGGGGGCGGCGGAGCCCAAGAGCGAGGCTGCCGGTCGGTAGGGGTGGTGGTGGTGGTGGAAGGGGATCGGCGGCGGTGGCGAGAGGGGAGAAAGACGAACGGGTAGGCGAGGAGCGAGATGGGAGAGGGACGAGGGGTGTATATTTTAGTGGGGGGAGGTTAGCAATGGCGCACCTCCTAGGGGTGTGCCATAAATACTGTGATAGCAATGGCGCACCCTTCCCTGGTGCGCCATTACTAACTTTTTTTTTGGATTTCTAGTTGCATCTAATAATTTTTTAGAAAATGATGATAAAATTTGAAAACATTTATGAATGTGAAAAAATATCATCAAATTTGAAAGCATTTGTGAAAAAATATGAATATGAAAACATTTATGAATGAAAAAATATATCAAATTTGAAAACATTTATGAAAAAATATAAATATGAAAACATTTATGAATAAAAATTGGTATACTAATGGCGCACCTCCTAGGGGTGCGCCGTACCTTGATAGCAATGGCGCACCTTCTCCTGGTGCGCCATTAGTAACTTTTTTTTGGATTTTTAGTTGCATTCATTTGTCAATTGGTAAAACATTTATCAATATGAAAAAATATCATCAAATTTGAAAAAATACTCATGAATTCAAAAAGTGCCCATGAAATTTAAAAATATTCATGAGTTCAAAAAATATTAACAAATTCAATACTTTTTGTGAGTTAGAAATTCAATAATAGAATAAACCTAAATAAAAATTGGTATACTAATGACGCACCTCCTAGGGGTGCGCCATAAGTACCTTGATAGCAATGGCGCACCTTCTCCTGGTGCGCCATTAGTAACTTTTTTTGGATTTTTAGTTGCATTCATTTGTGAATTGGTAAAACATTTATGAATATGAAAAAATATCATCAAATTTGAAAAAAATATTCATGAATTCAAAAAGTGCCCATGAAATTTAAAAATATTCATGAGTTCAAAAAATATTAACAAATTCAATACTTTTTGTGAGTTAGAAATTCAATACCAGAATAAACATAAATAAAAATTGGTATTCCAGAATAAACATAAATAAATATTCATGAGGACTAGAACAGAAGAAATGTCATTTCCATATGTCAAAATACAATCGAGAAATGAAGACTACAATTTAAATACAATCGATCTTAGCTAGCTATCTTTTCACAATCTTCTTGCCCTTCTTTTTTGGCAAATGGAGTTCTTCTCTTGAACGGACGTCCTTTAGGTAGGGTGGTCCTGCTTCTTCTTGTGGTGTATGGCACTTCATCGTCGTCGTCATGTTACATCTTCGGGTCGTCGTACTTGTCGAAGTCTTGCTCATTGGCGACTCCATCCATTCCGATGATCTTCCTTCTGCCTCTCCTCACGACAACACGACTGGGCTTTGACGGGTCGGTAATGAAGAAGCATTGGTCCATTTGGGAAGCCAGTACCCATGGCTCATTTTTCGCGGTGACGTTTGTGCCCGCGGTCTTGGATTTTGCTTCGGGTATAACCATGGTGGTGAAATACCGATCTTCTTTTAGGATGCTCTTGGCCCATCTGACACGGAACATCGGGACCTTCTCTCCAGTGTAGCTCAGCTCCCAGATCTCCTCGATCCTTTCGTAGTATCTGTCCTTGTTGTTACCAGTGTAGGATTCCATCGTTACCCCGGAGTTCTGATAACCATCGCTCTTCATGTCCTTTTCCTCGGTGTAGAATGTGTAGCCGTTGATATCGTACGCCTCATACGTCATCAGGTTGTGCTCGGCGCCCTGTGACAAGGCCAATATGAGTTTTTCTTCTGCGGAAGAATCCTCATGCAAAGGGTACGACAGAAGCTTCTCCTTGAACCAACGCGTGAAACATGAGTTGTGCTCTTTGATTATATCTCCGTCCGTCCTCTATTGGCCTCGGTCATTGTACGTATTCTCAATAAAGGTTTTGTGCTCTACCACCCAAGGATCGACCACGTCTATGTGTTGTAGCACGACTAGGTTTGTTCTTTCAAAGTCGGCGAGTCGACCCTCGAAGTCGACATGCATTTCGCGGCGACCCTCGCGGTGACCCCATCTAGTGAGCCTGCCGAGGTGCCTGTTGACAGGCAGACCAACGGGGTTCTTGATGCCTAGATAATTCATGCAGTAGGAGATGCACTCTTTGGTCAGAAAGCCCCTGGCTATGCTTCCCTCCGGACATGACATGTTGCGAACGTATCCTTTGATAACACCATTCATCCTTTTGAACAGCATCATGCTGTGCAGGAACGTCGGCCTGAGTTGGATGATATCCTCCATGATATGGACCAGCAGATGCACCATAAAATCGAAGAATGCGGGCGGGAAGTACATCTCAAGCTCGCATAGTATCACCACGATATCTTCCTGTAGCCTTCTGAGTTGCCTCACGCCAAGCGACTTCCAAGAGATGACGTCGAAAAAGTTGCATAGGCCAAATAGCATTTCAGGGACGTGCGCGTCCATGATCCCACGGATTGCAACTAGAAGTATCTGCGTCATCAGCACGTGACAGTCGTGAGACTTCATCCCGCTGAACTTCTCCTTTGATGAGTCTAGGTATCTGCTTATCTTCCCCGCATAATCGTAAGGAAGTTTTACTCCTACGAGGCAGGTGAAAAACTGCTCGATCTCCTCCTGACTTAGACTGAAGCACGCGGGAGGGAAGTCATTTCCGATCTTCTTGGCCTTTTTGCCTTTGCGACGACTTTCCGTGTCCTTCGCCTCATCATCATCATTAGTGTGAAGCTCCTCCCTGATGCCCATTGTTTTCAAGTCTGCCCTTGCTTTCGGCCCATCTTTGGTCCTCTCTGGCATGTCGAGCAGGGTACCAAGCAGACTCTCGCACACGTTCTTCATGATATGCATGACATCAAGGCTGTGAGGCACACGGAGGATCTTCCAATACGGCAAGTCCCAAAAAAAACCTCGTTTTCCATACCTTCAGCAGCGGCTCTGGCGCCTTTCGCTTGTTTCCCGGCTCTGGCGCCTTTCCTGGCAGTGGGCACTCTTTCCAATTTTCCAACAGCTCGTCTATTTCCTCGCCGCTCCTCGTACGCGGGCGTCTTCGGGGTTCGGTTTCACCATCGAAAGATCCTTGCATTTTCTCCATGAGTCATCATCGCGAAGCCACCTTCGATGTCCCATGAACACGGTTTTCGAAGACCTGGGATCTCTAGCTGGCGATACGTTGTGTCATCCATGCACCTGATGCATCCAGAAAATTCATGGACCACCTGCCCCGCGACATATCCGTAACCGAGATAGTCATGCACCGTCGTGAGCAGTGCAGCTCTCATAGGGAAATATTCTTTCTCTGCGGCGTCCCACGTATTGGCTGGCATTTTCCACAGCGTGTCTAGCTCCTCCTTCAGCAGCCCCAGATATAGATTGATGTTGTTCCCTGGTTGTTTCGGCCCTTCAATTAGCATACTCATGTGAATGTACTTCCTCTTCATGCACAACCAGGGAGGAAGGTTGTACATCCACACAAACACAGGCCAGGTGCTATGTGTGATTCTCTGGCTGCCAAACGGATTGACTCCATCGGTGCTCGCGCCCAGCACAATGTTCCTTGGATCGTCCCCAAATTCTGGGTGTTCGAAGTTCAATGCTTGCCACTGGCTCGCATCCTTAGGGTGACTCAGCATCTTGTCTTTTTTATTTATCTCCAGATCATTTCCGTCACCTTCTCGCTTCTTCTCCTCCCTATCTGCGTGCCAATGCAGGAGCTTTGCTACCTTAGGGTCCGCGAAATACCGCTGCAGATGAGGAGTGATCAGAAAGTACCACACCACTTTTCGAGGAGCTTTCTTCCTCTTCTTGTATCGAGTGACGCCGCACACCGGACATATGGTAGACTCCGCGTGCTTGTCCCGATAAATGATGCAATTGTTCATGCACACATGGTATTTCACGTGCGTTAAATCCATAGGATACACGATTTTCATCGCCTCCTCGAAACTGGTCGGGCACTTGTTCCCCTTGGGAAGACGTTCATGCCAGAATGACATGTTCTCGTTGAAGCATGCGTCGGTCATTTTGTGTTTTACCTTCATCTCCAGAGCCATGAGCATTACTTTTAGGCGGGTATCCTCGGGCCTGCATCCTTCATACAATGGAGTAACCGCATCTATCTCCAGTTGATCCAGCTTGGCTTTCTCTCGGGCGGCAGCTCTTGCGTTATTCATCTGCTTGAGAAGCAGCTCTTGAATATGAGGGTCCTACACCCAGCGAATCGATGGTCCATCGTCATCTACTCCGGCATCTTCATCTTCATGATCATGCCCTTTGTCTGCTCCGACATCTTCCTCATCATCATGTCCGGCATCTTCTACATGATGACTGTGTACTGCATCTACTTCGTGATCATGTCCTGGAGATTCTTCGTGTTCTCACCCACCCTCGCCGTGGTTGTCTTGCTGCCCTTCCTCATTTCTTGCCCGACCCCCATGGACGACTTCATAATCATCTTCATCACCTTGTCACCGATAGCCATCCACGAAACCATGCAAGAGCAGGTGGTCCCGCACCTGTACGGAATCCGGGTCCATAAGGCTCTTCAGCTTGCACGTTCGACACGAACATCTTATCTCCCCGTCTCGTTCTTTTGAAGCATCTCGGCCTTCGCGGAGCTCAAAAACCTATTCACGATGCCTTCGGTCATCATGCGGACCATGGTCGCCTGCGGGGTAGAGCAAAACGATATTTTAGAACTAAAAAAAAATGGCATGACTTTGCCTAAAAATAGGATAAAAAAGAATGCATAGTGCCAAATTCTTGCCGAAACGGAAATGAATCAACATTCCGGCAAAATATTGGCAACTATCGCGTTTCAAATAGCGGTACCTGCAAACACAAACATATGCAACACCACAAACATATGCAACACCACAAGCATACGTAGATCTAGGCCATAAAAAGTGCATGTGCACGTTGTTGGAGGGAGAAAAAAGTAGATCTACAACATAAAGAAGTATTTCCCCTTACTTACCTATCAAAAAAAAGGAATTTTAACCACTTAATTTGGGTGAATCTATGGTGCAAATGAGGTGAGGAGGAGGAGGCACCCGAGACAAGCTTGGAGGAGGAGGTGGAGAGAATGAAGTGGGGAAAGTGAGTGTGGTAGGTGGCTGTCCAAAATATCTAGCTGCTCTCAGGTTACCAATGGCGCACCACCTAACAATGTGCCATTAGTAACCCTGGTTACTAATGGCGCACCTGTTACATGGTGCGCCATTACTAGTTTTGCAAAAAAAATTGTTAGTAGTGGTGCACCGTGGTTATGGTGCGCCATTACTAGTTTGAACTAGTAATGGCGCACTATCCCCTGGTGCGCCATTACTAGTTTTGAAAAAAAAAGTAAAAAAAAATTGTTAGTAGTGGCGCACAGAGTGTGTGGTGCGCCATTACTAGTTAAAACTAGTAATGGCGCACTATACCCTTGTGCACCATTACTAGTTTTGAAAAAAATTGTTAGTAGTAGCGCACCGTGGGTGTGGTGCGCCATTAGTGATATGGACACTAATGGCGTACCTACACATGGTGCGCCACTGCTATATAGCAGTGGCGCACCACATATGTGGTGCGCCATTAATATTCATATTAGCTATAGCCCTTTTCCTAGTAGTGCAAGGACAACTAAATGCCTAAATCACCATAAGTACTCCCTGGTCTAGAGCAAAAAAACGTCTTACATTATGGGACATATGGAGTATTTGATTGTTCTACAATTTTCATTCTCTACAATCTCTTTAGGACCAGTTGAGCAGCTAATTTCTTTTTTGCAGGAAATCTTCCGATCTATTCATCTTCAATCCTGGCAGTACAACGAATACCAAATAATAAAAATTACATCCAGACTTAGACCACCTAGCGACGACTACAAGCACTAAAGCGAGCCGAAGACGCGCCGCCGTCATCGCCTCCCCATCGTCGGAGTCGGGCACAACTTGTTGTAGTAGACAATTGGGTAGTCGTCGTGCTAAGGCCCCATAGGACCAGCGCACTATAACAACAACTGTCGCAGATGAAGAATAACATAGATCGGAAGGATCCAATCCGAAGACACACAAACGTAGACGAACACCAACAAGATCCGAGCAAATCCACCAAAGATAGATCCGCCGAAGACACACCTCCACACACCCACCAACGATGCTAGATGCACCACTAGAACGGGGGCTAGGCGGGGAGACCTTTATTCCATCTTCAGGAAGCCGCCATTGTTTCGCCTTACTGAGCAGAACACAAACCCTAACAAAAATGAAAGAAACGACTAAAAACAAAGCCCTCCTGCCGGCCCTTGGCAGGATCCATCGCGCCTCCATGGCCCTAGGGCCACCGGAGACGAGGCGGCTATGTCGGAGCCGGCGAGAGGCAGAAACCCTAGCTGCTTTTTTTTGAGGAGGAGGAAGAGGCGACAGCTAATTTCATTTTCATTCTCTGCCTTAGGGTGAAAACCCCAACACCAAGTATGTGTAAATAAAATTGTTTTTGCAGTTCTTATATTTTGGTAGAGAAGAGGTAGTAAATGAGTGATGAAGGTTCGCATAGCAATAACCTCACCACCAAGTATGTGTAAATAAAATTGTTTTTGCAATTCTTAATTGTTAGAGAAGAGGTAGTAAATGAGTGACGAAGGTTCACATAATAATAGAACCTCCTCTCTTTTTCTAAGGGAAAAAATCCATCATTGCACGAAGATTTATTGATTCTCAATTTTAGTTTCATTACATCATCTACTAGATGAGAAACAATAAAGTCCGGCCGCGTGATCTAGCTCCTATCCATATGACTACACTCCTCATAAACAACCCAAGCTTCTGTAGTTGAAAAGCCTTCATCATGCGAGTTATTTACCCAAAACCATCACACTTGGAGTTAGGGTAACAACTTAGTACCAAATATAATTCAGGGCACACAAAAACCAATTTTGTGCCTAACCTATAACAGAGAGCATTGATTGTCCATTAAGCCCACGAAGACAGCGCAACTGACAAGTTGGCCCCACCTGTCGGACTGACGTGGCAAAGAAGAAAAATGTTGATTGACTGATGTGGCAAATGAGTAGCAGGAAACACCTGTCAATGACTAGAAGGTCTTCTTCTTCCTTGCTAATTTATGTGGAATTCCATCGAGCACCTTTTGTACGGCAGAAGAGAAAAGGCGTTCTTGCCTCGCAGTTGATACGTCTCCGTCATATCAACTTTTCCTAACGCTTTTTCTCTTGTTTTGAACTCTAATTTGCATGATTTGAATAAAACTAACCTGGCCTGACGTTGTTTTCAGCAGAACTACCATGATGTTGTTTTTGTGCAGAAATAAAAGTTCTCGGAATGGAAG
Organism: Triticum dicoccoides; assembly: GCF_002162155.2. Taxonomy (NCBI): domain Eukaryota; kingdom Viridiplantae; phylum Streptophyta; class Magnoliopsida; order Poales; family Poaceae; genus Triticum; species Triticum dicoccoides. The sequence continues at coordinate 232,960,699 of NC_041385.1, read as the reverse complement.
GAAACTTTGCAAGGATTTTTTATACAATAAAAGAGAATTTCTAGAGCCAAGAACCATCGGAGGGGGGCACCTGGGTGGGCACAACCCACTAGGATGCGCCAACCCCTCCAGGCATGCCCAGGTGGGTTGTCCCCACCTGGTGGCTCCGCAGACCCTAAAACCGAAGCTACAAAATCCTATTTTTCCAGAAAAAATCAAGGAGAAAGAATCATTCACGGGATGAATCCGCCGCCGTCTCCTGTTCTTCATCGGGAGGCCAAATCTGGAGTCTGTTTGGGGCTCCGGAGAGGGGGATCTTCGATCTTCGTCATCACCAACCCTTCTCCATCGCCAATTCCATGATGCTCCCCACCGGGAGTGAGTAATTCCTTCGTAGGCTCGTTGGTCGGTGAGGAGTTGTATGAGATTCATCATGTAATCGAGTTAGTTTTGTTAGGGCCTGATCCCTAGTATCCATTATGTTCTGAGATTTGATGTTGCTATGACTTTGCCATGCTTAATGCTTGTCACTTTGGTCCCAGATGCCATGATTTCAGATCTAAACCATTTATGTTATCACCATTATATCTATGTTCTATATCCGATCTTGCAAGTTATAGTCACCTACTACGTGTTATGATCCAGCAACCCCGGAGTGACAATAGTCAGACCACACCCAGTGATGACCGTAGTTTGAGGAGTTCATGTATTCACCATGTGCTAATGCTTTGTTCCTGTTCTCTATTAAAAGGAGTCCTTAATATCCCTTAGTTTCCAACAGGTCCTTGCTGACACGAGAGGGTAGGACAAAAGATGTCATGCAAGTTCTTTCCATAAGCATGTATGGCTATTTACGGAATACATGCCTACATTATATTTATGAACTGGAGCTAGTGACGTATCGCCTAGGTTATGACTGTCTCATGATGAATATCATCCAACGAATCGCCGATCCAATGCCTACAAATTTCCTACATATTATTCTTGCTAAGTTACTACTGCTGCTGTCACTATTGTTACTGCTACAAAATCACTGCTATCATTGTTACCGTTACTATTGCTGTTGCTATTACTATCAAAACTATCATACTACTTTGCTACTGATCACTTTGCTATAGATAATTAATCTCTAGGTGCGGTTGAATTGACAACTTAGCTGCTAATACTTGCAAATATTCTCTGGCTCCCCTTGTGTCAAATCTATAAATTTGGGTTGAATTCTCTACCCTCAAAAACTGTTGCGATCCCCTATACTTGTGGGTTATCAAGACCTTTTTCTGGTTCCGTTGCCGGGGAACATAGCTATATTTGTTGAGTCACTTGGGATTATTATCAAATTATCACTATGAAGAATCTGAAGGATGCTACGATGATTTTTCCCTCTAAGACGAGGGGAGGTAAGGAACTGCCATCCAGCTCCGTTTTAGATTCACCTTCTGTTATAAGTAAACTTGCAACACCACCACATGCTATTAATTCTGATATGTCGCAAGTTATTGATAATTCTACTTCTATTATGAATGCTACTCATGATGATGCTAGTACCTTGCTTGATGATAATGTGCCACTAGGTGAATTTCTTGATGAACAAATTGCTAGAGTAAGACAGCATGATATTGTTGAAACTTATGATGAGCTTGAAACTAAAAATCTTGAAACGCCTACTAGAACTAACCCTCCTAGATATGAATTGATAAATGTACCGGAAGGTTATGCTATGAGTGAGGAGGCAATTAGAGATATTCTTGCTTGTAAGGATAGAGATGATCTAGAAAAATTAGTATGCGAGTATAAAGAAAGATCTTTGAATGCTAGAATGAAATGTGATCCTAAGTTTGCTACTTCACCTATCTTTATTGATGATAAGGATTATGAATTCTCTGTCGACCCAGAGTTAATTACTTTGGTTGAATCTGATCCTTTCCATGGTTATGAAACTGAAACTGTTGTGGCACATCTTACTAAGTTGAATGACATAGCCACCCTTTTTGCTCGTGATGAGAAGATTCGTTATTATTATATCCTCAAATTATTTTCGTTCTCATTAAAGGGTAATGCTAAAGCTTGGTACAATACTCTTGATCCTGGTTATGTGCGTAGTCCCCAGGATATGATTTATTACTTCTCTTGAAAATATTTCCCTACTCATAAGAAACAAGTTGCCTTACAGGAAATATTTAACTTTGTGCAAATTGAAGAAGAGAGTCTCCCACAAGCTTTGGGGGGGGGTGTTCTTCTCCAATTGCTTAATGCTTTGCCTGATCATCCTCTTAAGAAAAATGAAATACTTGATATCTTCTATAATGGACTAACCGATGCTTCTAGGGATTTCCTAGATAGTTGTGCTGGTTGTGTTTTCAGGGAACGAACTATTGTGCAAGCTGAAGAATTATTGAATAACATATTGGAAAACTATGATGATTGGACTCCTCCTAAAATACTGCTTAAACCCACTCCAAAGAACAGGGGTATCTTATATCTTAGTCCTGAAGATATGCAAGAGGCAAAGAAATCTATGAAGGAAAAAGGTATTAAAGCAGAGGATGTTAAAAATTTCCACCTATTGAAGAAAAACATGGGCTTGAAACACCCACACCACCTAAGGTGGTAGAGGTAAATTCTCTAATGAATTTCAATGATAGTGATGATCCTGATAACAAACATCCTAGCCAATGCCTTTATGAGTTTGATAATTAAATTAGAAAGCAAGATCACTTCAATGGAAATGTTATGAAACAATTGAAATACAACTTTGATATGATTGCTCGCTTAAGTGACTTGTTATTTAGAATCTCAAATGATGTTAGAGGTGTAGGAAAGCATGCCTCTGCTACCTCTTGAGCACTGCGTTCATTTTCCCTTGAAGAGGAAAGGGTGATGCAGCAAAGTAGCATAAGCATTTCCCTCATTTTTGAGAACCAAGGTATCAATACAATAGGAGGCTACACGCAAGTCCCTCGTACCTACACAAACAAACAAGAACCTCGCAACCAACGCGATAAAGGGGTTGCCAATCCCTTCACGGCCACTTGCGAAAGTGAGATCTGATAGAGATCATAAGATAAGATAAATATTTTTGGTATTTTTATGATATAGATTGGAAAGTAAAGATTGCAAAATAAAGTAGATCAGAAACTTACATGATGGAAAATAGACATGGGGGCCATAGGTTTCACTAGTGGCTTCTCTCAAGATAGCATAAGTATTACGGTGGGTGAACAAATTACTGTCGAGTAATTGATAGAAAAGTGCATAGTTATGAGAATATCTAGGCATGATCATGTATATAGGCATCACGTCCGCGACAAGTACACCGAAACGATTCTGCATCTACTAATATTACTCCACACATCGACCGCTATCCAGCATGCATCTAGAGTATTAAGTTCATAAGAACAGAGTAACGCATTAGACAAGATGAGATGATGTAGAGGGATAAACTCAAGCAATATGGTATAAACCCCATATTTTTATCCTCGATGGCAACAATACAATACGTGCCTTGCTGCCCCTGCTATCACTGGGAAAGGACACCGCAAGATTGAACCCAAAGCTAAGCACTTCTCCCATTGCAAGAAAGATCAATCTAGTAGGCCAAACCAAACTGATTATTCGAAGAGACTTGCAAAGATAACCAATCATACATAAATAATTCAGAGGAGATTCAAATATTTCTCATAGATAAACTTGATGATAAACCCACAATTCATCGGATCTCGACAAACACACCGCAAAAAGAGTTACATTGAATAGATCTCCAAGAAGATCGAGGAGAACTTTGTATTGAGATTCAAAGAGAGAGGAGAAGCCATTTAGCTAATAACTATGGACCCGAAGGTCTATGGCAAACTACTACAACTCATCGGAGAAGCTATGGTGTTGATGTAGAAGCCCTCCGTGATCGATTCCCCCTCCGGCGAGCGCCGGAAAAGGCTCCAAGATGGGATCTCACAGGTACAAAAGGTTGCGACGGTGGAAATAGGGTTTCATGGTGCTCCTGGATGTTTTCGGGGTACGTAGATATATATAGGCGAAGGAAGTCGGTTAGGGGAACCAGGAGGGGCCCACGAGGGTGGGGGCGTGCCCACCCCCCTAGGGCGCGCCCTGGACCCTCGTGGCCGCCTCAGCTGCTTCTTGACATCCAATCCAAGTCTTCTGGATTGCGTTTGTTCCAAAAATAACTCTCCCGAAGGTTTCATTCTGTTTGGACTCTCTTTGATATTCCTTTTCTGCGAAACACTGAAATAGGCAAAAAACAGCAATTCGGGCTGGGCCTCCGGTTAGTAGGTTAGTCCCAAAAATGATATAAAAATGTATAGTAAAGCCCATAAACATCCAAAACGGGTAATATAATAGCATGGAACAATAAAAAATTATAGATACATTGGAGACGTATCAAGCATCCCCAAGCTTAATTTCTTCTCGTCCTCGAGTAGGTAAATGATAAAAACAAAATCTTTGATGTGGAATGCTACCTAGCATATTTCTCAATGTAATTTTCTTTATTGTGGCATGAATGTTCATATCCAAATGATTCAAAATAAAAGTTCATATTAACATAAAAATAGTAATACTTCAAGCATACTAACAAGTAATCATGTCTTATCAAAATAACATAGCCAAAGAATGCTTATCCCTACAAAATCATATAGTTAGGCTATGCTTCATTTTCATCACACGAAATACTCCCATCATGCACAACCCCGGTTTCAGCCAAGCAATTGGTTCATACTTTTTAACGCGCTTTGGCTTTTTTAACTCTCACGCAATACATGAGCATAAGCCATGGACATAGCACTATATGTGGAATAGAATGGTGGTTGTGGAGAAGACAAAAAGGGAGAAGATAGTCTCACATCAACTAGGCGTATCAACAGGCTATGGAGATGCCCATTAATAGATATCAATGTGAGTGAGTAGGGATTGCCATGCAACAGATGCACTAGAGCTATAAATGTATGAAAGCTCAACAAAAGAAACTAAGTGGGTGTGCATCCACCTTGCTTGCTCACGAAGACCTAGGGCATTTTGAGGAAGCCCATCATTGGAATTTACAAGCCAAGTTCTATAATGAAAAATTCCGACTAGTATATGAAAGTGAAAACATAGGAGACTCTCTATCATGAAGATCATTGTGCTACTTTGAAGCACAAGTGTGGAAAAAGGATAGTAACATTGTCCCTTCTCTCTTTTCTCTCATTTTTTTGGTGGGCTTCTTTGGCCTCTTTTTTTATTTGGGCTTCTTTGGCCTCCTTTAATTTTTTTAAAGTCCGGAGTCTCATCCCGACTTGTGGGGGAATCATAGTCTCCATCATCCTTTCCTCACTTGGGACAATGCTCTAATAATGAAGATCATCACACTTTTATTGATTTACAACTCAAGAATTACAACAAAATATGACTCTATGTGAATGCCTCCGGCGGTGTACTGGGATATGCAATGAATCAAGAGCGACATGTATGAAAGAATTAGGAAGGTGGCTTTGCCACAAATACGATGTCAACTACATGATCATGCAAAAGCCATATGACAATGATAGAGTGTGTCATAATAAACAGAACGGTGGAAAGTTGAATGGCAATATATCTCGGAATGGCTATGGAAATGCCATAAGTAGGTATGGTGACTGTTTTGAGGAAGTTAAATGGTGGGGGTATGATACCGGCGAAAGTTGCGCGGCACAAGAGAGGCTGGCAATGGTGGAAGGGTGAGAGTGCGTATAATCCATGGACTCACATTAGTCATAAAGAACTCATATACTTATTGCAAAAGTTTATTAGCCCTCGAAGCAAAGTGCTACTACGCATGCTCCTAGGGGAAGGGTTGGTAGGAGTTAACCATCGCGCGATCCCGACCTCCACACATAAGGAGGGCAATCAAAAGAACACCCCATGCAACAAATTTGTCACACAACTTTTACCATACGTGCATGCTATGGGACTTGCCAACTTTAACACAAATATTTATCAATTCCATAAGTACCCAACTAGCATGAATCTAACATTACCACCTTTATATCCCAAAACAATTATCAAGTATCAAATAGATCACAGTATCCAATGCACTTTCTAAGATAGTTTTTATTATACCCAACTTGGATGCCCATCATATTAGGACTAGTTTTATAACCAAAGCAAATACCATGTTGTTTTAAAAGACTCTCAAAATAATATAAGTGAAGCATGAGAGATCAATAATTTCTAGAAAATAAAACCACCGCCGTGCTCTAAAAAGATATAAGTGAAGCACTAGAGCAAAATTGTCTAGCTCAAAAGATATAAGTGAAGCACATAGAGTATTCTAATAAATTCCGAATCATGTGTGTGTCTCCCAAAAGGTGTGTACAGCAAGTATGATTGTGGTAACTAAAAAGCAAAGACTCATATAGTACAATACGCTCCAAGCAAAACACATATCATGTGGTGAATAAAAATATAGCTCTAAGTATAGTTACCGATAGACGAAGACGAAAGAGGGGATGCCTTCCGGGGCATCCCCAAGCTTAGGCTTTTGGTTGTCCTTGAATTACCTTGGTGTGCCATGGGCATCCCCAAGCTTAGGCTCTTGCCACTCCTTATTCCATAATCCATCAAATCTTTACCCAAAACTTGAAAATTTCATAACACTAAACTCAACAGGAAATCTCATGAGCTCCGTTAGTGCAAGAAAGAAAAACCACTAATACGTCCATTTTGCATCATGCTTTTATATCGATATTTATTGCATTATGGGTTGTTATTACACATTATGTCACAATACTTATGGCTATTCTCTCTTATTTTACAAGGTTTATCATGAAGAGGGAGAATGCCGGCAGTTGGGATTCTGGGCTGGAAAAGGAGCAAATATTGGAAACCTATTCTGCACAGCTTCAAAAGTCCTGAAACTCCACGAAAGTCATTTTTGGAATTAATAAGAATTATTGAATGAAGAAAGTACCAGAGGGGGCCACACCCTGGCCACGAGGGTGGGGGGCGCGCCCACCCCTACTGGGCGCGCCCCCTGCCTCGTGGGCCCCCTGGTGGCCCTCCAGTGCCCATCTTCTGCTATATGAAGTCTCTTACCCTGAAAAAATCATAAGCAAGATTACAGGACGAAACTCTGCCACCACGAGGCGGAACCTTGGCGGAACCAATCTAGGGCTCCGGCGGAGCTGTTCTGCCGGGGAAACTTGCCTCTGGGAGGGGGAAATCATCACCATCATCATCACCAACAATCCTCTCATCGGGAGGGGGTCAATCTCCATCAACATCTTCATGAGCAACATCTCCTCTCAAAACCCTAGTTCATCTCTTGTATCCAATCTTGTATCAAAACCACAAATTGGTACCTGTGGGTTGCTAGTAGTGTTGATTACTCCTTGTAATTGTTGCTAATTGGTTTACTTGGTGGAAGATCATATTTTCAAATCCTTAATGCATATTAATACTCCTCTGATCATGAACATGAATATGCTTTGTGAGTAGTTACGTTTGTTCCTGAAGACATGGGTGAATTCTTGCTATTAGTAGTCATGTGAATTTGGTATTCGTTTGATATTTTGATGAGATGTATGTTGTCTCTCCTCTAGTGGTGTTATGTGAACGTCAACTAAATGACACTTCACCATTATTTGGGCCTAGAGGAAGGCATTGGGAAGTAATAAGTAGATGATGGGTTGCTAGAGTGACAGAAGCTTAAACCCTAGTTTATGCGTTGCTTCGTAAGGGGCTGATTTGGATCGATATATCTCATGATGTGGTTAGGTTTACCTATACTTCTTTTGTAGTTGCGGATGCTTGCAATAGGGGTTAATCATAAGTGGGATGCTTGTCCAAGAAAGGACAGCATCCAAGCACCGGTCCACCCACATATCAAATTATCAAAGTAACGAACGCGAATCATATGAGCGTGATGAAAACTAGCTTGACGATAATTCCCTTTTCTCATTATAAGAAATTTTCCAGGCTTGTCCTTTGCTACAAAAAGGATTGGGCCACCTTGCTGCACTTTATTTACTTTCATTGCTTGTTACCCGTTACAAATTATCTTATCACAAAACTATCTGTTACCTACAATTTTAGTGCTTGCAGAGAAAACCTTACTGAAAACCGCTTGTCATTTCCTTCTGCTCCTCGTTGGGTTCGACACTCTTACTTATAGAAAGGACTACGATAGATCCCCTATACTTATGGTTCATCAAGACTCTTTTCTGGCGCTGTTGCCGGGGAGTGAAGCGTCTTTGGTGAGTGGAACTTGGTAAGGAAACATTTATATAGTGTGCTGTAATTTTCTGTCACTTGTTGCTATGGAAACTAATCCTTTGAGGGGCTTGTTCGGGGAATATTCGCCCTGACCAGTAGAGCAAAGAGTTGCTCCTCAACCTACTGAACCTATTGAAAATGTTTACTTTGAGATTCCTTCGGGTATGATAGAGAAACTGCTAGCTAATCCCTTTGTAGGAGATGGAACATTGCATCCCGATTTACACCTTATCTATGTGGATGAAGTTTGTGGATTATTTAAGCTTGCAGGTATACCCGGTGATGTTGTTAAGAGGACGGTCTTCCCTTTATCTTTGAAGGGAGATGCATTGACATGGTATAGGATATGTGATGATACGGGATCTTGGAACTATAAACGATTGGAATTGGAATTTCACCAGAAGTTTTATCCTATGCATCTTGTTCATCGTGATCGTAATTACATATATAATTTCTGGCCTCGCAAAGGAGAAAGTATCACTCAAGCTTGGGGGAGGCTTAAGTCAATGTTATATTCATGCCCCAATCATGAGCTCTCAAGAGAAATGATTATTCAAAAAAATTATGCTCGGCTTTCTCTCGATGATCGCACCATGCTCGATACTTCCTGTGCTGGTTCTTATATGCTGAAGACTATTGAATTCAAGTGGGACTTATTGGAAAGAATTAAACGCAACTCTGAAGATTGGGGTTCCAACGATGGTAAGGAGTCAGGTATGACACCTAAGTTTGGCTGTGTTAAATCTTTTATGGATACCGATGCTTTTTCGTGGATTTAGCGCTAAATATGGACTTGACTCTGAGATAGTCGCTTCTTTCTGTGAATCTTTTGCTACTCACATTGATCTCCCTAAGGAGAAGTGTTTTAAATATAATCCTCCCATTGAAGTAAAAGTAGTCGCACCTGTTATAGTTGAAGAAAAGATTATCACATATAATGATCCTATTGTTCCCACTACTTATGTTGAGAAACCACCTTTTCCTGTTAGGATAAAGGATCATGCTAAAGCTTCAACTATAGTTCGTAAGAGTGATACTAGAACATATACACCCCCTGAGCAAATCAAAGTTGAACCTAGTATTTCTATGGTTAAAGATCTCTTGGCTGATAATATAGATGGGCATGTTATTTACTTCTGTGAGGAAGCTTCCAATATTGCTAAACCCGATGCTAAGATGCATAGACCTGTTGTAGGCATGCCTGTTATTTCTGTTAAAATAGGAGATCGTTTTATCATGGCTTATGTGATATGGGTGCTAGTGCTAGTGCAATACCTATCTCCTTATATGAAGAAATTATGCATGATATTGCACCTGTTGAGTTAGAAGATATTGATGTTACAATTAAGCTTGCCAATAGAGATACTATTTCACCAATTGGGATTGTTAGAGATGTTGAAGTTTTGTGGGGGAAAGTCAAATATCCTGCTGATTTTCTTGTTCTTGGTTCCCCACAAGATAGCTTTTGTCCCATTATATTTGGTAGACCCTTATTGAATACTGTTAATGCTAGGATTGATTGCAAAAAGGATGTTGTTACTATTGGTCTGGGGAATACAACACATGAGTTTAATTTTGCTAAATTTCATAGACAACCCCATGATAAAGAATTGCCTAGTAAGGATGAAATTATTGGTCTTGCTTCTATTGTCGTGCCTCCTACTGATCGTTAGAACAGTATTTGCTAGACCATGAAAATGATATGTTTATAAATGAAAGAAGGGAAATAGATGAAGTATTCCTTAAATAGGGTCCTATTCTGAATCACAACTTACCTGTTGAAATCCTAGGGGATCCTCCTCCACCCAAGGGTGATCCCGTATTTGAGCTTAAACCTTTACCTGATAATCTTAAATATGCTTATCTTGATGAAAAGAAGATATATCATGTTATTATTAGTGCTAACCTTTCAGAGCAGGAAGAGGAAATATTATTGAAAACTCTAAAGAAGCAACGTTCTGCTATTGGATATACCCTTGATGATCTTAAGGGCATTAGTCCCACTTTATGCCAACACAAAATTAAATTGGATGAAGACGCCAAACCAGTTAGAGATCATCAACGGCGTTTAAATCCTAAGATGAAAGAAGTGGTAAGAAAGGAGATACTAAAGCTCCTTGAGGCAAGTATAATTTATCCCGTTGCTGATAGTGATTGGGTAAGTCTTGTCCATTGCGTCCCTAAGAAGGGTGGTATTACTGTTGTTCCTAATGATAAAGATGAATTGATCCCGCAAAGAATTATTACGGGTTATAGGATGGTAATTGATTTCCATAAATTAAATAAAGCTACTAAGAAAGATCATTACCCTTTACCTTTTATTGATCAAATGCTAGAAAGACTATCCAATCATACACATTTCTGCTTTCTAGATGGTTATTCTGGTTTCTCTCAAATACCTATGTCAGTGGAAGATCAATCAAAAACTACATTTACTTGCCCTTTTGGTACTTTTGCTTATAGACGTATGCCTTTTGGTTTATGTAATGCACCTGCTACCTTTGAAAGATGCATGATGGCTATATTCTCTGACTTTTGTGAAAAGATTTGTGAGGTATTCATGGATGATTTCTCCATTTATGGATCCTCTTTTGATGATTGCTTGAGAAACCTTGATCGAGTTTTGCAGAGATGGTGACTCGTCTTGAATTGGGAGAAGTGTCACTTTATGGTTAATGAAGGCATTGTCCTGGGGCATAAAATTTCCGAAAGAGGTTTTGAAGTTGAGAAAGCTAAAGTTGATGCGTAGAAAAGATGCCATGTCCCAAGGACATTAAAGGTATACGAAGTTTCCTTGGTCATGCCGATTTTTATAGGAGGTTCATTAAGGACTTCTCTAAAATCTCTAGGCCTCTGACTAATCTATTGCAAAAAGATATTCCTTCTGTTTTCGATGATGATTGTGTAGAAGCATTTGAAATACTTAAGAAAGCTTTGATCTTTGCACCTATTGTTCAGCCGCCTGATTGTAATTTACCCTTTGAAATTATGTGTGATGCTAGCGATTATGCTGTAGGTGATGTTCTAGGGCAAAGAGTTGATAAGAAACTAAATGTTATCCAGTATGCTAGTAAAACTCTTGACACTGCCCAGAGAAATTATGCTACCACTGAAAAAGAATTCTTAGCAGTTGTATTTGCTTGTGATAAGTTTAGACCTTATATTGTTGATTCTAAATTAACTATTCACACTGATCATGCTGCTATTAAATATCTTATGGAAAATAAAGATGCTAAACCTAAACTTATAAGATGGGTCCTCTTGCTCCAAGAACTTGATTTGCATATTATTGATAGAAAGGGAGCTGAGAACCCCGTTGCAGACAACTTGTCTAGATTAGAGAATGTTCTTGATGACCCACTGCCTATTGATGATAGCTTTCCTGATGAACAATTAGCGGTCATAAATGCTTCTCATACTGCTCCATGGTATGCTGATTATGCTAATTTCATTGTTGCTAAATTTATACCACCTAGTTTCACATACCAGCAAAAGAAAAAGTTCTTTTATGATTTAAGACATTACTTCTGGGATGACCCACACCTTTATAAAGAAGGAGTAGATGGTGTTATTAGACGTTGTGTACCTGAGCATGAACAAGAACAGATCCTACGCAAGTGTCACTCCGAACCATATGGAGGACACCACGCTGGAGATAGAACTGCACATAAGGTACTGCAATCCGGTTTTTATTGGTCTACTCTCTTCAAAGATGCCCGTAAGTTTGTCTTGTCTTGTGATGAATGTCAAAGAATTGGTAATATTAGTAGACGTCAAGAAATGCCTATGAATTATTCTCTTGTTATTGAACCATTTGATGTTTGGGGCTTTGATTATATGGGACCTTTTCCTGCCTCTAATGGATATACACGTATTTTAGTTGTTGTTGATTACGTTACTAAGTGGGTAGAAGCTATTCCAACTAGTAGTGTTGATCATAACACTTCTATTAAGATGCTTAAAGAAGTTATTTTTCTGAAGTTTGGAGTCCCTAGATACTTAATGACTGATGGTGGTTCACATTTTATTCATGGTGCTTTTCGTAAAATGCTTGCTAAGTATGATGTTAATCATAGAATTGCATCTCCTTATCACCCACAGTCTAGTGGCCAAGTAGAATTGAGTAATAGAGAGCTCAAATTAATTTTGCAAAAGACTGTTATAGATCTAGAAAGAATTGGTCCAAGAAACTTGATGATGCATTATGGGCCTATAGAACCGCATATAAAAATCCTATGGGTATGTCTCCATATAAGATGGTTTATGGCAAAGCATGTCACTTACCTCTCAAACTTGAACATAAGGCATATTGGGCTATTAAAGAGCTCAACTATGATTTTAAACTTGCCGGTGAGAATAGGTTATTTGACATTAGCTCACTTGATGAATGGAGAACCCAAGCCTAAGAGAATGCCAAGCTGTTTAAAGAAAAAGTTAAAAGATGGCATGACAAAAGGATACAAAAGCGTGAGTTTAACGTAGGTGATTATGTGTTGCTATTCAACTCTCGTTTAAGATTTTTTGCAGGAAAACTTCTCTCTAAATGGGAAGGTCCTTACGTTATCGAGGAGGTCTATCGTTCCGGTGCCATAAAAATCAACAACTTCGAAGGCACAAGTCCGAGGGTGGTGAACGGTCAAAGAGTCAAACAATATATCTCAGGTAACCCTATAAATGTTGAAACTAATATTATTGAAACCGTAACCCCGGAGGAATACATAAGGGACACTTTGCAGAACGTTTCAGACTCCAAAAAGGAATAGGTATGTGGTACGGTAAGTAAACCGACTCCAAAACAGTTCTAATAGAAAATTTTCTCCGTTTTGGAATATTTAAGAATTTAGGAAAATAAGAAGTAGTCCGGGAGGGACATGAGGCCTCCACAAGGGTGGAGGGCGTGCCCACCCCTACTGGGCGCGCCCCCTGCCTCGTAGGCACCTCGTGTGCTCTCTGGACTTTGTTTTCTTGCATGTTACTTCTTTTGGTCGGTAAAAATTCATTATATAATCTCCCGAAGGTTTTGACCACCGTATCAGGAATCTTCTGATTTCGTTTCGAGCTGTTTTTCTGACAGATCTAGAGCGCCATGACGTCTCCAAGCGCTCCCAAGGACAAGTTTTTCGAGAAGGTTATCAACCCCCTATCTCGCGGAGGTGCTGCAACACCCTCAAACCATTGAGATGCGTGAGGGGGTGCTGCACATCCACGATGTGGAGGGACCAAGCCGTACCGGAAGCATGGAGACAAAGCTCGAAGCTATGGAACAACAAGTTTTCAAGTGCCAAGGGATGGTGGAGCGCGGACTTAACGCCAACCAGATGATGATCGCGGAGTTCACCAACAACCACAAGTTGGACGCTAAGAACATTGGGGAGACCATCTTCAAGCTTCATGAGAAAATCGAGCACCTCCAAGCCCAGATCTATGACCTGCAAAACCAAAACTATGAGTGTGAATATAGATTCAAGAGGATGAGTTCGGCTATTGATTTGAGGATCCTAGAGACTCGGTCATCCTTCTATGATGGTGAGCATGTGCCTTGGAAGATGGACGACAAGCCTACATCATCAACAACTCCTTCTTCACCACCTCTGAGGACATAATCACATGGGTATGGGCACTCCCCTTGGCAACTGCCAAGCTTGGGGGATGTGCCCCGGTATCGTATCACCATCACACTCCTATCTTTACCATTTTACTTAGTTCGACCCTTTTAGTAATATCTTGATCTAGTAGAATAAATCTTTGGTATGAATTAGTTTTGAGTTTTGCTTTTTGATCTCTGTATGTAATCGAGTCTGTGAGCTATATATAATAAAGATTAGTGTTGAGTCAAGGGCTTTGCTATCTTGCTATGATCCTGAGAGAAGAAAAATAAATAAAAGAGTTCATATTGATCTTATGGATAGTAATGACTTCACATATAAAGAGTATGAGACATAAAAGTTGTTGAGAGTTGGCAAACATAGTTTTGGTCATCGTTGCAATTAATAGGAAGTAATAAAGAAAGAGAGGTTTTCACATATAAATATACTATCTTGGACATCTTTTATGATTGTGAGCACTCATTAAGTATGACATGCTAAAGAGTTGATGTTGGACAAGGAAAACAACGTAATGGGTTATGTTTTCTCACATCTCAGTTAAAATATATTGTCATGGATTGTCCAACATGTTGAGCTTGCCTTTCCCCCTCATGGTAGCCAAATTCCTTGCACCAAGTAGAGATACTACTTGTGCTTCCAAATATCCTTAAACCCAGTTTTGCTATGAGAGTCCACCATACCTACCTATGGATTGAGTAAGATCATTCAAGTAAGTTGTCATGTTGCAAGCAATAAAAATTGCTCTCTAAATATGTATGACATATTAGTGTGGAGAAAATAAGCTTTATACAATCGTGTGATATGGAAGTAATAAAAGTGACGGACTGCATAATAAAGGTTCATATCACAAGTGGCAATATAAAGTGACGTTCTTTTGCATTAAGATTTTGTGCATCCAACCCTAAAAGCACATGACAACCTCTACTTCCCTCTGCGAAGGGCCTATCTTTTACTTTATGCCTTTTACATTATGCAAGAGTCAAGGTGATTCTCACCTTTCCTTTTTTTCATTTTATCCTTTGGCAAGCACCTCATGCTGGAAAGATCCTGATATATATATATCCAATTGGATGTAAGTTAGCATGAACTATTATTGTTGACATCACCCAAAGGTGAATACGTTCGGAGGCAACATTATAAGCCCCTATCCTTCTCTGTGTCCGATTAAACTCCATAACCATAAGTATTGCCTGAGTGTTAGCAATTGTGAAAGACTATATGATAGTTGAGTATGTGGACTTGCTGAAAAGCTCTATTATTGACTCTTTCCGATGTTATGATAAATTGCAATTGTTTCAATGACTGAGATTATAGTTTGTTAATTCTCAATGAAGTTTCTGAACCATACTTGACATTGTGAATAGATTGTTACTTGAGCATAAGAAATCATATGACAAATTATATATATATATATATATATATATATATATATATATATATATATATATATATATAT
>NC_041385.1:232898136-232945214 GCF_002162155.2 Triticum dicoccoides | reverse complement strand
ATAAGAATGATCATGATGCCCTCATGTCCATATTTTATTTTTATCGACACCTCTATCTCTAAACATGTGGACATATTTTTCGATTTCGGCTTCCCCTTGAGGACAAGCGAGCTCTAAGCTTGGGGAAGTTGATACGTCCATTTTACATCATGCTTTTATATCGATATTTATTGCATTATGGGCTGTTATTACACGTTATGTCACAATACTTATGGCTATTCTCTCTTATTTTACAAGGTTTATCACGAAGAGGGAGAATGCCGGCAGCTGGGATTCTGGGCTGGAAAAGGAGCAAATATTGGAAACCTATTCTGCACAGCTTCAAAAGTCCTAAAACTCCACGAAAGTCATTTTTGGAATTAATAAGAATTATTGAGCAAAGAAAGTACCAGAGGGAGCCCACAAGGGGCCCACACCTCATGGGCCCCCTGGTGGCCCTCTGGTGCCCATCTTCTGCTATATGAAGTCTCTTACCCTGAAAAAGATCATAAGCAAGCTTACGGGACGAAACTCCGCCGCCATGAGGCGGAACCTAGGTGGAACCAATCTAGGGCTCCGGTGGAGCTGTTCTGCCGGGAAAATTTCCCTCCGGGAGGGGAAAATCATCACCATCGTCATCACCAACGATCTTCTTATCGGGAGGGGGTTAATCTCCATCAACATCTTCACGAGCACCATCTCCTCTCAAAACCCTAGTTCATCTCTTGTATCCAATCTTGTATCAAAACCACAAATTGGTACCTGTGGGTTGCTAGAAGTGTTGATTACTTCTTGTAGTTGATGCTAATTGGTTTACTTGGTGGAAGATCATATGTTCAGATCCTTAATGCATATTAATACTCCTCTGATCATGAACATGAATATGCTTTGTGAGTAGTTACGTTTGTTCCTGAGGACATGGCTGAAGTCTTGCTATTAGTAGTCATGTGAATTTGGTATTCGCTCGATATTTTGATGAGATGTATGTTGTCTCTCCTCTAGTGGTGTTATGTGAACATCGACTACATGACACTTCACCATTATTTGGGCCTAGAGGAAGGCATTGGGAAGTAATAAGTAGATGATGGGTTGCTAGAGTGACAGAAGCTTAAACCCTAGTTTATGCGCTGCTTCGTAAGGGGCTGATTTGGATCCATATGTCTCATGTTGTGGTTAGGTTTACCTTAATACTTCTTTTGTAGTTGCGGATGCTTGCAATAGGGGTTAGTCATAAGTGGGATGCTTGTCCAAGAAAGGACAACATCCAAGCATCGGTCCACCCACATATCAAATTATCAAAGTAACGAACGTGAATCATATGAGCGTGATGAAAACTAGCTTGACGATAATTCCCACGTGTCCTTGGGAGCGCTTTTCTCATTATAAGAAATTGTCCAGGCTTGTCCTTTGCTACAAAAGGATTGGGCCACCTTGCTGCACTTTATTTACTTTCATTGCTTGTTACCCATTACAAATTATCTTATCACAAAACTATCTGTTACCTACAATTTCAGTGCTTGCAGAGAATACCTTACTGAAAACCGCTTGTCATTTCGTTCTGCTCCTCGTTGGGTTCGACACTCTTACTTATCGAAAGGACTATGATAGATCCCCTATACTTGTGGGTCATTAACCACCACTTAAGGTACTGTAATGAACTCATTCTTTATTTATATTGGTGTTAAACCTACTGTATCCCAACTTCTCTATGGTTCATACCCCCGATACTAGCCACAGATTCATCAAAATAAGCAAACAACACACGAAAAACAGAATCTGTCAAAAACAAAACAGTCTATAGCAATCTGTAACTTTCGAATACTTCTGTAACTCTCAAAATCCTACCAAAATAGGAAGTCCTAGGAAATTTGTCTATTAATCTTCTTCAAAAAGAATCAACTAAAAAGCATGTTTATGTGATCTATTAAAAATGTTCTCGTGCGCGCAAAAGTTTCTGTTTTTCAGCAAGATCAAATTAACTTTCACCATAGGTTATCCTATAGGTTCTACTTGGCACAAAACACTAATTAAAACATAAAAACACATCTAAACAGAAGCTATATGAATTATTTAATACTAAACAGGAGCAAAAAGTAAAGAACAAAAATAAAATTGGGTTGCCTCCCAACAAGTGCTATCGTTTAATGCCCCTAGCTAGGCATAAAAGCGAGAATAGATCTAAGTATTGCCATCTTTCGTATTCAATTCATAAGTGGCTCTCATAATAGATTTATAAGTTAACTTGATTTTCTTCCTAGGAAAGTGTTCCATGCCTTTCCTTAATGGAAATTGGAATCTAATATTTCCTTCCTTCATATCAATAATTGCACCAATCATTCTAAGGAAAGGTCTACCAAGAATAATAGGACATGAAAGATTGCAATCTATATCAAGAACAATAAAATCTACGGGCACATAATTCCTATTTGCAACAATAAGAACATCATTAATCCTTCCCATAGGTTTCTTAATGGTGGAATCCACAAGGTGCAAGTTTAAAGAGCAATCATCAAAATCACGGAAACCTAGCACATCACATAAAGTTTTTGGAATCGTGGAAACACTAGCACCCAATCACACAAAGCATAGCATTCATGATCTTTAATTTTAATTTTAATAGTAGGTTCCCACTCATCATAAAGTTTTCTAGGGATAGAAACTTCCAATTCAAGTTTTTCTTCATAAGATTGCATCAAAGCATCAACGATATGTTTGGTAACAGCTTTATTTTGACTATAAGCATGAGGAGAATTTGACACGGATTGCAACAAAGAAATACAATATATTAAAGAATAATTATCATAATTAAATTCCTTGAAATTCATAATAGTGGGTTCATTGCTATGTAAAGTTTTGACCTCTCCAATCCCACTTTTACCAATTTTTGCATCAAGATCTAAAAACTCCGAATTATTGGGACGCCTTTTAACTAAAGTTGACTCATCTCCAGTCCCATCATTATCAACATTCATATTGCAAAACAAAGATTTAATAGGAGACACATCAATCACTTTTAGATCTTCATCATTATTATCATGAAAACTAGAAGAACACGCTTTTACAAAGCAATCTTTCTTAGCACTCATCCTAGCGGTTCTATCTTTGCACTCATCAATGGAAATTCTCATGGCCTTGAGAGGCTCAATGATATCATGCTTAGGTGGAATAGATCTAAGTTTCAAAGAATCAACATCAAGAGAAATTCTATCCACGTTCCTAGCCAATTCATCAATCTAAAGCAATTTTTCTTCAAGCAAAGCATTGAAATTCTTTTGAGAATTCATAAATTCTTTAACACTAATCTTAAAATCAGAGGGCATCTTATTAAAATTACCATAAGAGTTGGTGTAGGAATTACCATAATTATTAGAGGAATTACTAGGAAACGGCCTAGGTTTAAAGTTTCCTCTATAAACGTTGTTACCAAAATTATTCCTACCAACAAAATTCACATCCATAGATTCATTGTTATTCTAAATCAAAGTAGACAAAGGCATATCATTAGGATCAATAGGATCACTCTTAGTAGCAAACAATTTCGTAAGTTCATCCATCTTTCCACTAAAAACATTAATCTCTTCTATCGCATGAACTTTTTTACTAGTAGATCTTTCGGTGTGCCACTGAGAATAATTAACCATAATATTATCTAGGAGTTTAGTAGCTTCTCCTAAAGTGATTTCCATAAAAGTGCCTCCCACAACCGAATCTAAAAGATTTCTAGAAGCAAAATTCAATCCGGCATAAAAATTTTGTATGATCATCCATAAATTTAATCATGAGTAGGGCAATTGTGAATCATTAATTTCATCCTCTCCCAAGATTGTGCAACATGCTCATGATCTAGTTGCTTAAAATTCATAATATCGTTTCTAAGAGAGATGATCTTAGCGGGAGGAAAATACTTAGAGATAAAAGCATCTTTGCACTTATTCCATGAATCAATACTATTCTTAGGCAAAGACGAAAACCAAGTTTTAGCACGATCTCTAAGTGAAAACGGAAATAACTTCAATTTAACAATATCATTATCCATGTCTTTTTTCTTTTGCATATCACACAAATCAATAAAGTTGTTTAGATGAGTAGCGGCATCTTCACTAGGAAGGCCACAGAATTGATCTTTCATGACAAGATACAACAAAGCAAAATTAATTTCACAAGATTCAGCATCATTAAGAGGAGCAATCGGAGTGCTAAGGAAATCATTATTATTGGTATTGGAAAAGTCATAGAATTTAGTATTATCTTGAGCCATCGTGAAAAGCAATCCAACACACAAGCACACAAGAGGCAAGCGAAAAAGAGGCGAACGAGAAAGAGAGGGCGAATAAAACGACAAGGGTGAAGTGGGGGAGAGGAAAACGAGAGGAAAATGGCAAATAATGTAATGCAAGGGAGATGCGTTTGTGATGGGTACTTGGTATGTCTTGACTTGTGCGAAGACCTCCCCGACAACGGTGCTAGAAATCCTTCTTGCTACCTCTTGAGCACTTTGTTGGTTTTCCCTTGAAGAGGAAAGGGTGATGCAGCAAAGTAGCGTAAGTATTTCCCTCAGTTTTGAGAACCAAGGTATCAATCCAGTAGGAGGCTACACGCAAGTCCCTCGTACCTACACAAACAAACAAGAACCTCGCAACCAACGCGATAAAGGGGTTGTCAATCCCTTCACGGCCACTTGCTAAAGTGAAATCTGATAGAGATACTAAGATAAGATAAATATTTTTGGTATTTTTATGATATAGATTGGAAAGTAAAGGTTGCAAAATAAAGTAGATCAGAAACTTATATGATGGAAAATAGACCCGGGGTCCATAGGTTTCACTAGTGGCTTCTCTCAAGATAGCATAAGTATTACGGTGGGTGAACAAATTACTGTCGAGCAACTGATACAAAAGTGCATAATTATGAGAATATCTAGGCATGATCATGTATATAGGCATCACGTCCGCGACAAGTACACCGAAACGATTCTGCATCTACTACTATTACTCCACACATCGACCGCTATCCAGCATGCATCTAGAATATTAAGTTCATAAGATCATAGTAACGCATTAGGCAAGATGACATGATGTAGAGGGATAAACTAAAGCAATATGATATAAACCCCATCTTTTTATCCTCGATGGCAACAATACAATATGTGCCTTGCTGCCCCTGCTATCACTGGGAAAGGACACCGCAAGATTGAACCCAAAGCTAAGCACTTCTCCCATTGCAAGAAAGATCGGTCTAGTAGGCCAAACCAAACTGATAATTCGAAGAGACTTGCAAAGATAACCAATCATACATAAAAGAATTCAGAGGAGATTCAAATATTTCTCATAGATAAACTTGATCATAAACCCACAATTCATCGGATCTCGACAAACACACCGCAAAAAAAGTTACATCGAATAGATCTCCAAGAAGATCGAGGAGAACTTTGTATCGAGATTCAAAGAGAGAGAAGAAGCCATCTAGCTAATAACTATGGACCCGAAGGTCTGTGGTAAACTACTCACAACTCATCGGAGAGGCTATGGTGTTGATGTAGAAGCCCTCCGTGATCGATTACCCCTTAGGCGGAGCGCCGGAAAAGGCCCCAAGATGGGATCTCATGGGTACAGAAGGTTGCGGTGGTGGAAATAGGGTTCCGTGGTGCTCCTAGATGTTTTCGGGGTACGTAGATATATATATATATATATATATAGGTGAAGGAAGTCGGTTAGGGGAACCACGAGCAGCCCACGAGGGTGGGGGGCGCACCCACCCCCCTAGGGCGCGCCCGGGATCCTCGTGGCCACCTTGGCTGCTTCTTGATGTCCACTCTAAGTCTCCTGGATTGCGTTTGTTCCAAAAATAACTCTCCCGGAGGTTTCATTCCGTTTGGACTCCGTTTGATATTCCTTTTCTGCGAAACACTGAAATAGGCAAAAAAACAGCAATTCGGGCTGGGCCTCTGGTTAGTAGGTTAGTCCCAAAATGATATAAAAGTGTATAGTAAAGCCCATAAACATCCAAAACGGGTAATATAATAGCATGGAACAATCAAAAATTATAGATATGTTGGAGACGTATCAGCCTCTATGGTTCAAACTCAACTAGAACAAGTTGCTAAATCTCAAAGAGAGTTTTTGATGAAATGAACAATAATATAAGTGACTTTGCTGTTAGAGTAGCAACTAGAGGAGGTAAAATGACTCAGGAACCACTTTATCCTGAGGGACACCCAAAGAAAATTGAACAAGACTCTCAAAGAATTAACACTGATGCACCTAGTCCTTCTAAAAAGAAAAAGAAGAAGAAAAATAATAGGACTTTGCATGCCTCTAGTGAACCTGAAGTAGAAAAACCTCCTGATAATGATAATGAAGTTTCTATCTCTGATGCCGAAACTCAATCTAGTAGTGAACACTCACCTTCTAATAATGAAAAGGATAGTGATGAGGTTCATAATGAAACTCAAACAAATAATAAAGAAACAGACAATGATGTTGAGATAGAACCAGCTGTTGATATTTGTTACCCACAACCCAAGGATAAAAGATATGATAAAATAGACTTTGTTGCTAGAAAACACGGTAAGGAAACAGAACCATGGGTTCAAAAACCTATGCCCTTTTGATACGTCCATTTTGCATCATGCTTTTCTATCGATATTTATTTCATTATGGGCTGTTATTTCACGTTATGTCACAATACTTATGGCTATTCTCTCTTATTTTACAAGGTTTACATAAAGAGGGAGAATGCCGACAACTGGGATTTTGGGCTGGAAAAGGAGCAAATATTGGAGACCTATTCTGCACAGCTCTAGAAGTCCTGAAACTCCATGAAAGTCATTTTGGGAATTAATAAAAATTATCCAGTGGAAGAAATACCTGAGGGGGGGCCACCCACCACCCACGAGGGTGGGGGGCGCGCCCTACCCCCTGGGCGCGCCCCCTGCCGCGTGGGCCACCTGGCAGCCCTCTGGTGCCTATCTTCTGCTATATGAGGTCTTTTACCATGGAAAAAATCATAAGCAAGCTTACGGGACGAAACTCCGCCACCACGAGGCGGAACCAATCTAGGGCTCCGACAGAGCTGTTCTACCGGGGAAAGTTCCCTCCGGGAGGGGGAAATCATCACCATCGTCATCACCAACGATCCTCTCATCGGGAGGGGGTCAATCTCCATCAACATCTTCACCAGCTCCATCTCCTCTCAAACCCTAGTTCATCTCTTGTATCCAATCTTTGTACCAAAACCTTAGATTGGTACCTGTGGGTTGCTAGTAGTGTTGATTACTCCTTGTAGTTGATGCTAGTTGGTTTATTTGGTGGAAGATCATATGTTTAGATCCTTAATGCATATTAATACCCCTCTGATCATGAACATGAATATGCTTTGTGAGTAGTTACATTTGTTCCTAAGGACATGGGTGAAGTCTTGCTATTAGTAGTCATGTGAATTTGGTATTCGTTCGATATTTTGATGAGATGTATGTTGTCTCTCCTCTAGTGGTGTTATGTGAACGTCGACTACATGACATTTGGGCCTAGAGGAAGGCATTGGGAAGTAATAAGTAGATGATGGGTTGCTAGAGTGACAGAAGCTTAAACCCTAGTTTATAAGTTTCTTCGTAAGGGCTGATTTGGATCCACATGTTTCATGCTATGGTTAGGTTTACCTTAATACTTCTTTTGTAGTGGCGGATGCTTGCAATAGGGGATAACCATAAGTGGAATGCTTGTCCAAGAAAGGGCAGTACCCAAGCACCGGTCCACCCACATATCAAATTATCAAAGTAACGAACGTGAATCATATGAGCGTGATGAAAACTAGCTTGACGATAATTCCCATGTGTCCTCGGGAGCGCTTTTCTCATTATAAGAACTTGTCCAGGCTTGTCCTTTGCTATAAAAAGGATTGGGCCACATTGATGCACCTTATTTACTTTCATTGCTTGTTACCCATTACAAATTATCTTATCACAAAACTATCCGTTACCTACAATTTCAGTGCTTGCAAAGAATACCTTACTGAAAACTGCTTGTCATTTCCTTCTGCTCCTTGTTGGGTTCGACACTCTTACTTGTTGAAAGGACTACGATAGATCCCCTACACTTGTGGGTCATCAAGACTCTTTTCTGGCGCCGTTGCCGGGGAGGGAAGCGCCTTTGGTAAGTGGAACTTGGTAAGGAAACATTTATATAGTGTGCTGAAATTTACTGTCACTTGTTACTATGGAAACTAATCCTTTGAGGGGCTTGTTCGGGGTATCTTCACCCCGACCAGTAGAGCAAAGAGTTGCTCCTCAACCTACTGAACCTACTGAAAATGTTTACTTTGAAATTCCTTCGGGTATGGTAGACAAACTGCTAGCTAATCCCTTTGCACGAGATGGAACATTGCATCTCGATTTACACCTTATCTATGTGGATGAAGTTTGCGGATTATTTAAGCTTGCAGGTATGCCCGATGATGTTATCAAGAAGAAAGTATTCCCTTTATCATTGAAGGGAGATGCATTGACATGGTATAGGCTATGGGATGATATGGGATCATGGGACTACAAATGATTGAAATTGGAATTTCACCAGAAGTTTTATCCTATGCATCTTGTTCATCGTGATCGTAATTATATATATAATTTTTGGCCTCATGAAGAAGAAAGCATCGCTCAAGCTTGGGGGAGGCTTAAGTCAATGTTATATTCATGCCCCAATCATGAGCTCTCAAGAGAAATGATTATTCAAAAAAATTATGCTCGGCTTTCTCTCAACAATCGCTCCATGCTCGATACTTCTTGTGCTGGTTCTTATATGATGAAGACTATTGAATTCAAGTGGGATTTATTGGAAAGAATTAAACGCAACTCTGAAGATTGGGATTCCAACGATGGTAAGGAGTCAGGTATGACACCTAAGTTTGATTGTGTTAAATCTTTTATGGATACCGATGATTTTCGTGGATTTAGCACAAATATGGACTTGACTCTGAGATAATAGCTTCCTTCTGTGAATCATTTGCTACTCATGTTGATCTCCCTAAGGAGAAATGGTTTAAATATAATCCTCCCACTGAAGTAAAAGTAGGTGCACCTATTACAGTTGAAGAAAAGACTATCACTTATAATGATCCTATTGTTCCTACTACTTATATTGAGAAACCACCTTTCCCTGTTAGGATAAAGGATCATGCTAAAGCTTCAACTGTGGTTCGTAAGAGTAATACTAGAACATATACACCTCCTGAGCAAATTAAAGTTGAACCTAGTATTGCTATGGTTAAAGATCTCTTGGCTGATAATATTGATGGGCATGTTATTTATTGCTGTGATGAAGCTCCTAGAATTGCTAGACCCGATGCTAAGAAACATAGACCTATTGTAGGCACGCCTGTTATTTCTGTTAAAATAGGAGATCATTGTTATCATGTCTTATGTGATATGGGTGCTAGTGCCAGTGCAATACCTTTTTCCTTATATGAAGAAATTATGCACGATATTGCACCTGTTGAGGTAGAAGAAATTGATGTTACAATTAAGCTTGCCAATAGAGATACTATTTCACCAAATGGGATTGTTAGAGATGTTGAAGTCTTGTGTGGGAAAGTTAAATATCCTACTGATTTTCTTGTTCTTGGTTCCCCACAAGATGACTTTTGTCCCATTATATTTGGTAGACCCTTTTTGAATACTGTTAATGCTAAGATAGATTGCGAAAAGAATGTTGTTACAATTGGCTTAGGGGATATGTCTCATGAGTTTCATTTTGCTAAGTTTCATAGACAACCGCATGATAAAGAATTGCCTAGTAAGGATGAAATTATTGGTCTTGCTTCTATTGTTGTGCCTCCTACTGATCCTTTAGAACATTATTTGCTAGACCATGAAAATGATATGTTTATGAATGAAAGAAGGGAGATAGATGAAATATTCTTTAAACAGGGTCCTATTTTGAAACACAACTTGCCTGTTGAAATCCTAGGGGATCCTCCTCCATCCAAGGGTGATCTCGTGTTTGATCTTAAACCATTACCTAATACTCTTAAATATGCTTATCTCGATGAAAAGAAGATATATCCTGTTATTATTAGTGCTAACCTTTCAGAGCAGGAAGAGGAGAGATTATTGAAAACTCTGAAGAAGCACCGTGCTGCTATTGGATATACTCTTGATGATCTTAAGGGCATTAGTCCCACTCTATGCCAACACAAAATAAAGTTGGAGGAAGACGCCAAACGAGTTATTGGTCACCAACGGCTTTTAAATACTAAGATGAAAGAAGTGGTAAGAAAGGAAATACTAAAGCTCCTCGAGGCATGTATAATTTATCCCGTTGCTGATAGTCAGTGGGTAAGTCCTGTCCATTGTGTCCCTAAGAAGGGAGGTATTACTGTTGTTCCTAATGATAAAGATGAATTGATCCCGCAAAGAATTATTATAGGTTATAGGATGGTGTTGGGGATATAACTATTTGTGTAAGCCGCCCAGGAGGGGCCGGGTTACGCAAAGAGGACTCACCAGAAAGAAGCCCAAGACCAAGCATGAAGATGGCAGTTCAGTTAAGGGCCTAAGGCCCACAGGCGACTTAAGGCCCGTCATAGTAAACCGCCATAATGGCATGACTTGTATCATAAGGTAGATTTAACTAGACACCGAGCCGGACACTGTTTATAAGCCAGCCGGGACTCTGTAAGCCGCAGGGCGTCAACCCGTGTATATAAGGGGACGACCCACCGGTGGCTTAGGGCAAGAAACAACTCATCGAGAGCCGGGCATAGCGTATCTCGCTCCCTGGTCATCAAAACATCAATACCAACCCAACTAGATGTAGGCCTTACCTTCACCGTAAGGGGCCGAACTAGTATAAATCTCTCGTGTCCTTTGTCCCAATTAACCCCTTCAAGCTTCCGAGTTCCGATGGCTCCACAACTAAGTCCTTTCACGAGGACATCTGACGTGACAATTCCACGACAGTTGGCGCCCACCATGGGGCTAGCGCACGGTGGATTTGAGTTCTTGAAGGGCAACTTCAAAGGGCTCAAGGGGTACGTAGTGGGCCGGATGACCTAGAGTCGTCGCGGCAAGATCTACATTGACAACGAAGGCTGGGGCCCCGACGCCGGTTCAATTGAGTACGGGTACCGGGTCCCCTTCGGTGGAATCCACGTCTTCATCGGCCGGATTGGTGAGCCGGGCCCTGAGCCGGACAACTGCACCGACCTCGTCGAGATGGCTCAGCGTG
The DNA here is from genome assembly GCF_002162155.2 of Triticum dicoccoides. Classification (NCBI taxonomy): domain Eukaryota; kingdom Viridiplantae; phylum Streptophyta; class Magnoliopsida; order Poales; family Poaceae; genus Triticum; species Triticum dicoccoides. Next base: position 232,934,016 of record NC_041385.1, on the reverse strand, counting down.
CGAGAAAGGCCCGAGCTCAACCCGTCATGAAGCGTGCCTTCGTGGGATGCATCCACGGAAAGGAACTTTCTGAAGGATCTGAAGATGGTGGTGAGACGGCCATCCTCTCGGATGGTGATTCGTCCGCCAGTTCAACAGATTCGTTGTACCAAGTGCAAGACGGCGTGCTTGGGGGTTGTTCCGATGGCACTAGTATTCCAGACCCCTATGAGCCGCCAAGATGGGCAGGAGTCTTCATGGCTGGGACTCAACCCGGCCAAAATTCTACGGCCGCTACAGCAATAACATCCGGACGGGGGCAGCCGGGGCAGGAGGCCCTGTGTGCCCGCCGGCTCAGGTGCTGATTGATCTCATGGACAAGCTTACGGCCCTGTTAACCGCCAAGATTATTCTTGCAAACAAAGATGAGCATGACGCAGAGGTGGCACGGGGCGTGAGGAGATAGCTCGGGCCAAGGAGGCCTTGGCAGCTGAGGACACTAGATTAGCCACAGAGCGAGCGGCTCTAGATGCAGGGGCGCAACGGCTACAGTCAGAAGCTTACCAGCTCACGATGAGCCTAAATGCGTCTAATGAGGTGATGAGGAGGAGACATCAGAAAACCCAGTCCCGTTTACCTCCGAATTACGACCCTCAGGTTCTTTTCGCTACACCCGGAGCCGGCCCAAGTAACCGGCCAGAGACTAATCAGTTTATGACAGCCGGAGCAGGAGGACCGGCTCAGCCTCGAGAGACGCCACCTCCTCATGGGAGCATGGCACCACCTCGTTATGTGCCGATACCACCGGGTCACTTTTCCAACCCCATGGAGAACTTAATCACGACATCGATGCGCCTGGCGGCTCTTCCTGTGGACGGTGATGACCCGACAGCGGTGGAGACCCGGAGGGTCAGAGAACTTCACCAGGCGGCCTTGGCTCAGCAAGATACATATTCTTACCGCCGGGACAGGATTCATTCAACTCCTCCGCCTTGGTTAGCACTGCCTCGTCAAAACCGGAGCCCGAATTATAGCAGGCACATGGAGTCTGAAGCTTTGTCAAGCAACGCCCAGCGCCGTAACCAGCTCGGTGGATATAATCAGGTGCAGGACCGAGTACGTCAGGAGAACGAGCAGGCGGCTCAGCTAGCGGCTCAACAGATGGCTCATCAAGATTTCCCAGAGTATCCGACGACTTCCGTTGAGACGGGAGTAGCCACTAGAACCGGTGGTGTTCCTTGTCTGGTACCGGCTCTGCGTAATGTGCGCCTACCCAAGGACTTCAAGGGACCTCGAAAGGTGCCGAATTACACAGCCGACTTACAGCCCGGAGCTTGGATCGAAAGTTATGAGATGGCCATGGAGTTGTTGGAAGTCGGCGACGCCGGTGATGGCTAAGTACTTCACCATGATGTTAGATGGAACGGCCCGGTCCTGGTTAAAGGGTTTGCCACCCAATTCCATTGGTTCATGGGCAGAATTAAAAGCCCGTTTCATCCAGAACTTCAAAGACACTTGTAAGCAGTCTATGTCGATTGTGGACTTGACAAATTGTAAGCAGGAGGAGGGTGAATCTACGACTCATTGGGTACACCGGGTCAAGGAGATAATACATTCATCTGACAAGATGGATGTCGGCTCTGCAGTCCTCATGTTAGAGAAGAATTGCCGTTTTGAGCCGCTGAGGCAGAAACTGGGGCGCCTTAAGCATGATTGCAATGATATGGGTACGCTGATGGCGGCTTTAGTCAAATATGCCGACTCTGATAGTACCAAGGATCCCACGTATGATGAGGAAAAGACCGGGAAGGGAAAGAAGAACGGCAATGGAAAGGGTCAGCAGCATAACCCGATGAATCAAGGAGGCAATAAGCATAAGGCGGATGGTAACCCGGAGTTTGTAGCCAATGCCAATGCACAAGGTAACAATCAGAAACGTAAGGGCAAGCCGCCTCGATCTGGCGGGTCAGGCCCATCTCTTGAGCAGCTGCTCAATGAGCCCTGCCCGAGACACGGCACCCGGGAGCGACCCGCCACCCACCTATGGAAAGATTGTGCGATCATGAAGGCGTTTAAGAATTCCAACACCTTTGATGGCAATCATGGGTCTGGCGGCGGCTCAGGGGCTAGCAGTTTTCATGGCCTGGGTGGTGGTTCAAGTTCCGGCTTCTAGGGACATCAAGGCGGCTATAATCAACAATAGTCTGGTCAAGGAGAGCAGCAGCAGCAGCAGACGAATTATCAAAGCCATCCGAAGCAGTTGAATAGTGGGCAGTATCACGTGTTTACCACTAGCTTATGCAAACGTGACCAGAAGGTTCATAAGAGGGTCGTGAATTCTGTCGAGCCGGTAGTTCCTCGTTATTTGAGGTGGTCAGAGCAGCCCATCGTATGGAGCAAAGAACATCATCCTCCACGGGTTGATAATCCGAGTCAGTTAGCCTTGGTGGTAGCACCTCAGGTTGGTGGATATAAATTCACTATGGTACTCATGGACGGAGGTAGCAGCATCAATATCCTCTATTATGAGACCTTTCGACGCATGGGGTTGACTGATAAGAATTTGAGGACATCCAACATTGTTTTCCATGGAGTGGTTCCTGGTAAGTCGGCTTACCCAGTTGGCAAGATTGAACTGGAAGTGGCCTTTGGAGATGAATATGATTCCAGGGCTGAGAAATTGACGTTCGAAGTGGTCAAAATCAGGAGCCCATATCATGCTCTGTTTGGGCGGCCGGCTTATGCTAAGTTCATGGCACGACCGTGTTACGTTTATTTGCAGCTCAAGATGCCGGGTCACAAGGGCACCATTGTTGTGCATGGAAGTCGAAAGGTAGCCTTGGAGTGTGAAGAAGGCGACACGGCTTATGCTGAGTCTGCCTGTGCAGCGGAAGAGCTCAAATTTTATCAAGACAATGTTGACCCGGTGGATATGACCTCCCTGAAGAAACCAACTACAGAGCATGACCCAGCGTTGAAGTTTAAATCGGCCGCTGAGACGAAGCTTGTTGACTTTACCCCAGGAGACTCTTCTAAGCAATTCTGCATCAGTACCAATTTGGATCCTAAATAGGAAAGCGCGCTCATCGAGTTCATCCGTGAGAACCGGGACAGCTTTTCATGGAAACCTTCTGACATGCCGGGTGTACCGAGGGAACTCGTTGAGCACACTCTCAATATTGATCTGAAGTATAAGCCGGTCAGGCAGTTTCTTCAATGGTTTAACGAAGAAAGACGGAAAGCTATTGGAGAGGAAGTTGCCCGGCTCTTAGCGGCCGGGTTCATTGTTGAAGTTTTTCACCCGAAGTGGTTGGCTAACCCGGTGCTTGTGCTTAAAAAGAATGGCACCTGGCGGATGTGTGTGGATTACATGGACTTCAACAAGGCTTGTCCGGCTGATCCCTTTGCTCTCCCCCGTATTGATCAAATCATTGATGCTACAGCGGGCTGTGAACGTTTGAGCTTCTTGGATGCTTACTCTGGTTATCATCAGATCAAAATGGCAGTTAAGGACCAGGAGAAGACGGCTTTCATCACTCCGTTTGGAGCCTTCTGTTATGTATCTATGCCGTTTGGGCTCAAGAGTGCTCAGGCGATTTATCAGCAATGTGTGCAGAACTGTCTACATGATCAAATTGGGCGTAATGCTCATGCCTATGTAGATGACATCGTGGTGAAGTCCAGAGAGAAGGAAACCTTGATATCCAACATGAAAGAGACCTTTGATAATCTTCGGGTTTATAAGATGATGCTTAACCCGGCCAAGTGTGTGTTTGGTGTACCTGCAGGCAAGCTCTTGGGTTTTCTGGTCTCAAACAGAGGCATTGAAGCTAATTCGGAGAAAATCAAGGCGATTACCTCTCTGGCTAAACCGGCGTGCATCAATGATGTTTAGCGACTGGCGGGTTGTGTTGCCGCTTTAAGCCGGTTCATAAGCCGGTTAGGTGAGAAGGCCCTACCGCTGTATCAGATGATGAAGAAAACAGACACTTTTGTCTGGAGTGATGCTGCTGATGCTGCCTCTGAAGATTTGAAGAGACAGTTGTCTGAACCACCGGTTCTTGCGGCTCCCATTGATAAAGAGCCGTTACTGTTATATGTGGCGGCTAATTCACGAGCCGTCGGTGTTGCCATCATGGTGGAGCGTAAGGAAGCTGGCAAGGAGCATCCGGTTCAACAGCCGGTTTACTATATCATTGAGGTGCTCATTGAGTCTAAACAAAGGTATCCACATTGGTAGAAACTTGTTTACAGAGTGTTTATGGCCAACCGGAAGTTGAAACAGTACTTTCAAAGTCATCCTATAACTGTGGAAGTTCTGCCCCCTTGGGAGACATCATCCAGAATAGGGAGGCCACAGGACGAGTCGCCAAGTGGGCTATCGAGCTTGGACCTCATGGTTTGAAATATATGCCGCGTACTGCTATTAAATCTCAAGCCTTGGTGGACTTTATCAATGATTGGACAGAGTTGCAGGCACCTGAGGAGAAGCCAGATAACACATATTGGACTATTCACTTTGATGGGTCCAGGCAGTTAGAAGGCTCAGGGGCTGGAGTTGTTTTAACTTCCCCTCGAGGTGACAAATTTTGTTATGTGCTCCGGCTTATGTTTCCTTGTACTAACAATGCAGCTGAGTATGAGGCCTTACTCCATGGTCTCCGGATGGCCAAAGAGATGAACTTAAGCCGGGTAAGGTGCTTGGGCGACTCAGATCTCATGGCCCAACAGGTGTCAGGCAAGTGGGACTCCAAGGATCCCCTTATGGCGGCTTATCGGCGTGAAGTAGATGTTGTGGCTGGGCACTTCAAAGGTTATAAAGTGGAGCACATTGATCGAAGGAAGAATGAGGCGGCTGATGCTTTAAGCCGGCTGGGGTCTCAACGTAAGCCGATGCCGCCTAACACCTTTCTCGATGTTTTGCATAATCCTTCTATCAAGGTACCTACAGAGGAAGAACTAGCAGTGCCAGATCCGGAGGCACAGCTGGTGGCGGCTCTTCACGTCATCCCGGATTGGACGGTACCGTATTTGGCCTATATGACCCGGGGAGAGTTGCCTGAGGACGAGACCTTGGCAAGACAAATCGTCAGGCGGTCCAAGTCTATGATGATTGTTCATGGTGAGTTACATCACCGAAGTGTCGCTGGGGCGTTTCAGCGTTGTGTGTCGCCTGCGGAGGGCCAAGAGATACTTCGTGAGATCCACGAAGGATATTGTGGTCATCATGCCGGGTCAAAATCCCTTGTGGCTAAGGCTTTCCGTCATGGTTTCTATTGGCTGACGGCTCATGCTGATGCGGAGGATCTAGTCAGCAAATATTACGGATGTCAGAAATTCTCACAACGAGCTCATGTGCCGGCTCAAGAGTTGAGGATGATTACAATCACTTGGCCGTTCGCAGTCTGGGGGCTTGACATGGTTGGACCTTTCAAGAGGTCTAAAGATAAAAAGGCACACCTCCTGGTGGCAGTGGATAAGTTCACAAAGTGGGTTGAGGCAGATACAGTCAGTAAGTGTGATGCAGCCACGGCGGTTCAGTTCATGAAAAAGGTGATCTTTCGTTTTGGCTTTCCACATAGCATTATAACTGATAATGGCACTAATCTCTCCAAGGGTGCCATGGAAGAGTTCTGTCAACGAGAACATATCTGGCTTGATGTTTTGGTTGTTGCTCATCCTCAATCCAATGGTCAAGCAGAAAGAGCTAATCAAGAGATCCTAAAGGGTATCAAGCCTGGATCTTTGTCCCCTTACAACGGACTCCGGGTTGTTGGGTGGAGGAGTTACCCTCTGTATTGTGGAGCATCAACACTACGCCTAACAGATCTATAGGTTACACGCCTTTCTTCATGGTGTATGGTGCAGAGGCAGTCCTGCCAAGTGACATCCGGCACGATTCACCCCGCGTGGCGGCTTACGTTGAGGCTGACAACGAAGAAGCTCGTCAGGATGCACTTGACTTGTTGGATGAGGAGCGAGACTTGGTAATAGCCCGCTCAGCGATTTATCAACAAGACCTGCGCCGCTATCACAGCCGCCAGGTTAGGAGCAGAACCTTTCAGGAAGGGACTTGGTGCTCCAGCTCATCCAGGATCAGTCTGACATGCACAAGCTATCCCCACCTTGGGAAGGACCCTTTGTGGTTAGCAAGAATCTGCACAACGGGTCATACTACCTCATCAATGTTCGAGAGCACAAAGACTCACGTAAGTCGGAGGAGGAGACCCGCCGGCCGTGGAATATTTCTCATCTCCGGCCTTACTATACTTGAGCCACCGGCTCTCAAGATGTATATATTTTGACAATGTATATATTATATAAAGAAATAAAGCAGGACCTCTGTCCTTTTTACCCTCAAAGGTTTATGTGTCTTCTTTATCAGGTGGTGGAGACAACCAATAGGGAGCGGATCACATCTGAATCCGGCTTTCCCTTTGGTCTGGCTTATGATCATATCTGAATCTAGCCATGGTCACTTGGGGGCTTCCTGTTCAAACATAGGTCGTATTCGAACCAAAGAGAACATAGCTGTCGATACTCACTTGATCGGCATATTGCCAAACCCACTTGGGGGCTTCTTGATCATATTTGAATCACAGCTTAACCCCTTTGGGTCTGACGTGGATCATACTCGAATCAGCGTCATTAAACAACTCTTATGATCACTTGGGGGCTTCCTGTTCAAACATAGGTCGTATTCGAACCAAAGAGAACATAGGTGTCGATACCCACTTGATCGGCATCGCCAAAGCCACTGGGGCTATATGATCGTATCTGAATCTTAGCTTAACCCCTTTGGAACGGTTTACCGATCGTATTCGAATTAGAAGCCTGAGAATATTGTTTATTATCCATTATAAGCATAATTATTTTGACTATCTGGAGACCTTCTTGAAAGCATTATGAGGTGGTCTTTGATTCTTCCGGTTTAATATTGATCACCCCAGGTTGTTAAGTGCCAGGTGAACATCATATAAGCAGGTGAGATTACCAAAGGGATCGCAGGTATGCTATTGTGATTATGTTTAACAAATATAGTCATAAACCGGCCTGTATATGATGTTTTTGGATCGCGTTCCGGGTTATCAATACTTTATGTGACCCCCGACGCGATAAACCGCCAAGGGAATTTTGCTTGTTTTATGTGCAGGATAAGGCAAGAAAATTTAAACGTCAAGGAAATAAACGATCAACATAAGCCAAAAATATATAGCGATGGCGGCTTACGAAAGTATTAAGCACCAGGAACATGCGTGAAGGCATGACAAACATTGAGATGTTTTTCTACCCTCTTACAAGACTCCCCGAGTCTAAATAAACGAAGCATTGTTTTTTGCAAAGTCATAAAACGCTTGGCGGTTCACTCCTTCGGCGGGCTTGAAGATTCCGGGTTATCCTTCTCCGTCTCTCCGTCGACTGTTTTGTCCTGGAAGGTTGACGAGGCCCAGTCAATGCCACTCAAGGCTTCAAACTCAGCTTCATCATCTATTAAACCTGCTGGGTCCACTTCAGGGGCAAAAGTATGCTTAGAGTTGGAGGGATCAGGCTGACTTGATCATATGGAGTGTTTGGAATTCTCCGGTTCTCACTATCATAGCCCGGTGAATACTTGGTAAGGTCAGTGTCGTTCCCAATGAGGGTAGCCACGGGATGTATGTCTTTGACGCAAGCGGTGAAATCCTGATCATCGAATACGGTACCATCCTCTTTCAGACTTGGGTATCCAAGAGCGAGGTCGGCCGGGTCTAGTTCTGGAATCCATGCCATTGCCCGGCTCAACGCGGCTACGGCTCCGGCTCTTGAGGACGCCCGCCTTAAATCATGGATCCGCTGAGGTAGCACAGCGAGACACTTCAGCACATCTTGCAGAAGGTGGGGAGTGGTATTTGATAAAGCTACAACAGCCAAAGCACATTGTGACCCGGTGTATAGTTGCTCCACTAGAGTGTAAACCGCCTTAAGTTTGATCAGCATGTTCTGCTTAAGGTTGGTGCTCCTAGGGCATGTGTATTCACAAACATAAAAGTGAGCCGGAGATAACGATTACAATATTCATCAAAGGAAGGATTACAATGTTTGAGGTTATGTACAGTAACTTACCGAAGATGGCTGAGACCATTTGAGATATCTGGCGTTTTAAGTCGGACAGCTCGGTTGTTGCTTCTGCGAGTGATGCCTCTGCCGTCTCAGCCCGGGTGACCAGTGAAGCCTTCTCATCAGCCCAGATTTTCTTCTCTGACTCAAAATTCTTCTTCAACTTCTCTTGTTCAGAGATGCTGAATTCAAATTTGGAGTTGGCCTTTTGAGTTTCAAGTTCTTGAGCTGTCAAACGGCTCTTCAAGTCAGCAATCTCCGACTCAAATTGACTTATGGTGGCCTGCATTGATACGGGGTTATGGTAAGAATCATGGTAAGGTAACATTAAGTCCCAAGTACTTTGAAAGCAAAGGTTCTTGACACTTGGGGGCTAATGTATGCTGAAGAATTTTTAACCTACAAAGCCAGGTCATGCATATTAACTCCCAAGAATTTTACAAGTAAAGATACTTGACACTTGGGGGCTAATGTGTGTTGCAAGTTCAAACTATCATGCTATAACTAGATTAAATATTTTCTCTTTAAACCGGACAAAACAACAATAAGCAGATTTCTAAGTCTAAAACATATTTATTAATAAGCAATAGACTTGGGGGCTAATACAGTAAGTATGATTCAGAAAAGGGGCATAAGGTATACCTCAGATTTTTGTTGTATTTGCTTCACCATATCAATTTCCAGGTCACGGCTATTGTGCACTTGATTAAGATAGCCAGAGACTATATATCCAATGCTTAAGTGAGTATAATCAGTAATGTCCTACTTGGCCTTTCGGCGTTCGACGAGTTCTTCCTTAGCAGTGCATTTGGCAAGGACAGTGGGCCGCCCTAGCTCAACAAACTGACTTTTCAGAATCTCAACTTCCGGGTCATTTGTCTTGACCGGGCTAGGAGCTTCCGGGTTATCGGAGCTGTTGAGAGTATCTTCGGCAGGCGGGTCAGAGGTTGGCACCGGAATGTCAGAAGCCGGTTCAGGCGGCGGCTGATGGGTGGAACTGTCAGGAGCAGACATGTCAAGCGCCGGTTCAGTCACAACTGTAAGTGCATCTAGTGCCCCTTAGTGATTTTGGTGTATTGAAGACTTATAGGTTAAGGGACTAATGCGTTTGTGAGTGTACACAGGTCTATAAGTCTATGAGGAGTTTGATATTTACAGAGAAAGTCGACCCCTAAAAATGAAGTTCTTCGACTGAAGACTTTGATATTCTGAAGACTTTCTGAAGACTTTGAAAGTGAAGAAATTGGTGTGACCTTGAAGACTTGGTATTCATTTGTGGAACATGAAGCGTGAAGACTTTTTTTTCGTAGTTTCATTTTCTCTTTCTTGAGTCATAGGAAACACCGTACTGTTAAAGGGGGTCAAGGAAATACTAAGGAAAAATTTCCATGTGATGCTCAACTCAAAATCCTACACCTACCAATCCCTTCGAGTGAAGCCTTTGGAAATCTCATACAATTCATTCACTTTCTTCAGTGACAGAGACGAAGTTCTTCTGGTCGCTGATGAATTTGTTCTGACTGAGGAGTTAGGAATTCGCCAGTGCGAATTGCCTACACAGTGAGGAACATGATAGCCCTGAGGAATTTGAGAGTCAAATTTCCGACCGTTGCTGTGTTGCGCGCCAGCTGTCCCAAAATATCTTATCCACCTAACGGTCATATCATTGAAGGGCATTTATGTCTTATCATGTCGGGCTGCTCCCTAGGCTATAAATAGCCGCCCCCTACAACCACTAGCTGGTTGGCTGCTCTGAGAGAACTTGACACTTGTCATTTGAGAGCAACCCATCCTCCGAGGACTTCGAGCGAAAATCATCAAGTGAGGAAAACCCAAAACCAAACCCCTACAAACCCAAAGTGATTGAGCATCACCGAAGAAATTGATCCTGCGTGGATCCGACGCTTGTTACCTTTGAAGATTGTGCTTCTTCCAGACGGATAGGCGTCATGGTCTAGAGCATCCAAGAGGAATTGTGGATCGCCGAGTGACCAAGTCTGTGAAGGTTTGGAAGTCGCCTGAAGACTTACCACGAGTGATTGGACGAGGTCTGTGTGACCTTAGTTCAAGGAGAATATGGTGAGGATTGGGTGTCCTGAGCTGCGTGCTCAGCGGCTGGGTGTCCGGGACTGTGTGTCCTCGAGTTTAAATACTCAGCCGCTCCAACCAGACGTACAACTGAGACAGCTGTTGGAACTGGTCTACCAAATCATTGTCTTCACCAACCTAACTGGTTCTATTTCCTCAACCCTTTCATTTCCTCATTACTGTGTTGAGTGTTTGTTCATATATGTGCTTGAAGACTTTGACTGAAGACTTTCTCAATTTCCTCAGTTTAATTTCTTCAGTCTGTTTGTCTTCACCTTGTGTTATCCTGTGATTACACTTTTTGTACTCAGTGCTTGTCTTCATTTCATCATGATGACCATGCTTGTATTCTGTTATGCTTACTTCTGAGTACTTATTCCGCTGCTAGTAGTTCTTCGCCAAGGAATTTCCTCACCGGCAAATTCCTCAGTGAAGAATTCATAAAAATCGCCTATTCACCCCCCCTCTAGTCGATATAACGCACTTTCAATTGGTATCAGAGCAAGGTACTCCCTTGTTCTGTGTGATTTTGGTTTAACCACCTGGAGTTTTAGTTATGTCGACCGCAGGTATGATCAAGGTCTCGGCTGGGTGTCCTACCTTTGATGGGACGGACTACCCCTACTGGAAAAACAAGATGCGAATGCATCTTGAGGCAATTGACAACGATCTCTGGTATGTTGTGGAAAATGGTGTTCCCTCTGTCTCACCCTCACTGAACGCTACCGATGTGAAGAGATTCAAGCAACTCGATTCTCAAGCGAAGAATATCATATGTGGCCATCTGAGTAAAGGACAGTATGGAAGAGTGAGTGCTTTGGAAACTGCTAAGCTTATCTGGGATAGGCTGTCCAAAGTGAATGAAGGAGTCTCAACTCAGCGTGACTCTCGAGTTGATGTTCTTCGGAATCTCTTCAACCGCTTCAAAAGACTCGACAATGAAAATGTCCAACAAACCTTCGATCGCCTCACTGACATCTCAAATGAGCTTCAAGCCCTTTGTGCCACTGACATCACCGACCATGAGGTGGTGAAGAAACTGTTGAGATTGCTTGATTCCTCATTTGATACTCTGGCACTGATGATACAAGAACATGCTGACTACAAGTATCTTGATCCTGCCGATATCCTCGAAAGGCTAAATACTCACGAGTTCCAGCTTGCTGAAAAGAGAGATCTCTATGGTTCGAGCTATGGCAAACCACGTGCCCTGAAGGCCAAGGCTATGTATGAGTCTGAATGCGAGGATTCTGGTAGTGGCCTTGGTGATCCTGAAGAATTGAGCCAGGAGCTAGCACTGCTCGTGAAGAAATTCCAGAAGTTCTCAAGACGTGGTCGCTTTGGAAAATCCTCAAGAAGCAGTGATTCCTCATCAAGTGACTATAAGAGAAGGCTGTGCCACAAATGCAAGAAACCTGGTCACTATATTCAAGATTGTCCTCAGTGGGAAAAGGAATTGAAGAAGAAGAAATACAAGGATTACAGTTCTGATGATGCGAAGAAGAAGAAGAAATCGTTAAAATCTTCGTCATCAAAATCCTCGAAGTCTTCATCTCACAAGAAGAGCAGCTCCAAGAAGGCTCGGGCATTCATTGGCAAGGAAATGGACTCTGAAGCTGAATCTTAGGAACATGAGGAAGAGGAGGCGTCTGAAGAATCCGAATCTGGTGTGGCGAGTCTGGCCTTCGCTACTACTTTCGTTTGCAAGTCCATCTTCAACACTGAAGAAACTGACCCCACCGACAAGCCTGATGAAGATAATGATGACTACGCTCCCACCTATTGCTTCATGGCGAAAGGTGCAAAGGTACTCAAATACACCTCCTCTGAATCTAGTGAAAATGAATCTGATGAGGATCTCAAGCCCAGCTACTCTAAACTTGCTAAGATTGCTGTAAAACAACAAAGGGCTTTTGAAAAGGTTCAAAACATGCTAGACAAAAGTGATGATATGTTGGGTGAAGAAATGGATCGCACTAAAGCCCTGACTGAAAATCTTCAGAGACTTCAGTCTAGGTTTGATAACCTTCAAAGTCATCATAACACTCTCTTATCTGATCATGAGAAACTTTCTTATGAATTTCTTCAAAGAAAGCAAGATCTTGAGAAGCTAAGAGTGAGTTATGAAGATCTTCAGAAGGAGCGCGATTCATTACTAGCTCAACAAATCAGCGCTTCTCAGGAAGAATTTGTTCCTCCATGCTTAAAGTGCATTGAACGTGAATCTGCTAATTCTTCACCTGAATGTTCAAATGCTTCAACTGTTACAAATTCTTCACCTGCCTCTGCTATCACTAATTCCTCATCTGAGGACATTGCTAGTATCACTAACAATGCATGGCTGAACGAATTGTATATGACAGGCATGTACAAAAGCCTCAAAGGGCATCAGACTCTTTGTAATGTGCTTAAAAAGAAGATCCTCAACAGAAACCCTAGGAAAGAGGGTATTGCCTTTGAGAGGAAACTTAATGCTGATGGAACATATTTGAAGCCTGAGCAGTACCCCAAAACCTCATGGGTTGCTGCAAAGGGACCTCCAGTTGAACCATCTAACTTATCTGGCTTTACATGTGAATCTCCTCATTCTTCTGATGAGTCATTTGACTCCAACTATAAACTGTTCAAAAATCAGAATGGTGAAGTATTTGCTAGATATGTTGGCACTAACTGCAGGAATGGTTCTCCTATGAAGAAAATCTGGGTTCCCAAGAAGTGCCTCGAAAGTCTTCAGGTGAATGTCCTCATGACACCACCTGTGAAGAACAGGAACCCCAGATCAAATTCTTCATATGGACCAAATTCTTCATATGGATCCAAGTCCTCATACGGACCAAATTCCTCACGTGGATCAAATTCCTCAAAAGGATCAAAGTCCTCATATGATTATCATCGTGCTAACAACTCTGTTTCGCATGGTAGAGCTAAGGGCTATGAATATGTGCATTATTCTTCAAACCATTATGTTCATAAGTCCTCGAAGAATTTCTCTGCTTATTCATATGCTTACCCTAACCCCTCTTATGTGAAATGAAATGGTTTGGCCTCTATGCCACCATTCTCTTATGGTGCTCGCAGAGTGATAAACTCTTTGCCACCCCTTCAAATGTGGGTGGTGAAGAAAAAGAACTAATCTCTTCTGCAGGGTCAGGTCTCCAGACGTGCTTTAACGTCTGAAGAATTTGCTGGGGACCTGACAAAATTGCCTGAAAGTACGCAGGCGAATCATGATGAAATGAACCTTCATTTCACACGTCCTCATACTGCTATATCTGTTTACTGATTGATGAAATTCATCTGATGAACTTGATATCATATTCTTCACAAATGAACCATATGAGATTGTAAGCTACACTAATTCATCTACAGGATGATCAACCCAAAGCTACTGAGTGGGTCCTCGATAGTGGATGTACGAATCACATGACTGGTGACAAGAATCTATTGATGGATGCTCCCTTATCACCGTCACATCTGAAGCATATCATCTTTGCTGACAAAGGCAAAAGTCAGGTATTGGGTCTTGGTAAGGTTGCAATCTCTAAGGATAAACACATGGACAAAGTCATGCTTGTTGAGTCCTTAGGATACAACCTCATGTCAGTCTCAATGCTTTGTGATCTTGATATGGTTGTTGTCTTTGGCAAGTATCGCTGTGTTGTGATTATGGAAGCTGACAATTCCAAAGTCTTCGAAGGCTTTAGGAGAGGAGATCTGTATATTGTTGATTTCTCTATAGGACCACAACCAGCCGTGTGTCTACTTGCAAAAGCTTCAGAAGGCTGGCTATGGCATCGACGACTTGGTCACGCAGGCATGAGGAATTTGCACACGCTTGCGAAGAAGAAGCATGTCATTGGCATTGAAAATGTCAAATTCCTCAAGGATCACTTATGCGGAGCCTGTGAAGCTTGAAAAATGACCAAGGCCAAGCATCCAGCGAAGACTATCATGACCACTACTCGTCCATTCGAATTGCTTCACATGGACCTCTTCGGACCTAATCATTACTCAGCAGTCACTAATGATGCATCTCTATATGGTTTTGTCATTGTTGATGATTACTCTCGATATACATGGGTACACATTGTTACTTACAAACATGAAGTGCAGGAAGTCTTCAAACGATTTTCCTCGAGGGCTTCAACCAACTTTGGTGTGAAGATCAAGCACATCAGAAGTGACAATGGAACTAAGTTCAAGAATTTCGGTCTTGATGACTATCTTGATGAACTTGGTATTACTCATGAGTTATCTTCTCCCTATACTCCTCAGCAAAATGGCGTCGTGGAGCACAAGAACAGAACTCTTGTTGAGATGGCTCGCACTATGCTTGATGAATACAAAACGCCTCATCATTTTTGGATTGATGCAATTGATACTGCGTGCCACATCATCAGCAGAGTATATCTTCACAAATTATTCAAGAAGACGGCCTATGAACTCCTCACTGACAAGAAACCCAATGTGAGTTATTTCAAAGTCTTCGGTGCTAAATGTTGGATTAGAGATCCTCACCACAATTCTAAATTTGCACCGAAAGCACATGAAGGTTTTATGCTTGGTTACGGAAAGGACTCGCACACCTACAGAGTCTTCAACATTGTTCTTCACAAGATTGTTCACACTGTAGATGTGCGGTTCGATGAAACTAATGGCTCGCAAAGAGAGCACCTACCTTCTGTGTTAGATGAACCAGCACCTGAGGATTCTATCAAGTTCAAGGCAACTGAGGATGTCATTCCTACTGAAGAATCTGCTGAAGAATTCATTCCAGTTCATGAAGAACGTCGAGCTGATGCACCTGAAGAAAATGCTGTGGAAAATGGTGCTGAAGAAAATGCTGATCAAACTCCTCAGCGACAACCAGCTCATCCTCACGTTGCAAAAGAAGTGCAAGTGGAGAAGATCATCGATGACATTAGAGCACCAGGTCCTCTCACATGCTCAAAAGCTTCACATTTATCTAACTTTTGTGGGCACTATGCTTTTGTCTCTATCACAGAGCCCACTAAGGTAGATGAAGCATTTTTGGAGCCGGAGTGGATTCAGGCTATGCAAGAAGAATTACATCAGTTCGAGCTCAACAATGTCTGGGAACTGGTCAAACGTCCAGATCCTTGCAAGCATAATATCATTGGCACAAAGTGGATCTACCACAACAAGCAATATGAAAATGGCCTTGTGGTGAGGAATAAGGCACGACTGGTAGCTCAAGGCTACACACAGGTTGAAGGAATTGATTTCGATGAAACTTTTGCACCTGTTGCTATACTTGAGGCTATTCGCATATTACTTGCTTATGCTAACCATCATGATATCATCTTATATCAAATGGATGTGAAAAGTGCATTCCTCAATGGTAAGCTTGAGGAAGAAGTATATGTTGCTCAACCCCCAGGTTTTGAAGATCCAAAGAATCCTGACAAAGTCTTTAGACTTAATAAGGCCCTCTATGGCCTCAAGCAAGCCCCTCGGGCGTGGTATGATACATTGAAGGAATTCTTCGTGAAGAATGGCTTCACATCCGGTTCACTCGACCCTACTCTCTTTACTAAATCTTATGATGGTGAACTGTTTGTGTGCCAAATATATGTTGATGATATTATCTTACTGACCAACGTTATAGTGATGAATTTGCCTATATGATGAGTGAAGAATATCAAATGTCTATGATGGGAGAGTTGAAATTCTTCTTAGGTCTTCAAATTCGTCAACAGCGCAATGGCATATTCATATCTCAGGGGAAATACCTCAAAGATGTACTGAGGAAATTCGGCATGCAATATTGCAAAGGCGTCAAAATTCCTATGCCCACAAATGGACATCTATGCACTGATGAAAATGGTATTGACTTCGATAACAAGGTATACCGCTCCATGATTGGTTCTTTATTGTACTTATGTGCATCTAGGCCAGATATAATGCTTAGTGTTTGCATGTGTGCCCGATTTCAAGCTGCACCGAAGGAATCACACCATAAGGTTGTGAAGCATATTCTTCGATATCTAGCTCACACACCAACACTAGGATTATGGTACCCCAAGGGCTCTACTTTTGATCTCATTGGATATTCCGACTCTGACTATGCTGGTGATCGTGTGGACCGCAAGTCAACTTCTGGCACTTGTCATTTCCTCGGACGATCTTTGGTCTGTTGGTCCTCGAAGAAACAGAGCTGCGTATCACTGTCTACTGCGGAAGCTGAATACATTGCTGTTGGCTCTTGCTGTGCTCAACTGCTTTGGATGAAGCAAACACTCAAGGACTATGGCGTCAACGTGAAGAATGTGCCTCTCCGCTGCGACAATGAAAGTGCCATCAAGATTGCTCACAACCCAGTTCAGCACTCGAAGACAAAGCACATTCAGATTCGTCATCATTTTCTTCGTGATCATGTGTTGAAGGGCGACATCTCCATCGAGCACGTGAAGACTGAAGAACAGCTAGCTGATATCTTCACTAAGCCCTTGGATGAGAAGAGATTTAGCAAGTTGAGGTGTGAGCTAAATATCTTAGAATCTTCGAATGTTCTTTGAAAAGGACACACACCCTGACACTTATGCAAAATTGATGACTTAGATGTGCAACACATGAAGAAACATTTTTCTTCAATCAATGAAGAATAACACTCTAAGTGTGAAGAAATTAATGAAGAATTTGATTCTCAGAACCCTACGACAATTGTACGCGGTGTCTAAAATCATCATTCTTATACGGTGGGTCACGCCACCACAAAAAGTTGAAAATCTTCAATTTGAGTTTTTCCTCAGTTTTGAAATTCTTCAGTTTTTCAAATTCTTCAACTTTGCAAAATCTTCACTGTTTCCGTCATTTTTCTTCATTGGCTATATATATATATATATATATATATATATATATATATATATATATATATATATATATATGAGTTTATGTCCTCTACAACATTCACTTATAGCTATTTCTTCAAGTTGCTTTTTCTGCTAAGTGAATGTGATCGGACCCTTCCCCCTCTATGCTATACTCAACCCAATCTATTCACAAATTCTTCATGTGCGTTCTATTTGAAACTCGTTCAAAATCTTCATTGTGTCCTTGTCAGCTGAAGAAATTGCGAACGAAACTTTAAAACAAATCTTATCCAAATTTTCGGTTTTGCCGCTCAAACCGTTCCGCATCCCACAATGCATTATTCTATTCACCCACGATCGTACACGATCTCAACTACACAGTACGTGGGTGACACATGTCGCGAGAAGGAGAAAGGGCAGGGGCACGTTCGTCCCAAATCTTCGGGCGAACAGTTTTTACCGTGTCTATTAATACCCCTCTCCCCTTCCTCACTTCATTTACTCCGCTCGATCGCTACTCTCTCACTCGAGCTCCTCAAACCCTAGTGCCGCCGCTACTCCATCGTCGCCGGTGAGGAAGAGCTTCGCTGCCTCGACCTCGTCGCCATCGTACTCATGCCGGCCGCGGAAATCTTCACTCCGCCGCCGCCGTAGCTGTCTTCCTCTGCCAAGTTAGGGCGTGGGAGATCTAACCTGACGAACTTCACATCTGTTCTTCTCAGTTCGTCGTGTTCTTCACTTTGGGTAATTAAAAGTTACTTTTATTACTCACTTTGATTCTCAAACTTTCCTGAAAATCTTCAAAGGTGTTTATTTTTCAAATCTTCGATCATGAACATATTCCTCACGTGGACATGGAATCTCTGCCATGCTTCGAGCCAGTCCTTAGTGTTCTTCACGATGCAAGATTACTAAATTTCTGCACGTACATTTGCGATTGGAATGAAGAACTCATTCTTTAGTTCTACGCGACACTGCATATCACTGGAGACGCTGGAGATATCAACTCATGGGTGTTGGACTGGATGACTGAAAACACTCACTACAAGGCACCGGCAACTGAATTGCTTCGTGCCCTTCCTCTCAATCCTCCCCATGACAGTGCACGTTGCACCTACAGTGACCCTGAACTGACAAATCACTATATGCAAGTGCTCATGAAGCCTGGGCAGGCCCCACGAACCAAATTCCTCGTCAAGGAATTACTCTATGTGCCTCGGACTGTCTATCGCATTCTGACGAAGACAATGAGTCTTATCAAAGGCCATGACTCAAATGATGAAGAAGTCGTTGGCATCATGAAGAATATGCTTTTCAACATCATTCATGGTGTTCCTGTCAACTTCCATGATTTCTTCATGAGGACTCTGGGCAATATTGCTATGTCACCATTCGAGCTAAAGCCCTATGCGCCTTGGATTATGAGATTCATCAGGGCAAGATCTTCACTGAATTACAAAGCTGACACTCTGAACCATGGTAGCTACTTGCCTCCCATTGAAGTCCTCAAACGGACAGTTTCATCAGCTGATGATAAAGGCAAGGCAGCTGCTGTGATCGATGAAGGCATTCGTCCATTGGATGGTCAATTTCGCAAGGCTGCATCTTACTCTACCAATGGCGACTCTGCCACACATGACTCTGCCGCAAATACCTCAGCCAAGTAAAATCCTCAAGCCACAGCACCCAGGGTGATGACTGACCGTAAGTTGCTCCTCAGTCTTCATCAGAAGGTTGATCGCAATCACAAATGGGTAAATCATCAGTTTGGTGCACTTCTTCACAATATGACCTCAACATACAATGCAGTGAAGAAGAACCAATACTACCTTCATGAAACCTTCAACCGCACCTGGGCTGTCCTCACTCATGTCTATAGCGCTGAAGAACTGAAGACTATGGGTCTCAAGGAAGAATTTGACTGGTCTGCACCTCCTCCGAAGAAACTCAAGAGGGTTAAAGTTTCTCCACTGGTGGCCAGCTCTTATTCTTCATCGCATGACACTGATGAGTATGAAGATTTGGACGACACTGCGGCAGGCCCTGCTACAACAAACAACCCCGACAACGCAGGCGCTCCTCCATCGACTTGAAATTCTTCAGGGGCGTTAGTCCTCAGTTTCAATCCTTTTCGTCCTTTGATGACAAAGGGGGAGAAATCTGAGTTAGTCTTCAAGCGGGTCTATATTAAGGGCATTTTTTAAAGTTACAACTCTCGTTCTTCTGAAACTTTTATTTGGATCGAGTTTTAATCTTAAACCCGATGGTGCGTTGATACTTTTGTTGCACTATCCTCTGAAACCTTTGATGCTTTATTCGGCATGCTTATTCCTCATTAATGATATTGCACGCATGCTGAATTTCATCAGGCACCATATTTCATCATGCATTTCAAATTCTTCATATTATATATCAAATGCATGTATGAATTACAAGATATAGGGGGAGATCTCCATGATTCAACTCTTCAAATGTGCATTGCCTCAAATGCAAATTCCTCACTATGCACATCTTCAGGGGGAGTTCTTCTATATCTTGCTATCAAATTCCTCAATATCAGTATTTACGCTTCATACATTTATCCCCGTTGAAAACTTAACCTATGTTGTCATCAATCACCAAAAAGGGGGAGATTGTAAGTGCATCTAGTGCCCCTTAGTGATTTTGGTGTATTGAAGACTTATAGGTTAAGGGACTAATGCGTTTGTGAGTGTACACAGGTCTATAAGTCTATGAGGAGTTTGATATTTACAGAGAAAGTCGACCCCTAAAAATGAAGTTCTTCGACTGAAGACTTTGATATTCTGAAGACTTTCTGAAGACTTTGAAAGTGAAGAAATTGGTGTGACCTTGAAGACTTGGTATTCATTTGTGGAACATGAAGCGTGAAGACTTTTGTTTTCGTAGTTTCATTTTCTCTTTCTTGAGTCATAGGAAACATCGTACTGTTAAAGGGGGTCGAGGAAATACTAAGGAAAATTTTCCATGTGATGCTCAACTCAAAATCCTACACCTACCAATCCCTTCGAGTGAAGCCTTTGGAAATCTCATACAGTTCAATCACTTTCTTCAGTGACAGAGACGAAGTTCTTCTGGTCGCTGATGAATTTGTTCTGACTGAGGAGTTAGGAATTCGCCAGTGCGAATTGCCTACACAGTGAGGAACATGATAGCCCTGAGGAATTTGAGAGTCAAATTTCCGACCGTTGCTGTGCTGCGCGCCAGCTGTCCCAAAATATCTTTTCCACCTAACGGTCATATCATTGAAGGGCATTTATGTCTTATCATGTTGGGCTGCTCCCTAGGCTATAAATAGCTGCCCCCTACAACCACTAGCTGGTTGGCTGCTCCGAGAGAACTTGACACTTGTCATTTGAGAGCAACCCATCCTCCAAGGACTTTGAGCGAAAATCATCAAGTGAGGAAAACCCAAAACCAAACCCCTACAAGCCCAAAGTGATTGAGCATCACTAAAGAAATTGATCCTGCGTGGATTCGACGCTTGTTACCTTTGAAGACTGTGCTTCTTCCAGACGGTTAGGCGTCATGGTCTAGAGCATCCAAGAGGAATTGTGGATCGTCGAGTGACCAAGTCTGTGAAGGTTTGGAAGTCGCCTGAAGACTTACCACGAGTGATTGGACGAGGTCTGTGTGACCTTAGTTCAAGGAGAATACGGTGAGGACTGGGTGTCCTGAGCTGCGTGCTCAGCGACTGGGTGTCCGGGACTGTGTGTCCTCAAGTTTAAATACTCAGCCGCTCTAACCAGACGTACAACTAAGATAGCAGTTGGAACTAGTCTACCAAATCATTGCGTTCACCAACCTAACTGGTTCTATTTCCTAAACCCTTTCATTTCCTCATTACTGTGTTGAGTGTTTGTTCATATCTGTGCTTGAAGACTTTGACTGAAGACTTTCTCAATTTCCTCAGTTCAATTTCTTCAGTCTGTTTGTCTTCACCTTGTGTTATCCTGTGATTACGCTTTTTGTACTCAGTGCTTGTCTTCATTTCATCATGATGACCGTGCTTGTATTCTGTTATGCTTACTTTTGAGTACTTATTCCGCTGCTAGTAGTTCTTCGCCAAGGAATTTCCTCACCGGCAAATTCCTCAGTGAAGAATTCATAAAAATCGCCTATTCACCCCCCCTCTAGTCGATATAATGCACTTTCAACAACCGGGTCTTGGGACAGCTTATTCTTCTTTGCCCTCTTACTGGGTTTCACTTGCATGCTGTCAATAAAGGCAGAAGGATGAATACCAAAGCCTGAGTAAGGTAAAGCATAAAGTAAACAAAGTTATATTACCCGGGGGCAGTTTTGAAAGCCGGCATGTTCGATTGCATAGACTCGACAGAGGAAGGAGAGGTATCCTGATAATTGGAGTCAGATACATTGAGAGGTTGGCGAATTAACCCCGCCAGAGGTAAAACAGAATGTAAATCGGAGATAACCTCAGTCCGACGCTTCCTGGTTGCGTCGGGTAAGCCGGAGGAGAGTTCTGCATCCTTGCTGGTCTGGGTCTGCCTCCGGTTTTCAAGTTGTTGTTGCTTCAAAAGAAATTGAGGATCTTGATAAGCTAGAGGATGTGAAAATCTTACTTTCCGGGTCACCCTTCGGATTTTGTGCTTTGGCAAAGGCTCTGAGTCGGAGGAGATTATAGTTACCTCTTCGTCAACCGCTTGGTTGTTTCCAGTATCCTCCTGAAAAGATAAGAATGTCAATAAAATAATGACAAAGGAGTCAGGAGAATTAAAAGGATTACCTCTTCGTCATCATCAGAAGTATCATCCAATTTGAGTAAATCTGAAGCACTTGGCTTCTTCTTCTTTGATGTTCCTGTTTTGGCGGCTTTCCTTTCGGTTTTCTTGGCTATCATGGCTTGTTTGGCAGCCTCATGGTCATACTTGACCTTCCAGAAGTTGTCATCGGCCTGTGGAAAAAGATAAGGGATTATGAGTAAAAATGAGGTGTAACATAGCAAAGAATATTCATTGAGGTTAATGACTTACTGCGGGGGTCGGGTTCTTCTTGCAGAAAGGAAGTAAGCTGAAGGCATTACTCGTCACTGTGCCCTCTTTCAGAAGTGTTTGGGTCGTAGCCTCCACCACATCATCTGGTAAGTCGTCGGGGCTATGACGTAGCGGATCATCTTTTTCGCCTGAGTAAGTGCACATTAAGCCAGGACGGCGGCTTAACGGAAGCACTCGCCAAGTGACCCAGACTTGGACCAGGTCGATGTCGTTTAAGCCGTTGCCTAAAAGAGCTTTGATTTTCTTGATGGTGGGAGTGAGAGGCAGACGCTCAATAGCAGTCAGTTTATCTGCCAGTGGGTGGTTGGACTCAAGACGCAGAGCACGGAAGCAGGGCAGAGGGTTCTCATCAGCCGGAGAAGTGTCCTGACAATAGAACCACGTCTGATTCCAATCTTTTGGATGACTCGGCAGTTCAGCGTAAGGAAAAAGGTAGTCTCTCTGCCGCTGAATTGAGATGCCGCCAAGTTCAAGACTGGCCCCGTTGGCACGTTCATTCTGCCAGTTTAAGTAGAAAAGCTCTCTGAACAAAAGCAGATTGGACTCCTCTCCCAGGTACACCTCGCAGAAGACTTGGAAATTGCAAATATTTGACACGGAATTGGGTCCGGTGTCTTGAGGTCTAAGGTCAAAGAAATTCAAAACATCCCTGAAGAATTTTGAACCGGGAGGAGCAAATCCCCAGTTCATATGATCCGTAAAAACTATCACCTCCCCTTCTTTGGGTTGAGGTTTCTCTTCGGATGGGTCAGGAGCACGATAAGACATGACCTCCTTCTTGGGCAGATGGCCAAACTTTACAAATTCTGACAGTTTGCTCCTTGTGACTGTGGATGGGACCCAATTACAGGTCACAGGGGCCTTGGTTGCCTTAGGTGCCATGACAGCAGTTGGCCTATGACAAAATAAGAGGTTTCGGTTCAAATTTAACCCGGAGGTAAACATTTTAAACTATTCAAGGTGGCGGCTTAAGACGGGGCCTAATGACATATGGGCAACTACGAGTGATATTTAAGCCGCTATGGATATCAGGAGCAATTGAATATTCTTAAATCTGAGAGAAGCAAGTAAGGTTGACAGATCAATGTTATTTACTTAAACCGGCTAGAGGGACAGTCATGGTTAAACATATTCGACAGAGGCAGTTTTTTATTTCCGGGTGAAACAAACAGGTTTCACAAGTTGCGACTATTATTTCGGATCAAACATATGTATTGAAAAGAAAATTTTCTAGACCTAGAACTAGCACAGATGAAGTTCAAGGGCTCGAACAGGGCCTCTGTGCGACAGAAAGGGGTCTACTTGCAATCAAAATGGGTGCAAAATAGCTACCGCATCCGTTTTCTACCATCTTCAAGATCAAAAAACGGTGGTGGTGAGAAAATCTACGAGGGGTTCTTGACGAGCAGCGAAGAACACCAAAGAACTCGAAGGTCCTAATGCGGATCCGAGGAGAAAGAAGGAGAAAACTTACAGATGCAGAGTTGCTGCGGAGGTTTGTCGCGATTCTCTGGTCAAGTCAGGTTGATGCAGCGGTCTGAGCTAGCGAGGATGGGGAGATCTATGACGGCGGCGGCGGCGGAGCTCGAGCGGCAGAGGGGCAGTGAGAGGAAGAAGACGACCGAAGGGGGAGAATGGATAAGACCTAGGTCATGCCTATTTATAAGGAAAGGCTTACTGAGATGGCGTGAGAAACGAGGAGATAAACATTATTATCCAGCAGCCCCGACGCCTCGGTTTTCGGAGCGGTCAGTAAAGGCAAAGATCCGTTGGAGGATGCGGTGGAATAAAGAAAGAATTTAAGTAAAGATGACGTCACGGCGGGTTAACACAGATCCAAAAGATGACGTCATGGCGGGTTAAAGAAAACCTTTGCACAGTCAGAAGACTGAAGATTTATTTCTTAAGGTATTTAAGATTGACATGAACCGGTTCAAATCAATATAGGGCCTAATGTTGGGGATATAACTATTTGTGTAAGCCGCCCAGGAGGGGCCGGGTTACGCAAAGAGGACTCACCAGAAAGAAGCCCAAGACCAAGCATGAAGATGGCGGTTCAGTTAAGGGCCTAAGGCCCACAGGCGACTTAAGGCCCATCGTAGTAAACCGCCATAATGGCATGACTTGTATCATAAGGTAGATTTAACTAGACACCGAGCCGGACATTGTTTATAAGCCGGCCGGGACTATGTAAGCCGCAAGGCGTCAACCCGTGTATATAAGGGGACGACCCACCGGCGGCTTAGGGCAAGAAACAACTCATCGAGAGCCGGGCATAGCGTATCTCGCTTCCTGGTCATCGAAACATCAATACTAACCCAACTAGACATAGGCCTTACCTTCACCGTAAGGGGCCGAACTAGTATAAATCTCTCGTGTCCTTTGTCCCAATTAACCCCTTCAAGCTTCCTAGTTGTGATGGATCCACAACTAAGTCCTTTCACGAGGACATCTGACGTGATAATTCCATGAAAGATGGTAATTGATTTCCGTAAGTTAAATAAAGCTACTAAAAGGATCATTACCATTTACCTTTTATTGATCAAATGCTAGAAAGACTATCCAAACATACATATTTTTGCTTTCTAGATGGTTACTCTGGTTTCTCTCAAATACCTGTGTCATTGGAGGATCAAGCAAAGACTACTTTTACTTGCCCTTTCGGTACTTCTGCTTATAGATGTATGCCTTTTGGTTTATGTAATGCACCTGCTACCTTTCAAAGATGCATGATGGCTATATTCTCTGACTTTTGTGAAAAGATTTGTGAGGTATTCATGGATGATTTCTCCGTTTATGGATCCTGTTTTGATGATTGCTTGAGCAACCTGGAACGAGTTTTGCAGAGATGCGAAGATACTAGTCTTGTTTTGAATTGGGAGAAGTGCCACTTTATGGTTAATGAAGGCATTGTCTCGGGGCTTAAAATTTCTGAAAGAGGTATTGAAGTTGATAAAGCTAAAGTTGATGCTATTGAAAAGATGTCGTGTCACAAGGACATCAAAGGTATAAGAAGTTTCCTTGGCCATGCCGGTTTTTATAGGAGGTTCATTAAGGACTTTTCTAAAATTTCTAGGCTTCTAACTAATCTATTACAAAAAGATATTCCTTTTGTCTTCGATGATGATTGTGTAGAAGCATTTGAAGTGCTTAAGAAAGCTTTGATTTCTGCACCTATTGTTCAGCCACCTGATTGGAATCTACCTTTGAAATTATGTGTGATGCTAGTGATTATGCTGTAGGTGCTGTTCTAGGACAAAGAGTTGATAAGAAACTAAATGTTATTCAATATGCTAGTAAAACTCTAGACACTACCCAGAGAAATTATGCTACTACTGAAAAAGAATTCTTACCAGTTGTATTTGCTTGTGATAAGTTCAGACCTTATTTGTTGATTCTAAAGTAACTATTCACACTGATCATGCTGCTATTAAATATCTCATGGAAAAGAAAGATGCTAAACCTAGACTTATTAGATGGGTTCTCTTGCTACAAGAATTTGATTTGCATATTATTGATAGAAAGGAAGCAGACAACTTGTCCAGGTTAGAGAATGTTCTTGATGACCCACTACCTATTGATGATAGCTTTCCTGTTGAACAATAGCTATCATAAATGCTTCTCATACTGCTCCATGGTATGTTGATTATGCTAATTACATTGTTGCTAAATTCATACCACTTAGTTTCACATACGAGCAAAAGAAAAGGTTCTTCTATGATTTAAGACATTACTTCTGGGATGACCCACACCTCTATAAAGAAGGAGTAGATGGTGTTATTAGACGTTGTGTACCTGAGCATGAACAGGAACAGATCCTACGCAAGTGTCACTCTGAGGCTTATGGAGGACACCACGCTGGAGATAGAACTGCACATAAGGTATTGCAATCCGGTTTTTATTGGTCTACTCTCTTCAAAGATGCCCGTAAGTTTGTCTTGTCTTGTGATGAATGTCAAAGAATTGGTAATATTAGTAGACGTCAAGAAATGCCTATGAACTATTCTCTTGTTATTGAACCATTTGATGTTTGGGGCTTTGATTATATGGGACCCTTTTCTGCCTCTAATGGATATACACATATTTTAGTTGTTGTTGCTTACGTTACTAAGTGGGTAGAAGCTATTCCAACTAGTAGTGCTAATCATAACACCTCTATTAAGATGCTTAAAGAAGTTATATTTTCGAGGTTTGGAGTCCCTAGATACTTAATGACTGAGGGTGGTTCACATTTTATTCATGGTGCTTTTCGTAAAATGCTTGCTAAGTATGATGTTAATCATAGAATTGCATCTCCATATCACCCACAGTCTAGTGGTCAAGTAGAATTGAGTAACAAAGAGATCAAATTAATTTTGCAAAAGACTGTTAATAGATCTAGAAAGAATTGGTCCAAGAAACTTGATGATGCATTATGGGCTTATAGAACTACATATAAAAATCCTATGGGTATGTCTCCATATAAAATGGTTTATGGAAAAGCATGACACTTACCTCTCGAACTAGAACATAAGGCATATTGCTATTAAACAGCTCAATTATGATTTCAAACTTGCCAGTGAGAAGAGGTTATTTGACATTAGCTCACTTGATGAATGGAGGACCCAAGCCTATGAGAATGCCAAACTGTTTAAAGAAAAAGTTAAAAGATGGCATGACAAGGATACAAAAGCGTGAGTTTCACGTAGGTGATTATGTGTTACTATTCAACTCTCGTTTAAGATTTTTTGCAGGAAAACTTCTCTCTAAATGGGAAGGCTCTTACGTTATCGAGGAGGTCTATCGTTCCGGTGCCATAAAAATCAACAACTTCGAAGGCACAAACCCGAAGGTGGTGAACAGTCAAAGAATCAAACACTATATCTCAGGTAATCCTATAAATGTTGAAACAAATGTTATTGAAACCATAACCCCGGAGGAATACATAAGAGACACTTTCCAGAACGTTTGAGACTCCGAAAAGTAATAGGTATGTGGTACGGTAAGTAAACCGACTCCAAAACAGTTCTAATAGCATTTTTTCTCCGTTTTGGAATATTTAAGAAAATAGGAAAATAAGAAGTAGTCTGGGAAGTACACGAGGCATCCACGAGGGTGGAGGGCGCGCCCTACCCCCCTGTGCACGCCCCCTGCCTCGTGGGCACCTTGTGTGCTCTCCGGACTCCGTTTTCTTGCACGATACTTCTTTCGGTCGGTAAAAATTCATTATATAATCTCCCGAAGGTTTTGACCATCGTATCACGCAAATATCCTCTGTCTTTGTTTCGAGCTGTTTTCTGTCAAATTTTTCAAGGCCAGACATCATGGCGTCACCCTCCTCCACCAATGAAGACAAGGATGCTTGGCTATTGAAGATAGAGCTGAAGAGAGAAGAACCCGGGGAGATCAACAAGGATGGTGGGATGAAGAAGGCCATGGAGGATCAAGCTCCGACAGCAGAAGAAAAAAACATCCTTGAACCTCTTCCTAACCTATTTACCCCAACTGAGATTGAGGCTTTCAAGATGATTGAGTTAGCTCGCATACAAAACAAGTATCTCACACAGGAAAATATTTTGTTGAAGGATCATATCGTCGCACTCAAGGGCATTATCCGCAAATTGGAGGAGCTTTTACGATCAATGTGCGACTATCCACCATCATCATCACCACCTTCATCACCTCCGAGGACATAATCACATGGGTATGGGCACTCCCCTTGGCAACTGCCAAGCTTGGGGGAGTTGCCCCGGTATCGTATCACCATCGCACTCCTATCTTTACCATTTTACTTAGTTCGATCCTTTTGGTAATATCTTGATCTAGTAGAACAAAGTTTTGGTATGAATTAGTTTTGAGTTTTGCTTTGTGACCCCCCTATGTAATCGAGTCTGTGAGCTATATATAATAAAGATTAGTGTTGAGTCAAGGGCTTTTCTATCTTGCTATGATCTTGAGAAACAAGAAAAGGGAATAAAAAGAAATCAAGAGACCATATTGATTTTATGGATAGTAATGACTTCACATATAAAGAGTATGATACATAAAAGATGTTGAGAGTTGGCAAACATAGTTTTGGTCATCGTTGCAATTAATAGGAAGTAATAAAGAAAGAGAGGTTCTCACATATAAATATACTATCTTGGACATCTTTAATGATTGTGAGCACTCATTAAAGAATGGCATGCTAAAGAGTTGATGTTGGACAAGGAAGACAACGTAATGGGTTATATTTTCTCGCATCTCAGTTAAAGTATATTGTCATGGATCATTCAAACATGTTGAGCTTGCCTTTCCCCCTCATGCTAGCCAAATTCCTTGCACCAAGTAGAGATACTACTTGTGCTTCCTAACATCCTTAAACCTAGTTTTGCCATGAGAGTCCACCATATCTATCTATGGATTGAGTAAGATCCTTCAAGTAAGTTGTCATGTTACAAGCAATAAAAATTGCTCTCTAAATATGTATGGCTTATTAGTGCGGAGAAAATAAGCTTTATACGATCTTGTGCCATGGAAGTAATAAAAGCGACGGACTACATAATAAAGGTTCATATAACAAGTGGAAATATAAAGTGACGTTCTTTTGCATTAAGATTTCGAGCATCCAACCAAAAAGCACATGACAACCTCTGCTTCCCTCTGCGAAGGGCCTATCTTTTACATTATGCAATAGTCAAGGTGATCTTCACCTTTCCCTTTTATATTTTATTCTTTGGCAAGCACCTCGTGTTGGAAAGATCCTGATATATATATATATATCCAATTGGATGTAAGTTAGCATGAACTATTATTGTTGACATTACCCTTGAGGTAAAAGGTTGGGAGGCAACACTATAAGCCCCTATCTTTCTCTGTGTCTGATTAAAACTCCATAACCATAAGTATTGCGTGAGTGTTAGCAATTGTGAAAGACTAAATGATAGTTGAGTATGTGGACTTGCTGAAAAGCTCTTATGTTGACTCTTTCCTATGTTATGATAAATTGCAATTGCTTCAATGACTGATATTATAGTTTGTTAGTTCTCAATGAAGTTTCTGATTCATACTTGACATTGTGAATATGTTGTTACTTTAACATGAGAAATTATATGACAATATATATATGTTGTTGTTATAAGAATGATCATGATGCCCTCATGTCCATATTTTATTTTTAACGACACCTCTATCTCTAAACATGTGGACATATTCTTCGATATCGGCTTCCGCTTGAGGACAAGCGAGGTCTAAGCTTGGGGAGTTGATACGCCCATTTTGCATCATGCTTTTATATCGATATTTATTGCATTATGGGGTGTATTTCACGTTATGTCACAATACTTATGGCTATTCTCTCTTATTTTACAAGGTTTACATAAAGAGGGAGAATGCCGGCAGCTGGGATTCTGGGGCTGGAAAAGGAGCAAATATTGGAGATCTATTCTGCACAGATCCAAAAGTCTTGAAACTCCACGAAAGTCATTTTGGGAATTAATAAAAATTATCCAGCGGAAGAAATACCTGAGGGGGGGCCACCCACCACCCACGAGGGTGGGGGCGCGCCCTACCCCCCTGGGCGCATCCCCCTGCCTCGTGGGCCACCTGGCAGCCCTCCGGTGCCTATATTCTGCTATATGAGGTCTTTTACCCTGGAAAAAATCATAAGCAAGCTTACGGGACGAAACTCCGCCGCCACGAGGTGGAACCTTGGCGGAACCAATCTAGGGCTCCGGCGGAGCTGTTCTGCCGGGGAAACTTCACTCCGGGAGGGGGAAATCATCACCAACGTCATCACCAACAATCCTCTCATCGGGAGGGGGTCAATCTCCATCAACATCTTCACCAGCACCATACCCTCTCAAACCCTAGTTCATCTCTTGTATCCAATCTTTGTACCAAAACCTCAAATTGGTACCTGTGGGTTGCTAGTAGTGTTGATTACTCCTTGTAGTTGATGCTAGTTGGTTTATTTGGTGGAAGATCATATGTTTAGATCCTTAATGCATATTAATACCCTTCTGATCATGAACATGAATATGCTTTGTGAGTAGTTATGTTTGTTCCTGAGGACATGGGTGAAGTCTTGCTATTAGTAGTCATGTGAATTTGGTATTCGTTCGATATTTTGATGAGATGTATGTTGTCTCTCCTCTAGTGGTGTTATGTGAACGTCGACTACATGACACTTCACCATTATTTGGGCCTAGAGGAAGGCATTGGGAAGTAATAAGTAGATTATGGGTTGCTAGAGTGACAGAAGCTTAAACCCTAGTTTATAAGTTGCTTCGTAAGGGGCTGATTTGGATCCACATGTTTCATGCTATAGTTAGGTTTTCCTTAATACTTCTTTTGTAGTTGTGGATGCTTGCAATAGGGATTAATCATAAGTGGGATGCTTGTCCAAGAAAGGGCGGGACCCAAGCACCGGTCCACCCACATATCAAATTATCAAAGTAACGAACGCGAATCATATGAGCGTGATGAAAACTAGCTTGATGATAATTATCTTATCACAAAACTATCTGTTACCTATAATTTCAGTGCTTGCAGAGAATACCTTACTGAAAACCGCTTGTCATTTCCTTCTGCTCCTCGTTGGGTTCGACACTCTTACTTATCGAAAGGACTACGATAGATCCCCTACACTTGTGGGTCATCACCTTTCCACCCAAGTCAACTAAAAAGAAAGATGAAGAAGAATTTGAACGCTTTGCTGAAACGTTGAGGCCAGTCTTTTTGCGTACTCGCTTGACTGATATCTTAAAAATGACTCCATATGCAAAGTACATGAAAGACATCATCACCAATAAGAGAAAAATATCGGAAGCTGAAATCTCCACCATGCTTGCTAATTTTACTTTTAAAGATGGAGTACCTAAAAAACATGGAGATCCGGGAATACCAACTATACCTTGATCCATCAAAAGAAACTATGTGAAAACTGCTCTATGTGATTTGGGAGCTGGTGTTGGTGTTATGCCTTTCTCTTTGTATAAAAGACTTGATTTGAATAAACTCACACCTACTGAAATATCTTTGCAAATGGCTGACAAATCAACTGCCATACCTATCGGTATTTGTGAGGATGTGCCCGTTGTTGTTGCTAATGTTACTATTCTGACTGACTTTGTTATACTTGAGATGCCTGAGGACGACAACATGTCGATTATCCTTGGTAGACCCTTCTTGAATACTGCAGGAGCTGTTATTGATTGTAATAAAATCAAGGTCATTTTTCATATCAATGGTAATGAGCATAAGGTGCACTTTCAGAAGAGATAATTCCAAGTGAATGGTATTAGTGTTATTGAAAAATCTCCGACAATCACTATTGGAGGTTTTCAACTACCTCTACCTGTTGTTAAAAAGAAATATGAAATGCTTATTGTTGGGGACATTCATATCCCCGTTGAGGTAACTTAGTGATTTATGAAAGTTCTTTGGTTTCATGCTAATCGAAAGTGGTAGTTAATAAGTCTTGATCAACCTTATTAATGGATCATTTTTGAGAGGTATGAAGTTGATGAATTTAGTGAGCACTACCTTCTGTCCCTACCTTTTGTTTTCTATTTTTCTTAATTAAATAAAATAAAGTGCCATGTTTTGTCTATTTTCTGAATTTTCCGTGCAATAAAAAATGACCCAAAAATAAAAGTTCTCAGAATGTTCTGAAAATTTAATATGATTTTTTCTCTGAATATTTAAGAATTTCTGGTGAAAATAATATCAAAGGGAGGTGCACCAGGTGGGCACAACCCACCTGGGCGCGCCAGGACCCCCATCGCTCCCTGGTGGGTTGTGGTCCCCACATGGGCCCCCTCACTTATCTTTTCTTCCCACATCACCACATTTCTCGAGAAAAATCACCATTGCTCTCTCTCTCTCTCTCTCTCTCTCTCTTGTTCTTGCTCCCGAAACCGCAGATTTCGATCTCTTTGCTCGAAACTCAGTTTCCCAAACTGTTTCGGGGAATTGTTGATTGGTATGTGACTCCTCCATATGTCCAATTAGTTTTTGCTTTAATGGTTTATATTTTGAATAATTAGCTACTCTAGGTGATGTTGTAGATGAGCTTGCATGTTGAATTCTTAGAGTTCTAAGTAGTTTGAATGCTTGATATGGCCTCTATACATCCCTATGAGTAGTTGCTATCATTCTGGTAAAGTTTTGTTGATAAAAATTTGTGACCCAAAATTTTCAGAAAATTGTACGCGAATATGATGAACCTCTTTGGAAGGAGTTCTTCGAAGAGGAGATCCTTGGAGGCATCTTCTAGTAGCACCTCCGCTCGATGGTCTTATGTTGAACCAAGTGAAAGTTCCATACGAGATGCTGCCACCAAAACATGCTTATGGCCATGCAACTATTATATGGTGAGTATGGGCATTAAGGTGGAATTTGAGCAATATGTTCACAATGCCGATCTCGGTCCCTATATTTCAGATAAGTGCAACCAACACCTAACTCTCATTGAATCATTTGTGTAACGCCCTCGATGCGGCTATAGCTCCCACGTGTCGAGGCACGACTTAGAGGCATAACCGCATTGAAAGCAATGTCGCAAGTCAGGCAATCATTACAACATCCCATGCAATATATAATAAAAGGGGAAGATAACATAGTTGGCTTACACTTGCCACGTCACATCAGAGTACATAAATAACATCCATCAAACAAACACTCATGGCCCGACTACGGCGCCAAAATAGAAAAGAACCCAACATGCGACAAGGTCCTGAATCGATAACCCCAACTAGGCACCACTACTGATCATCCGGAAAGGACACGTAGTAACGCTGAGAGTCCTCGTCGAACTCCCACTTGAGCTCGTACTCGTCACCTGGAGCGGAATCACCTGGACCTGCATCTGGAGTTGTAGTATCTGTGAGCCACAGGGACTCAGCAATCTCACACCCACGTGATCAAAACTATTTAAGCTCATAGGAATGGATAAGGCAAATATATGTGGAGCTGCAGCAAGCGACTAGCATATGTGGTGGCTAACTTATACGCAAAAGAGAGCGAGAAGAGAAGGCGAAGCACGAGCGAGAAGCTAAAGGAACATCCTGCGCAAGCATAACTCCAACACCGTGTCCACTTCCCGGACTCCGCCGAGAAGGGGCCATCACGGTAACACACACAGCGGATTCATTTTAATTAAGTTTAGTTCAAGTCATCTACAACCGGACATTAACAAATTCCCATCCGCCCATAACCGGGGGCACGGCTTTCGAAAGATCAATCCCTGCAGGGGGGTCCCAACTTAGCCCATAACAAGCTCTCACGGTCAACGAAGGAATAGACCTCCACCCAAGACACACCGATCAGACTCGGTATCTTGGTACAACAAGATGATTCGACAGGTTAAAACAAGCCCAGCAACACCGCCCGAATGTGCCGACAAATCCCAATAGGAGCTGCACATATCTCTTTCTCAGGGCACACTCAGATGAGCAATCCGTACAACTAAAACCAAACCTTGAGTTTCCCCGAGGTGGCGCTGCACAGGGCTCTAGTTCGGACCAACACTCAGAGGAGCACTGGCCCGTGGGGGGGGCTAGAATAAGATGACCCTCGGGCTCCGGAAACCCAAGGGAAAAGGGGCTAGGTGGCAAATGGTAAAACCAATGTTGGGCATTGCTGGAAAAGCTTTAATCAAGGCGAACTATCAAGGGGTTCCCATTATAGCCCAACCGCGTAAGGGACGCACAATCCGGGAACATAATACCGATACGACGGAAACTAGGGCGGCAAGAGTGAAACAAAACACTAGGCGAGAGGCCGAGCCTTCCACCCTTTGCCAAGTATATAGATGCATTAAGATAACATAGCAATATAATGATATCCCAACAAGAATATAGATGTTCCAACAAGGAACGGCTCCAATCTTCACCTGCAACTAACAACGCTATAAGAAGGGCTGAGCAAAGCGGTAACGTAGCCAATCAATGGTTTGCTAGGACAATGGTGGGTTATAGGTTCAACATGGCAATTGGGAGGCTGACAAGCAAAAGGTAGGCATCGTAGCAGTGGCAAAGCAAAAGAGCGAGCAAACTAGCATAGCAAAGATAGTAGTGATTTCGAGGGTATGATCATCTTGCCTGCACAGTTGTCAGAGTTGACTGGATCCTCACAAGCAAACTCAACGGGCTCCTCGGTAGCGAACTCGTCTCCCGGCTCTACCCAACAAGACAGACAAGCAACAAGGATACAATCAACCACGGGCAAGACCAAGCAATATGATGAAATGACGATATGCCATGCGGGATGCGATGCGGGATGCAAAATGCAAGATATGGCAGAAATGCATGAACCTGGCATCAACTTGGAAAACCAAGTGTGCCACTGGATAGAGGGGATGAAATCGCTTGAAAACGATATAAAGATCATAGGAATCGGAGCTGCGGTTTAGAAATGGCAAGCGTTTTAAGATATGACACCGGTCTGCGATTTACAGCAAGTAGGCATCTAAATGCAACGAAATGAACATGCTACAGCCACCAAACATGAAAACAAAATACATGGCAGTGATGTACACAAGATGGTTGACAAAACACTAGCACTGAGCCATAGGCAAATTTATCCATTAAGAGGTTCAAACAAGCATGGCTAAAACGCAAATGCAAAACAGATTTCAGACTTAGTGAAATTAACACTAGTCTGAAATTTCAGATCACGATGCTCTCTTTGGAGCAGCAAAACAACATGATATAAACCCTGAACATGACAAGTAAGAACATGGCATGGAGCTACTCATCAAGCTTAACAAAACACCCAAAGTGACCTGGGGCCAAAAGGGTTCACAAAATACTCTACCGAGCTCACGAACATCGCTCGAACACAATCAGTTTTCAGACTTAGTGAAAACTGAGACATGCTGAAATTTAACTCACGAAGGCATGTAAACGAGCTCGATGCACTCACTATGGTGCAAGTCATGGCAAGGAAAGCATATAACCAGCAAGAAGGCACAAAGTTCTAGCTACACATGGCGAGAACGAAAGCATAGCATGCATGGAACACTAACGGTAGCATCGGCGAAATCGCAAACAAGTAGACGATCTGCCCAGATTAACAACGAAGCAAAAGTTGAGCTCGAATGAGTCAACCTAGAGCACTCCACAAATACCAACAAAGACATGGATGGATAGAGCATAACCTAAATATCAAAACTCCCTTACTGATCATCCTGAAAAGAGGCACGGATCACTAGGAAACAAGCTGGACATATAGCATCATGAACTAAAATATCCCAGACTTAGTGAAAATCACTAAGTCCCTGAAATCTGCAATCTCAGGTACCTCTCTTCGCAAGCTTGCACAAGACAACACACACGTCCTAAAAATGCATGGGTGGCACCTCTGGAAAGAAGACAAAATGCTTCACAATACATCCCAAAGGGGCACAGGCATATCATGCACGGATTAAATATAGCAAAAATGACAAAAGTGCATGATGAACTAACGGATCTGCAATTTAACTCACGAAGCCTCCTTCTAACAGCATTTTGGGTATTAAGATGACCTCAAATGCAAATGATGCAATGGAACGAAATGATGTACATGTCGAGACGAAGATTTTGATATATCATACGCCTAAAACGGATCTACGGTTGCGGAGATACGAGCAGTCAAAGAATGCATAAAAATTAGAGGGAGAGGGAAAAAGTCAACCCTAGAATTTCGGATCTGAGATCCAGATCGGGATCTCGCGGGCACGGACTTCGAGGTTGACCGCGGGGCACTGTTCACCGGAGTTGGAGCTCGCCGGTGGAGGACCGCAGGGGCGTGGGGAGGCTCGCCGGAGCCCGACCCGGCCGCCGGAGGAGCCGGACGAGGGCGGCGGGGCCCGGTGGTGGCCACGGCGAGGTTCGGCGGCGGCGGGCGCG
>NC_041385.1:232889112-232890092 GCF_002162155.2 Triticum dicoccoides | reverse complement strand
GGTTCACAAAATACTCTACCGAGCTCACGAACATCGCTCGAACACAATCAGTTTTCAGACTTAGTGAAAACTGAGACATGCTGAAATTTAACTCACGAAGGCATGTAAACGAGCTCGATGCACTCACTATGGTGCAAGTCATGGCAAGGAAAGCATATAACCAGCAAGAAGGCACAAAGTGCTAGCTACACATGGCGAGAACGAAAGCATAGCATGCATGGAACACTAACGGTAGCATCGGCGAAATCGCAAACAAGTTGACGATCTGCCCAGATTAACAACGAAGCAAAAGTTGAGCTCGAATGAGTCAACCTAGAGCACTCCACAAATGCCAACAAAGACATGGATGGATAGAGCATAACCTAAATATCAAAACTCCCTTACTGATCATCCTCAAAAGAGGCACGGATCACTAGGAAACAAGCTGGACATATAGCATCATGAACTAAAATATCCCAGACTTAGTGAAAATCACTAAGTCCCTGAAATCTGCAATCTCAGGTACCTCTCTTCGCAAGCTTGCACAAGACAACACACACGTCCTAAAAATGCATGGGTGGCACCTCTGGAAAGAAGACAAAATGCTTCACAATACATCCCAAAGGGGCACAGGCATATCTTGCACGGATTAAATATAGTAAAAATGACAAAAGTGCATGATGAACTAACGGATCTGCAATTTAACTCACGATGCCTCCTTCTAACAGCATTTTTGGTATCAAGATGACCTCAAATGCAAATGATGCAATGGAACGAAATGATGTACATGTCGAGGCGAAGATTTTGATATATCATACGCCTAAAACGGATCTACGGTTGTGGAGATACGAGCAGTCAAAGAATGCATAAAAATTAGAGGGAGAGGGGAAAAGTCAACCCTAGAATTTCGGATCTGAGATCCAGATCGGGATCTCGCGGGCACGGACTTCGAGGTTGACCGCGGGGCACTGTTCACCGGAGTTGGAGCTCGCCGGTGGAGG
>NC_041385.1:232884765-232888482 GCF_002162155.2 Triticum dicoccoides | reverse complement strand
ACGATCGTGATCGAACGCTCTAGGACATGGAGCAGAGTTTGGTGGGTTTTGGGCCAAATTTGGGGGGTGTTGGGCTGCAACACACACGAGGCCTTTTCGGTCCCTCGGTTAACCGTTGGAGTATCAAACGAAGTCCAAATGACCCGAAACTTGACAGGCGGTCTACCGGTAGTAAACCAAGGCCACTTGACAAGTCTTGGTCCAATCCGGAAATGTTTAAACCCCACACAAGAAAGAAAGGCTAGAATGACCACCGGAGGAGAACGAAGCGCCGGAATGCAAAACGGACAACGGGGAAAATGCTCGAATGCATGAGATGAACATGTATGCAAATGCAATGCACGTGATGACATGGTATGAGATGCATGAAAACGAAAACAACACACGGAGACAAGGACCCAAACCCGAGAAATAAATATAACTTAGCGCCGGAGACGGCAAGAGTTGGATACAAATATGGAAAGTACATCGAGGGCGTTACAATTTGTCAAAAGATTTAAATCCCCGTGAGTCTAGGGTGTCATTTAAATTGTATGAAAATCCATTTACCATATCTTTAGAGAGATTCGAAATCCCATTCTGGGGTTCGCTCGATGAACCGCCAAGGTCTGAGTTTGAGATATTCTTGACTAGTCTTTGCTATGGTGAGACTAGGGGAGTGACGCAAGGTAGAATAAAGAGCATTCATTGACCCTTTTGGCAGCGGAAACTTTCATCTTGGACGCAGCCGGGATGAGCGTGAATCGACGCGGCGGCGCGGTGCACCTCTTAACAACATGTCCTAGCGGCACAGTCGAGGCGATCTCCTTGGCCACAGCGGCAATCTGCTTCTTGGTGGCCACTGCTGCTGGCGTGTGCAGCAGGATTGACGCAAGCGACGTTGCGACTCCGGCTTGCGGGCGTGGCATCGACATGGTCATGGACGACGGCTTCCTCGGCTTGACGATCCCTCCTTGGGGCGCGGCGGCGAGCTTCCTGCACCGGTGGAGCTCGCGGCGGATGACGCACCGCTCCAAGGAAGATCGCTTCGCCATGAGAGCCAGCATGGCTAGGTCTTTGCCTCTTTGGTGGTGGTTGCGTAGGAGGAGTCGATCGGCGCGGAGGTTACGATGAAAAGATGGGAGGCGCTATGCTATTAATCAAGCTATAAGCTAGCACGAGGCATTGGCGGGAGGGAGAGCTCGCCTCGGCGTCGGAGTGGGAAGGAAGCGTGGGAACTAAGTAGGGTGACAGAAACCAAATTGGCGGGGAAGGCTAATTAATCCCGATGAAATTTGGATCCGAGTGTACGTGGATTGCTTATTGGAGCCTGCGTGCGTGATCATGGCGTCGATCGGGTTTTATAGAAATACTAAAAAGGTTCATCAATTGAAAAAAAGTTCGCTCATTCAAAAAATGTTCATGCATTACAAAAAGTGTCGTCAAACAAAAAAACCGCAATTAAAAAAACAGTTCCAAAAAAAATTTGTCGATCCAAAAAATGTTCACAATGTTTAAACAATACTCACGTATTTGAAACTGTTAACAGTTTTAAAATATGTTTATGAATTTGTACAAAATATTCAAGATTACATAAGAATATTCACTAATTTGAAACATATTTATGATTTCGAAGAATGTTCACAGTTGTGTCCAAAAGTTTAAGCAGATGTTTGAAAAAAAAGAACATGAACTATGAACAAGAAAAAAAATAAAAAATAAAATGTAAGAATAAAATAAAGAACTAAAACGAATAAATCTGAAAAAATGACACGAAAAAACATAGAAAAGAAAAGAAAAATGCCTGGGGAACCTTCCAAATCTGGGAAAAGGTTAGTTGGGCTGGCCTATAATTGTATGCTTAATGAATGGGTGTGCGCGCGATAGTTAAACAGTGAGTGGCGCGCCAAATAGGATCCCTACCATACATAGTCTTTTTTTTTTTGAACATCCTACGATACATAGTCGCTCCCGTGGAAGGGCGCATTTCCTAGGAATCTCCTATTTGCCGAGCCAAAACGTACACGAGTCTCCTATTTGTCGCTCCCCTGAAAGGGCCCACTTGTCGTACATGCCAGGGTACCCGGTTTTGCTTGTACCCTTTTTTTATTGTTTCCTTTTTTATTTTTTGTTCTCTTTTCTCATTTTTCATAATTTCACAAAACATTTAATAATTTTAAATTATTAAAATTTTAAAATGGTTTGGATTTCATTTTTCTACATTCCGTCATTCAAAATTTGTTTCTTTCTTTTAAAAATGGTTCCGGGTTTCAAATTTGGTTCACAATTCTTAAATTAATGTCTGCAAATTCAAAAAAATATTTGGAATTTCAAATTTTAGTTCACACTTTAAAAATGTGTTCCTATTTCCAAAAATATATTCAATTTTAACAAATTGCTCATGTTTGCAAAAACAACATATTCAAAATTCTCAAACAGGGTTCATACTTTAAAAGCTTCAGTGATTTAAAAATGTATAAAATTTCAAAAAAATGACATTAAAAAATATTTTAAAAAAATATTCAGCATTTCAAAACTGTTCACAATTTTCAAAATGTTTTAAAATCTTGATGCTGTAGTGTGTTCTTAAATATTTTGCGCTTCATATACATTGCCAACAGCCTTCAGTTATACTGGCTACGAGCGGGCGTTTAGGAGTATGAGGTCGCGAGTTCGATTCCTCGCCTGCACACTGCATTTTAGGACTTTTAGGTTGCGCGCTAAAAAAATCAACTCGCTCGTGCCTCAGTGGGCCGGCCCAGTCGCGTTAACTCTTCTGTGCTGCGCACCTACATTTCACAAAATACAAACAATTTTGTTAATTTTGAAAACTGATTCAACCCCATTTCCTATTCTTTGGTCGCCGCAGCAAATTGCCCCAGCTTCGCACAAGTGTGCAAGCGACTGAAGCTAAGATGGGCCACTGCATTTTGACGTGTTACACAAGCGCGCCACCCAGTTTAGGAAACCTTCTCGAATGTTCCTGAACGGTTTTGGAACAGCGCGCAACCTAAAAGTCCTAAAATGGGCCACTGCATTTTGACGTGTTACACAAGCGCGCCACCCAGTTTAGGAAACCTTCTCGAATGTTCCTGAACGGTTTTGGAACCATCCAGAATGTTCCTGGATTGGAGTTTTTAGCAGGTTTTATGATTTTTTTTTTGTTTTTTCAGTTTATTTTTTGTCTCTTCTCATCTTCTATTTATGTTTCCGTTTCTTCCAAAATTAATAATTTCAAAAGGTATTCAGAGTTTCCATAATTTGCATAAAGTAGCACTTGGTCATGGGTCAGCCCATTAGCTCTCATCTGGTTTCAGTTTTGGTAGGAATCAGGAAGCTTTTGGGCAAAAAAAATTGGTTTTTGTATTTTTTCTTGCTTTACTTTTAGTCTTTTTCTTGGTTTTAAATTTATAAAGAATGTCAAATTTATGAGCATTTCTTTAGTTTGTGATTTGTTTAATAAGTGGTGGGTTTTTTAAGTTCATGATATTTCTCAAATTCATAAACTTCTTCTAAAACTAGTTAACTTTTTAAAATCCACCAATTTCTTAAAACTTGTGAAGAGTTTTGAATGTGATTACCTTTTCATAGATGCACTGAATAAACAAATAAATTCATTATTTTTTTAAAGTCACTGGCATGGGCCGGCCACGAGCACGCTCGCTCACTCCGGAAAACAAAAACAGTCGCTACTGCTGAGTTCGGTCGGTCGCTTTACTAGATCGGCCGCAAGGTAGC
>NC_041385.1:232856563-232884242 GCF_002162155.2 Triticum dicoccoides | reverse complement strand
AAGAAAAAAGGGATAGTTGATTTTGTGCCCTAGCTGGGTTACCCCTAGTTTTTGAAAACACTTGTTCTCGCCCAAAACATTTTGCTTGTCTTATGCTTTTACCCTTTGACCGTCATTTTTAAAACTTCATACTAACTCAGAAAAATGCAAATAATATATCAAAATGTTAAGCAAAAAAAAATCACCTATATGTGCATGTGATTTGCATTCATAAAAAAAACCATCTCAGTTTGAGCTCATATAATCTCAACATGAATAGTAAAATCTGAAAAAATAAAAAAAAATCAAGAAAATCTTGAATTTTTGGTGACAAACATTGGCCAATGTTTGGAGTGCTTGCCAAGTTTCATTAGGGAATGACATTCATGAAGTCGTGGCCAAAAAGCAAAATTAGCATTCCAAAATGCTTTTGTTTTGTAGCATCGGTTTTGGTTTTTTGCCACGACTTCCACGAATGCCCCATTCCCTTATGCAACTTGGTAAGAACTCAAAACATTGGTCAATTCTAGGCACCAAATTTTTTTAGAATTTTTAGATATTCTTTTCAATTAATCCAAATTTTACTGTTCATGCTGAGATCATATGAGCTCAAACTGAGATGGGTACCTTCTATCACCTTTGTCATGAATGCAAAAGGCTGAAATACCAACTTATACATCGTTTGAAGTCTGCCAAAGTGAGGAGCGCCATACTTGGGTCGGCCCAGTCAGGACGCTCTTTGCGGTTACCGCTTCATCTTGAGTTCTTGACACAGAGCGTCCAAAAGACCTTCCGGGGAGGAAGGATGGTGACGGCCGCGCGCTAACGAATTGGCGCGCACGGTCGCGCTGGAGTTGCGTCCACATATAAAAACCTATCCATCACCCGATCGACGTCGCAGCCAGCGAGCACATTGCTAGCATATCCTCCTTCCACACCTAACGAAACAAGAGAGCAAGCAAACAAACGCGTTTACCTGTCAGGGTCTTGCTCGCCAAGTCCTCCCCCTCGCCTGGATCGAAATGGCGTCCCCGTCCAAGTCGGCAAGGACAACGACGTTCCCTCTTCCCAGGCTCCGGGATCTCATCGAGCACGATGAAGAAGATGATTTCGTCGAGGAGGAGGAGGAGGACGACGATGAGGACGAGGACTGGGACATCAGGAAGCGCATGTCCCTCCTCACCGTCGAAGGCTCCGACGGCGGTGACGCCGACGATGAGGAAGACGGGTCGGCAGACGTCGATGAGGAGGATGAGGACGAGGTGAGGTCGGATGGCCTCAACGGTGAGTACGAGAGCCAGCAGTGGCACCCGTACGATAGCCCAAGAAATCTGAAGCCTCCCTCCTCGGCCTCGCTACCGGGCACGCCGGAGCGCGGAGCGCCGTCGCAGTCGCCGTGGCGCTACTCCAAGGACTACGCCAGCGAGACAGAGGCGGGGTGGTGGCCTGGCGCCCCCCACGACAGGCGCCGGCAGCACTACCGGCGTCAGCGGATGATGCGGGAGGTGTGGCTCGATCGCGCGTGGCAGATGAGGAAGCAGCGGCAGCAGCTGGGCGAGCGCGGCGATGAGGTGACGGTGGTGGTCGGGAATGGCGGCGAGTCCCCTGCGCGGGGCGGCGTGGCCATAGACATGGAGGAGGCGCGTGCTTGTAAGGACCTCGGCTTCGACCTGCCGTGCGACTGGACGGTGGAGATCCCCTCCTACGCGGTCCCCAACGTCGACACTGCCAGCAGCGGCGGCAACTCTCCGGCCTCCGGCAGCTGGCGCATCTCCAGCCCCGGTTAGTCCCCTCATCATCGTAAATCATTAACCACAACCACTACCACCAGCTTGCTAATTAATTTTCCATAGAATTGTTACTTGTACAAACAAACAAAAAATTACTGGCCAGCATGGAAGCAAAATAGCCGCATCCCAATTCCGATCGATATCTAACCTACGTGCTCACTCCTTGACAATAATGGGGACGCTACAAGCATTTCATCCGTTTGCCGGAGATCGATCGGCTCGGTTTACCGGTCAGTTCCCTCGGCTAGTTCGTCGCACGTCCATTTCACGTCAACTCTAGCCGGGGCTTCCGGGGCACGGCGTTTTGGCTTCCCAAACGCTAAATTAAAATTCTGATTTTCTTTTGTACTTGCGTTCATGTTAGTGCCTAATAAATCGGGTTTGACAATTTTCTCCCCAAACAGAACAGTCCTTTGCCCAAAAAAAGTTCAGTGATCTAAAAAGGCCAAATATTTGACACTCAACTTATTGTTTTACATAGGGCAAAATGGTTGGGCTTTCATCCAAACATTTGCATATAACATTTGGACATGTGCATGTCTATATTTCTTTTTACATTTGCAAAGAAAAAAACGACACACAGGAACAAATGCTCCCGTGGAGCTGAATTGGACATACGGGGCTTTCACCTCGCATAAACCGCATGTCGCCTCTCATATGCATAACATATAAGTGTGTGGTATTGAATAGAAACCGATTATTGTCGAAAAAATATATGTGAAATCATCTTTTGCCGCCGGTTTGCCTACTTTTACTTTTAGCTAGCCGGTTTGCCTCACTTATCGGGCACTGTATAGCAGTGCGGCTCTGCCATGGTGCATGATTTATAAGTTATTGATCAAAATTAGACTTTAGCTATGTTTTATGAGTAGAACATCGACCAACGCAAACAGATATGTCTATCGGCTAGATACATGTGTTTCAGCGTCAATTAGTATAGGACAAAGGGAGTGTAAAGAAAAACAAGGCTATGAACACGACAAAAAAAGTAAAATGACACCGCTGAAGCCCTCATTCACTGAGCACTCGCTGATCTAGGTAACGTGGAAGGTAAGGGCAACTCCAACATGGTTTACCAAAACAATCTCAAATGTCTTTTCTCCGTGGTCCGGACACTTTTGATCATTCAACGCCCCTTTTTAAAGTATTTTCCACATCTGTCCGGAGACGTCCAGACGTTCGAAATCCCACGAACTATCTTTAAACTTGTGCAAGGTTTGAGAAGTCCGGACATGCTGTAGACAAGCCAACTCAATCTTGAACCCCATCACAAACCCTTTTTTTTTTTTTGCCCTTCTTCCTTCGACCTCCTCGCTTTATTGGACAAGAGGCGAATATTTAATGAATATGGTTGGATATCCGCCTCTCTTACTGTTATTCACGAACATATCCATACTTGTCCGTGGATATTTAACGTTGTCCAATTGACGAGCGGCTTTGAAGTTGCCCCGAAGCGGAGCCTAGCCCTCAACTAGCCCCCCCTTAAATAGAAACTAGTATATCACGCGTTCATTCACGGATGAGGATTTGTGGCAGCAAGTACGGGGCATGCATGTCCCGGCTGCCCGCTTTTTTATTTTCGCTTTTTATTTTCAAAGTTTTATATCTTTCAAACACAAAATTCAAATTAAATTCTGTTTTCATATTCGTATT
Source organism: Triticum dicoccoides (assembly GCF_002162155.2). Taxonomy (NCBI): domain Eukaryota; kingdom Viridiplantae; phylum Streptophyta; class Magnoliopsida; order Poales; family Poaceae; genus Triticum; species Triticum dicoccoides. The sequence goes on along the minus strand of NC_041385.1, from coordinate 232,880,820 downwards.
TCACGTGACCAGCGCTTTCAATAATGTCCATTTTGAATATATTTTGACAAAATTTAAAAAATATGTTAAGTTTCAGCATTGAAACTTAGTATGAGCTGTCGATACAAATAAATTATTTTGTGTCTATAATCGACAGAAAAAATTGCTTGAAATTATATATCTGAAACTGGTTGAAATTTGCCAGTTTTAGATGCAAAAAACCGTAAGTACCATCGTTAATCTTTTTGAAGTTTTCTTTTTGACGGTGCCCTCGTGCCGAATTGAACTACTGCGCTAATCCGCTTGAAACGAATGGGCGGCAAGACTTGACAGGTGAGTGCCCCCGTGCTGCTTGCGTGCGCATTTCCGGTTCATTCACAAGTCTTTTCGAACGAAAGCACCTACACACGTAGGCGTGCACACAATTTATTTCAGTGACGCGACCGTTCCTCCCTCACCTTCGTTGATTCGTGGCGATGAACGGAGGTGCATGCATGCCGTTTGCTCTGAGTTTCCGATGGGCGATGGATGGCGACGGACGCATGTGTATGTGCGTCGTGCACTGCCCTGGATGAGCAGCTGCTTTGTGCTCGCTAGTGTTCGTTCGCCACGTTTGCTAGCTGGTTCCCTCGACTTGCTGCCAATGATCATTCCACGCACATTCATTGGTAACAAGGACACTTGTAGGACGACACGACGCTATATGCTACCGCTAGTTTGTCGGCATCTTGTATGCCACCAACTTCAAAGAACGTGCAAAGCACTCGCTAATGGTCTGACACATACATGTCCTATAATATGATAAATAGAGTGATTTCGTTTAGAATACGCACAAGCATATGTATCATATATTAGAAGAAGAAACGATAAAGAAACCTTTTTTTAGATGAAAAGATAAAGAAACCTATTCATAATTTTACAATCCAGGCCGAGGCCCAACATATCAACTACTCGCTACATCCCCGCCAATGCTCGGACCCCAACCACACTGCGCGGCGTAGCTCGTCCATAGCTAGGCAACAAGGCTATGACTTACCCTATTTTATGATCGGCTAACTAAACTAAACACAAGTTCCTTTCCTCACTCCTCATAGATTTGATCTCGCTCACCAGGGTCATATGTTCGATCAATCCATGTGTCGTCCTTGATCATAGAAACCGCCTCAGAGCAATCTATCTCCACTATGATGGGTAGTTGGGCTCTTTGCAGTGCAAGATGAAACCCCTCTCTACACCTGGATCATATGGCGTCCTAAGCGCGAATTATAGGCAGTTTCGCTCCCTGGTGCACATCCCTCCCACACTACGTGGCAAATGAGCCGGCCAATGTAGGGTCTTTTTCCAGTGTTTTTTGCGCGTTTTTTCTTGTGGTTTTTTGGCATGGTTTTTTACTTAATTTTTTTATTGCCCCCTTTTCTTTTCATTATATTTCCATCTTTCTTTTTCAACGCGTGAAAATTTTCAAATTCATTTTTAAAAAAATTTGTGAAATTTTCTCAAATTCATGAACCTTTTCAAATATTCATGAACTTTCTTCAAGTTATGAACTTTTTTTGCTTTTGCAAACTTTTTCAATTTACGGACTTTTTCAAGTCGTCAACTTCCTAAACTTCAGAACGTTTTCAAATTCATGAATTTTTTCAAATTTTCATGAACTTTTCTCAAGTAATGAAACATTTGAAGTCAGGAAATTTTCTAAAATTCTTGAACTTTTTCCAAACTTGCGAACTTTTTTAAGCTCATGAAAATTTTAAATTTTCCATGATTTGATAAAATTGCTAACATTTTGCAAATTAAAGATTTATTTTCCATTTTCATGACCAATTTTGAAATCCATGAACCTTTTTTAAATTCTCGAAGACATTTGAAATCTATGAACATTTTAAAAATTCATGAATTTTTTTCAAATTCATGAATATTCTTCTCATATTCATGAACTTTTTCTGTAATTTGTGATATTTTTGGAAATCTATGAGGGTTTTTTTCAAATCCATGCACTTTCCTAAAATTCATGAACATCTTTTCAAATATGTGATTTTTTTCAAATTCATGATCTTTTTTTCATTTTTCATGAACTTTTTTCTAAACTCGTGAACAATTTCTAATATTCATGAAGTTTTTCAAAGTCATGATTTTATTCAATGCACCGACTTTTTCTGAAATCGCTACAGTATATTCCCGACGACACAGTCCCTCGCCATCGCTACAGTGCTTAGCAAATGGGGCGGCCTAGTAATCAAGATGGCAACGAGGATGAAACCCGCCGGATTTTGCTTGCCCAAACCCATCCCCATGAGAAAATCGCAAGCCCGTCCCCGTCACCGTTATCGTGCATGCGGCTAGTTTTTTGCCCGTCCCCTAAACCCGTCGGGTTTTCTAAACCCATGGCGAAGCCGTCCCCACGAGCAGTCAAAGGAAACAACAACATTTGAAAGAAAAACCGGAGCATATTACGGCAGCAACATACTTAAGCAACAAACACATCTATTTCAACAGCAAAAATCAGCATATTACTCCAAGGCCTCGACGTTGGGGGGTCGGCCACTCGAGTGCTGCTGCTTTGGGCCGCTTGAGTCAAGATGGATCAGTGCATGCTAAAAAAAATATTTTCACGGGTATTGTCGAGTTTCGGGTTCGTGTAGTAGTGAAATTGGTTTAAACCCGCGAAATATGCCGGGTTTTATAATGTATCCACTAGTAGCCCCACGGGGATAGAAAGTCGCCCATCCTCCGCCCCCTAATAGGATAGAAGCCCGCGGGGATGCGGATTTCAGGGCCCCGTTGCCATCTTGAGTTAGGATGCTATGTGTGTCAGGAGAAAAACTGGTGCTACGGGCGCCGATTAAGAGCTCTCCTCTCTACACCCTTCCAGCTCCGCTCCTAGGGGACTATCACATGTGCGAAGCTCTTTTTTTGAGAAAATGTGCGGAACTCTCTGCAGGCCGTAAACCGAATGGAGGCCATATGATCGCGTAGGGCCATATCGCGGCTTGCTTGGCTAGTTTACACTACATAGCTCCCATCACACATAAGTTTCAGCCAACCCTCCCTTGATGGTGCAGCATCCGGTCTAGACGATCCTAGCATTAGTGTGTGGCTCTAGCACCATCTTCCCTTTCTCCAGATTCCCTTGGCGAGAATCTTTGATACAAAACAATGATGTGACACATACACATCTTTTCCGACATGGTCTCCAGCACGAAGATTAGCCAATAGGCCGGTGTTGGGAACACTGCCATTTATAAAACTATAATAATTATTGGTGCCAAACACCTCATAGTTTTTAAACTATCATTTGTAGAAAAACCATATTAATAGATGTTGATGTGTTGCAGAGTTTTCTTGCTTTCTCTTCTCTTGTACTTCCTCCGTTCCTAAATATATGTCTTTTTAGAGATTTTAATGTATACTACATATAAATGTATATAGATGTATTGTAGAGTGTGGATTCACTCATTTTGCTCCATATGTAGTCCGGATGAAATCTCTAGAAAGACTTATATTTAGAAACGAAGGGAGTACTGTCTGAGACTAACTGATAAATGCATGCATGCTCCATATATTTTGGAACAGGAGACGACCCCAAGGACGTGAAGGCGAGGCTCAAGGTGTGGGCGCAGGCAGTTGCACTATCATCTGCCTCTCGGCTCGGCTCTTGATCCAGGGTGCATTATGATTTATGATCAGTTCCAAAACCAACATCATCGTGTGCAAATTACCACATTTTTTCTTCCTTTCCTCCAAATAACTTTGTACAGAATTTATTTTGACGTCGCGTGTACGTGTCCCATTATTGCACGCACTTTTTCAGAAAAAGAGCTCTGTGTTACTAATACTAGCACTTGGGCTGAAAAGAAAAACATGCATACATATATGGTTGTCATTGTTGAAGTGTATATGTGGATTGCCTAACTCTTTTTGTTAGTTTGAATTTTTGGTTGTGTTAGCTAATGTATGAAGCTTAACATGGTATCAAAGACAAGGTCTTGAGTTCAAGTCCTGACTTTTGCAATCTAGCCAAAAATTGTTTTTTTTTTGCGGGTGTTAGCCAAAAAATTGTTGCCGTCCTTCTTTGTCCACGTATAGGCCTCCACATGTTGACTACTCCCCGGCCCCACCCCGGCGTCACATGTGAGAGGGGGCGTTGAAGTGAATATGTGAATTGCCTAACACTTTTCATTAATTCGAACTTTTGGTTGCGTTGGCACAATCATAATTTTATGGGTCCTGGCTTCCCTTTTTTGACCGTTCACACGTGTCACCTAGTCGTCGTGGATAGTTAAATTTATCTCGATCGGCTGGCAAGCTACGGGCCACCAGCGATACAAATGTGCATGTGCTAGGCATGAGTACGAGTTCTGAAGGTGTCATTGAGGTTCTCTACTTGTGGTATGAGAGGCAGAAAGAGAGACGAAGAAAGGGGAAAAGATTCGTACAGAATCTTTCCAAAAGGATTACAGTCATGCAACACCTATTTTATGTTGTCCACTAGTATGTATATTGAGTTAAATATGTTGAAGGTTTTAATTCTACTTGATTAATGTCAGGCTAGTCTCAACCCTTTACAAAGACACATTTAATATCAGCTCGACTAAGCGCATACCAATGTAACGGGTCGGATATAAACATTATTGAATCTTACTTTAAGCGCTATGGCACCGACCATTCTTCCCCAACCAGTCCGCCCTGTCTCTCCCAAGCCTGGCCATCCCCAATCCTGTCTCTCCTGCCATCCGTCTCCTCCAATATTTGCTCAAAATTTAAATCTTCAATATCACTAGGCTCCATAATTTTCGAGGCCTCACAATCATTTGGGATTGCTGATTTTGAATTAGGTATCTCGCTTTTGACTGGGTCTTCACCTAGGACGGGTTGAGGGATTTGCCACTTGTTGTGCCCTCTTGGTAAGTGACTAGTGATTGGGGCGCCATCTGGTGGCGCCTCTTGAGACGGGATTGTGCGCACAAATCATGCTCTCGTATTTGTTAACGTGTTTGTATGACAATAGGCTTAGTTTAGCGAGAGCGGCAATTACATGTTAGTGGTTAGAAATGGAAGGCACGATAATATAACTACAATAGAAAAAGTGTCCTTTCATAAAGTAGAGCAAGCCTAAACTATACAATTGAACCTCACATAAGTATATTTCGTGTGAATGTAGAGATCACACCAGACTACTTGATGTAGCAAATGACATCCAAATTTCTCTGCAATCTCATTCCAGTCAAGCAACACAGGCTTGGACCTTTTAACAATCTTGCTCTCATGCCACTGGACCCCACCCACCCACACACCATCCCCAGGCGCACCTCTTGACGCGGTCATATGCGCACTTGTATTGTTTGAGTGCCTTGGCACATCTTGTGCGTTCATTTTACGCACTTAAATTAAAAATCTCTAAAGAACACAAGCCATCACTCACAACTTTTTCATAGTAACAGACGAGCTCACCCTTATGGTTCGGTTTAATCTTTAATCACCTCAAAATATAACCAATGGGAAAGAGAGCTCAAATGATTTAAAATAGTTTGGTTGCACATCACTTCGTTAATAAATTTACCTATGAAATATAATGAGACAATTGTAAAATATGAAAAACAAATTACAGGAAGGAGCACACATGAAACCAGAACATGAAGCAGGAGGGTAGAAAACCATAAGGGTGGATTTTCAACATGATAAGTATCAAATATGTCTGTACTGAGCATCAAAGGCAAAAAACAAAAAAAAAAAACCTTGCCAGCTTGTATGCATTCCAGTGCACTCATCATAGCCATGTAGAACTGTTGGGACATATCTGGAAGGCAGAAAAGGACATCTAACGTCATCAACCAAATTTGCAGTTGTGAAGTCATACATTTTGTGAACAATTTGATCATCTTCATCAGTCATCACTTAATTACCTAACATTACGGATAGGATATACTAACAGTTTGAATGTTGACTATATCATATGAATCCAAGCCAGATTGTAGTCCATCAATCAGGCCTTGAACATAATCATAGAAGTATTCAGGGTCATCGCAAACAGAGAAAGCATGGACCTATCCTACCTGTAGATAATTATTATTTAAACTTCACCAGGGTATGACAATAGCCAAAGAAAGTTCATGCTTTTGCCATTAAGATACACAATTTTGATCCTAAAGCAAAGACGCGGTTCGACCACTGCAAAATTCAATATCATCAAGCCGTGAAGTGTCAGTGTCACAACTTTCAGGATCTAGGCCTGACACAAGCACGCATAACTACGTTCGTAGAAAAGGATATAGTGGGTGCTGATGAAATACCTGCCGCAGGCAACAACAATGTCGTCAAACTGAACATCACCAGATAACTGAATTTTCTGGTCAAGTTCTCTTACTGCTTCAATATATCCCCTGTAAAAGCAAGACACGATGTTTGTTACCAACATAGGAATGACATTTCTGAAGTGGATATCATTTGCATAAATTTATGAGAACTGTTTGAACTCCAAACCTTCTTTTTAGATACACACAATCTTATAAACTTAACCGTTCCATTTTAAACATTCTGGACATAATACACTACATTTTGTTTAGCCTATTGTTGCAGATTGAACACAACAAGTCACTATTCATAGTATCCTAAGCTCCAGTGATCCACCAAGTGAAGTTGTAACTCAGCTCCAGTCTGAAGATGTAGCTAATCCTAAATTCTTAATTTACATGGACATCTATTCTATTGATGTATTTCTACACATATATATTGTTAACTTTAGCAGTGAATTTCTTTTCTGCTGATATTTACCATATTGGAAAAATCAAGTGGAATAGGGCAGGAGGATGAAACCTGAAGCATCAAACAGTGATTACCAATATGAGAGATCAACTGCCGAGTTCGCCAGAAGCAGCGCCATGGTGTATGACCTGAATGGCCATTGCCTTGCACACATTAGAAGGGAACAGCTCCATCTAGTTGTTCTGCATGCAGGAGATGATCTCAAGTTAATCTGATGTTCGCAGTGGATTAAGTAATTTGATTAGGATGAACTGTTCTCACCGCGTCAAAGAAGGCGTCGACCAACGTGATGATGTTCATGATGACGACGGCACTGTTGTGCGTCCCTTCAGTCATCGCCGCGTAGGCGACGTCAGCCTATTGCTTCTTGCTGGAGTTGATGGGCCAGCTGATCATTTGCGCGTATTCCTTGGTGTTCATGATATTGCCGGAGGAACCGGCGGCACGGCGGAGCGCCCAGAGCGGCTCGTCTTGGAGCCCAGAGCGGCTCCATTGCCAGCTGTTTGTCCTGCTCATGGACGATGACGGGCGCCATCGGGCCATGCAAGTATGATGCAGCAGCGCCATGCCCGCCGACTTGATTAAGATAAACAGGCAAACTTTTTCCTAGCAACCACTTGAGAAGATGAAAGAAAAATCTAATGTCAAGAAATTGCAGCAAAGGCGCTTCAAACAGAATTCAAACGACAACAAACACATATAGGGTGAAACAGAAGAAATTCACCTTGCCTATTCCAGAACCAATCTTCCACGTCATAATAGCACCATCAGAACTTCCGGACAATAGATAGTGTGTCTCCCTGCTTCCGGACAAATTAACAAACCACCAGCCAACTGTTCAGTACTCATTACCGGATCAGATTAATCATTCTTTTGCTTGATGTATACTGGTGCTATGTATCTATAGCTAACCCCTCTCAAGTACGATCAATTATCCATTAAGACAATCGTCTCAGGATGATACTCTAATTTTGCCTCAAAATGTAGCTCAGCGCATGAACAACAGTACAAGACATGATTTTGTTTCAGCCTGATTATTTTAGCTACTCATTTCAGTTCAGATGCAACAGAAAGAGAATTAAGAGAGACAGAGAAAATAAGTGTAAAAAGGAGGTAGCAGACCTTGAATGCACCCTTCTTGGTTGGAAGCCACAGCGTGCAGTTCACCACCGCCTTATGACCCGGCAGTGTGGTCACGGGATTCAGGACTGACAGTGAAACATCTAGCTGTGCAGGGTTCTTAATCTGAAGTGACATAGCAAGAAATACTTCAGATTGACAGCATAAGGGAAACATAACTAATTCTTTGCTCCAACTCCCAGAAAAAACAGATAATGCAAACTATCTGTTGAAAGTGCATAGGAAAATGAACAAGCGCAAGATATACTTTCATTAAACCGACTACTTAATAAGAGCAAGACAATGGACAAGTGCATTGGTTGGGTATTGAATGGCAGCCTATGTCCTTCACCAGCAAGTGCATCCTCATAAGTCACATGCATAAGAATTCTCAGATGTAGCAGGGAAAATTTGTGTGGGTGCTCACTGCAAACAGAAGATTCTCAACTATCTTCTCACATCCGGTTATGCCAGCCTGTTGATATGAAAATGTGTTGTGAAAAGGACAAAACGTGATAGGCCTTCAAATAGGTAAATGGCGCTGATTCGGTCATGCAAACCAACGCACTTGCACGTTTATGGAAAATTACCCGTGAAACCATCTGTTGAGCCTTTTACATCACCCTCACACATGACACAGCAGGACTGAATTCAATCATCCACTCCTAGGGCGCCACCATCCAATAGGAACAAAGAGCAATGGAAGATGGATAGCTACATTGAACAACATTTATTAAAAAACGAAAAGCAGAGTTTCCTAAACATCATTGACGTACTCTGCTACAGTAGGTACAAACTAAAAAAAACAGTACACATATGAGAAGGAAACATGCTACACACTTGATAAATGATGGTAGTGAAGTAGTATGAGAGGGGCTAGTACAGAGTCTAAAAGGAGGCAAAAAAAAGAGAGAGAAGAATTATGGCTACTATGCGAATCTTTATTTTGTCAAAGCCTGAATCATATAGAAGCTTAACTATCTTATTCAGAAATTCATCACACACTGTAACTATCACTTTTAATAGTGGGAAAACGCTCAAGATTGCATAAAAACTTGTAAGCTTTGTATTGATTTCTCAATACACATTCACAGATTTCTCACCATCCAGTCAAAATTTATAAGATTTTACTATAATCAGTACAAATGGTTATACACCTGGAACACCATGAGAAAACAAATGCAAATCTAGACTTGCCTCCCCTTGAACACAGACCCAAATCACCAGGGTTTGACGTTTCACTTCCAAACAGTCCCAAATCGAGAGAAAGACTTAAATAAAGAGAGAGAGAGAGAGAGAGAGAGAGAGAGAGAGAGAGAGAGAGAGAGATGGACCTGTGGGTCTAGCAGAGGTGAAAAGGAGGCTGGCCTCGCCGTCGGAAGAAGCGCGGATGACCGCATGAACGTCGTCCTCCCACGGCTTCCTCGGGACGAGAGCTCGCGGCGCCGCCCGCCTTCTCGCTCTTGCCGACGGGGTTGTGCGGAGGAGTAGCGCCACACCTTGCTATGAGGAAGCCACCAAGAGGAGAAGATGACCTTCCTTCGATGGCCAGCGCCGGAGGAGCGATGGGGCGGCAGTGGCGGCGGCGGCGGCGCCAGCGGCGGCAACCCTAGCTCAGGAGTGGAAAGCCAAAACAAGAGTGGAGGCTGCCTGCGTGTGAGAGATTAAAAGGGGCCCAGTCCACTCGTTTTCTCCTTTTCTTTCTTTCTCTCGACGATGGCCTGGGCATCGCCAGCGATCAAGCGTAAAAAAAGTTGCAACAGTAAAAGTGCCGATGTGGCATAGCCCAGGGAACGCCCCTGATGCGCACGTTAATGTTTTGGATTGGTGTGTGTGCACGTGGGGAGGAGGGCTGATCTTTCCAGATCAAATTTGGGAGACCTCCTATCCTACGCCTTCTGCGCCAGTGCGCCAGCTGGCACCCACGTGCATTGTCAGTTGGGCCGACCCATTAAGCACGACTGCTCACTCCACAGGCAGGCTCGATCGCTCGCTCGCTCGGTCGGTGATTGACCACTTGACTGTTGACTTTTGGATATTTAAAAATATCCATGAGTTTGAAAAAAATTCAAGAATTTTTTTAAAAGTTTAGGAACTAAAAAAGGTTTCATGAATTCAAAAAAAAAATCCATGAACTCGACAAAAAGTTCACGAACACAAACATAATTCATGAATTCAATTTTTTTTATGAATTTGGAGATTTTTCACCTTTGGATAAGGTAATAAAATGAGTTAGATTTCTCTGATAAAAGGCTTAATCGGTTGTTTATTGTTGTTATTTGTCCAAATTGTTTCTTGCAACTCACAATTTTAACCTTGGGGATCTTGCTCTATCATTTCATTGTCAGTTACCAAAGATATGATCTTCTTATTCTTATGGAACTTTGAAGGTCGCAAACTAGGTGTTGCTGCAGGCCAGCCACTACATGAGCAATGAAAAACAAGATTATTTCATATGCCTTGACCATGTCCATAGTTTTCTTGAATCGTGATTTTTTTGTATTTTTTGCTAGAATTCTTTTATCTATTCATCATCAATTATGGTAGTACCACAAACATCAAAAATAATAAATATTACATCTAAATTCATAGACCACCTACGATGACTACATATAAAGACGCGAGGGAGGAGCCGACGCACCTAAGCGCGCGACACGCTTCTAGTTGAGATGATGCGTCACTTGATTACTCCCCGGCTCTCCCATTCCTCTTCCCATAGTCTTCTCCGCCTCTCGGCGCTCTCACTTTTCGCCGCCCTGCTCGTTCGCCGTCGATGGTGCCGCGTGGAGGCGTCGCTCGCTCACGATTGCCGGAACATGGAAGCATCAACCCCTTCCCACGTGCTCGTTCGCCATTGCCGAGACTGCGTGGAGGCCACACACCCTACCAGCACACTTGTTCGTCGTTGGCAAACCGCTTGGAGGTTGCACTTGCACCTCCTGCGAGCGAGCGAGCTCACGAACTATAGCGCGGCGTCACGAGTGCAGTGCAGCGTCGCGTCCATGAGCAAGCGGATCATCCATCCTACTTAGTGCTACCTCTTTCCCTTCCACCCAATCATATCCCCGCCTCTTTCGACTTTTTGTTACAGTATATAGACATATTCGCAAAGAGAGCCTTGGCTCAGTGGTTAGGTATGCGGTTGTGCAGCCTAATGATCCAAGTTCAATTCCTAGAATTGGCAGGTGATGCACAGGTGTTTCCCCCCGTTTATTGAGGATCAAGCTTGGTGTGTGGTGGAACCATTAGATGAATGGAGGACACAAGCTTATGAAAATGCTAAGTTATTTAAGGAAATGGTTAAAAGATGACACGATAGAAGAATCCAAAAATGGGAACTCAAAACAGGGGATCAAGTTTTACTGCACAACTCTCGTTTAACATTCTTTGTAGGGAAGCTTCTCTCTAAATGGGAAGGACCGTGTATCGTTCCGGTGCCATCAAGATAAACAAGTCGAAGGCACTAACCCGAAGATGGTTAATGGGTAAAGAATTAAACATTATATCTCAGGTACACCCATTAATGTTGAAACCAATATTATCCAAACTATGACACCGGAGGAACACATAAGAGAAACCTCCCGGGACACTCTAGAACCCTGAAAAAGGGGTAGGTACGTGGTACAGTAAGTAAACCGACTCCAGAAGTTCCATAAAAGTACTTTCTGTCTGTTTTGGAATATTAAAAAATTAGGAAAATAATAAACAGTCTGAAAAGTGCACGAGGGAGCGACAAGCTCGAGGGGCACGCCCTATCCCCTGGGCGCGTCTCCCAGGCTTGTAGCCCCCTGAGCGCGCCTCCCAGGCTTGTAGCCCCCTTGGACAAGCTTGACTCTATTTTTCTTTCATGTACTTATCCTGAACGAAAAAAATCATTATATATAATTTCCGCTGTTTTGACCACCGTATCGCAGAAACCTCCTATGTTGTTGTTTCATGTTGTTTTTCTGAAAAATCTAGATCGCCGTGGCCTCCAAGGTCATCCAAGGACAAGTTCTTCGAGAAGGTCAGCAACCCTTATCTTCTGGAGGTGATGAAACACCCTCAGGAGATCGACATGCGTGAGGGAGTGCTTCACATCCGAGACATTCAAGGGCCTAAGAAGACCGGAAGCGAGAAGGCCAGGTTGAAAGCGGTGGAACAGGAGATGTTCAAGCGCCAAGGGATGGTTGAGCATGGACTTCATGCCAATCACTCCATGATCGCGCAGTTCACTCGAGAACACAAGTTGGACATCAAGAAGATTGAAGATGCCATCTTCAAACTCAATGACAGGATTTGATCACCTTCAGGCCCATATTTATGACTTGTAAGATCAAAATTTTGAGTATGAGGTCAGGTTTAAAGGTATGAGTTTAGCTGCAAATTTTAGGACCCCGGAGACACGCTCACTTTTTATGATGGGGAGCCTATGCCTTGGAATCCGGAGGACAAGCCTACCTCTTCTACTCCATCACCATCATCACCAAAGGAGGAGACTTGAGTACATGAGTATGGGCACTCCCCTTGGCTTGTGCCAAGCTTAGGGGAGGTGCCCCGGTATTGTATCACCACCACTTTTTGTCATCGTTATCTATCTTAGTTCGATCCTTAGTTATTTCGTGATTTAGTAGAATAAAGTTTTAGTATGATCTATTTTTTAGTGCTTGCTTATCTATCTATGTAATCATGTGCGAGATATATAATAAAGAGTAGTTTGAGTATTGTTTTACTTTCTTGTTTCAATCTTAGCAATGGAAAATAAAAGAATAAAAAGATAATATGTTACTCACATGGGGAGTAATGACTTCACATAAAAGAAGTGTAGTTGATAAAAATTTGTTGGAAGTTGACAAGCATAGCATTGGTCATATGGGCATTCCATGAAAAAAGTAGTAAGAGAAGAGAGGTCTCACATATAAATATACTATCTTGGACATATTTTATGGTTGTGAGCCTCCATCAAATATTATATATCAATTAGTTGTCGTTGGACAAGGAAGACAACGTAATGAGTTATGGTTGTTTACATTCACATAGAAGTTATATTGTTATGGATCTTTTAACATGTGGTGCTTGTCTAGGATCTTTTGCTAGCCAAAAATTCGCACTAAGTAGAAATTCTACTTGTGCATCCAAAACCCTTGAATCAAATTTCATATCATAAGAGTCCACCATATCTACCTATGGATTGAATAAGATCCTTCAAGTAAGTTGTCATTGGTGCGAAAGCAATAAAAATTCTCATAAATATGTATGATCTTTTATTGTAAGGGAAAGTAAGCTATGTACGATCTTGTGATGGTGAAGAAATAAAAGAGACAGACTGCATAATAAAGGTTGCTATCACAAGGGGAAATATAAAGTGAGGTTCCTTTACATTAAGATCTTGCACATTCAAAAACAAAAAGCGCATGATAACCTCTACTTCCCTCTGCGGGCCTATCTTTTACTTGCATGTATTTACTTTTATGCAAGAGTAAATAGTGTTTGGACCTATTCCTCTCTATGTACTCTTTAGTGGCAAGCATCATGTGGTAGATAGATTCAGACATATATATATCCAGTTGGATGTAGGTGATCTCGAGCTATTATTGTTGACATTACCCCTAAGGTAAATAAGTTGGGAGGCAAAACTATAAGCCCCTATCTTTCTATGTGTCTGACTGAAACTTTTTCTCTATAATTATGCCTTGAGTGTCAACAATCATAGGAGACTAAATGATAGTTGAGTATGTGAACTTGCTAAACAAAGCTCTTACATAGACTCTTTCTAAAAATATAATGGATTGTGATTGTTTCAATGACCGAGATCATAGTTTGTTAGTTCCAATAAAGTTTATGTTTCATACTTCAACTTGTGAATGAATTGTTACTCTAGCATGAGAAGTTCTATGATGATATTTTGTTGTTATGTTAATGAACATGATGCTTCCATGTATGTATTTTATTTTTATCAACACCTCTCTCACTAAACATATGGTCATGATTATCGATATCCGCTTTTGCTTGAGGAGAAGCGGGGTCTAAGCTTGGGGGAGTTGATATGTCCATTTTGCACCATGTTTTCATAGTGATATTTATTGATTTATGGACTGTTATTTCACTTTATAATACAACTCATATGCATTTTCTCTCTTATTTTGCAAGTTTCACATGAAGAGGGAGATTGCCGACAGCTAGGATTCTGGACCGGAAAAGGGCTATATCGAAGGCAACTTTTCTGAACATCTCCAAGTGAGTTGAAAATTGACAGAGGATTATTTTGGAATATATGAAACTTATTGGTGAAAGAAATACCAAAAGGGGACCCACCAGGAGGCGACAAGCCTGGGGGGCGCGCCCCACCCCCCAAGGCTTGCCCCCTGAGCTTATGGCGCCCATCTTCTCCTATATGTTGTCTTTTGACCTAGAAAAAAAATCAGAAGAAAGGTTTTGGGACAAAGCGCCGCAGTATCGAGGCGGAACCTCGACAAGAGCACTTTTTCTCTCTGACGGAGTGATTCCGTCAGGGACACTTCCCTCTGGGAGGGGGAAATCGAAGCCATCGTCATCACCAACAACCCTCTTATCATGGGAGGACCAACCTTCATCAACTTCCTCACGAACACCATCTCATCTCAAACCCTAATTCATCTCTTTTACTCAATCTTTCTCTCAAGACCTCATATTGGTACCTGTGGGTTGCTAGTAGTGTTGATTACATCTTGTAGTTGATGCTAGTTAGTTTATCTGATGGAAGATTATATGTTCAGATCCTTGATGATATTCAATACCCCTCCGATCTTGAACATGAATATGATTTGTGAGTAGTTACTTTTATTCTTGAGGACATGGGAGAAGTCTTGTCATAAGTAATCATGTGAATTTGGTATTCATTCAATATTTTGATGATATGTATGTTGTGATTCCCTTAGTGGTGTTATGTGAACATCGACTACATGAAACTTCACCATCTTTGGGCCTAAGGGAAGACATTGTGGAGTAGTTATTAGATGATGGGTCGCTAGAGTGACAGAAGCTTAAATCCTAGTTTATGCGCTATTCCGTAAGGGGCTGATTTGGATCCATATGTTTCATGCTATGGCTAGATTTATCTTAATTCTTCTTTCATAGTTGCAGATGCTTGCAATAGGGGTAATCATAAGTGGGAGGCTTGTTCAACTAAGAACGACACCCAAGCACTAGTCCACACATATCAAATTATCAAAGTAGCGAACGCAAATCAAACTAACATGATGACAGTGACTAGATGAAATTCCCGTGTGTCCTCAAGAGTGCTTTGCTTATTATAAGAGATCATTCTGGCATGTCCTTTGCTACAAAAAGGATTAGGCTACCTTGTTGCTCCTTTGTTAATATTTCTACTTGTTGCTCATAAAAAATTATCTTGCTATCAAACTACTCATTACCGATAATTTCAGTGCTTGCAAACAATAGCATGCTGAAAACCGCTTGTCATTTCTTTCTGCTCCTCGTTGGGTTTACTTATCGAAAGGACTAAGATTGATCCCCTTACTTGTGGGTCATCAGTTGGCTGCTATTCTCTCCAATCTGACCGTTCGTGACGCTCTTGTTGTTCTACGACGCTACCGCTACGACCGCGAGGGATGTTAGAGTATATAGGCATATTTATGTATATGGTAGACTATGATTTGTAACCATCTCCTGTCTTATCTCTAGTAGAGGCTTCTTGCCCTCCAAGCCTTGTACTCTATATAAACCGCCCGAGAGGCTCAATACAAACATCCAACGCATTACACCAATCATCCCTCCCCATCCCTTCTAACATGTACGTCTCCACAAGGTACACCAAGTCATTTCTCAATAAATTGTATTATAGCTTAGTGAATTGCAGTTCTTGATTGAAGTTGAATGTATGCATGAGACATAAATCTTGGATTCTAAATTCCATCCACCATGTTTGGACTTCCTGGATGTTTTTGCCTACTGCTTGTTTTAGGTGTCAAAGAAGTCAACCTTTGCCTATGTTTGATGTGTTCTAGATAGTATGAGTCATCTCCATGAACATGAGGAAAATGTAGTTCTTAGTGCTTACCTCGAACAATTATTATACACATATGGTCAGAAAAGTGTACTTCTACTTCTTCGTGCCTTTTTTAGACTAATGACCAGTGCTTTCCTAGAATGTGTTTTGCGAACATATGAGTAACATAGCTTTTCTCTGACAACTTATTCAACGATTCTACATTTATCAAGAACCAAAAGATGTGAATAACTCACAAGGGCAATCAAAAGTAATGGAATGGTACTTGTCTGATGGTGCAGGTAAGCACATTTTGGTAAGAGTATATATGCCTGTAACCCCCAAAAGTCTCAGCTCAGCCATTGTCAGCGTAACGAAAGTTTGGAAGAAACCAGTCGTCTAAAAACCCACCTGAAACAGAAACCCATGAATTAGAAGGACCTTGAAATTAGAAGAGCTCCCCGTCTCCACACAAAACTAACTACAACACAATAAACAAGTGCAGAAAATAAAAACTATGATTTTTTGCTATATTAACATACTTCTCTGTACCAGACAACTTATATGGTTTAACTCACCTAAATACATCATGAGAAGCTTGGACAAGACATTAATCTTGGATTTTAAACTTTTCCTTGATTTGTGCTTCCTAGACGTTTTTGTATACTGCACGCACAACACATAAATTTGTGCCTGCTTCTGTGTCAAAGTAGTGAAACTTTCTCCGTGCTTGATGTGTTCTATAGAGTATGATTCATCTTCCTAAACATGATTAAGATGTACTCTCCGTCCAGAAATACTTGTCAGAGAAATTGATGTATCTAGATGTATTTTAGTTCTAATTACATCAATTTCTATCCATTTGTGCGACAAGTAATTCTGGACGAAGGGAGTACTTCTTAGTGCTTGCTTCAAACAATATATACGCATATGATCAAAAATATGGGTGGGCAATACAGAGCACACTTGAATCCATTAGAGGCCAGTTTTGGCTGGCCTATTGGGTCTCGGCACTGGGGGCAGCTCAGGGGTGCGAAAGACGGGTCCTTTCCGCTCGTGTCTTTGGTTGGTGTAGCGGCGGATCTCAGGTGAGGTGGTGTCAAGGTCTTAGATGCCGGGGCGGCGGCCCTGGTGATAGGTCCGCGATGCGCATGGGCAGAGCCCATGGCTTGGTGCTGCCCAGTTGCCACGGCCGTGTGGATGGCGTGGTAGCCGGGGTGTGGTGTTCGGTGGCGGTGAATGGTGGCCAGGGTGAAAACCCCCTCTATCTTCAGACGGACCGGCGGCGGCGAAGCTCGCTTCCTTCTTGAAGGCGTGTCGCGGCTCTCATTGCCCATCGTGTTGCTCCAGGGAGAACTCTGATCCTGGGATCGGGCGGTGGCGGCGCTCTGGTATCGTCCCCTTCCTGAAGGCGCCACCTTGAAGCTCACGGTTTGTCATATGCGGCTTCACCTCTTCGCATAGTGCTAAGGATGATGTTGCTGCGCTCAGCGCCTATGTATCCTGCTTTGAGTGTGTGTGTGTGTGTGTTGTGGGGGCGTGCGTTTGTACCGGGTGCTGTTGATCGTTTCTTTATATATAAAACGAGGCGAAATCCTTTTTCGGTAATCCACAACTTTAGCCTTGCAGTAACAACCAACTGTCCCTTCAAAGTACATCCTACTCTTCCTGGGGTATATCATGCAACCATCAACCTAGATCCTGAACACGACAAAGCTATAAGAAATTCGAGTCTCTGGAGTAAGATTTTCAAAGAAGGAGTTTTTTGTACTAATAAATATTAGTTGCAGTGAAACCTATAATTTGTAGTGAGGAGTTTGATTTAACTAATCATTGAGAATGTGCCATAGTTTAAGAATTGAAAATTGTATTCATACTTCTATACTCGTGGTGTTTTTTAAATTTTGTTTTCTGCAATTAGTAAGGTTTACCATGCTCTTTGTGCTGAACCAAGTGCACTAACACATAATCTGATGCTCTCTTCGTGAAAGAGCTTTGTGACTGGCTAAAGGTTACTGCTTGCCTCCTTATGAGGACGACAATCAGGGAAAAAAACCAAGAAGGTGGACGCCTGTCCTCAGGCCGACATCCTGAAGAAGGATCAACTCAGACCTAAAAGGAAAGAAGAGTAGCACCCTATCAAAGGCGTCTGTGGCTGCTTGATGGATGATCTTTGGCCTCTCGGCTCATCCTCATGGTTTGAGTTGTCATTGTGTTTTTGACAGTGCTCGTTGTCTTTTTGTTGAGGTGTTCTCGTCACTGGTTTTTTTTGCAAGTGTTGGGGGTTGTGGTGGTTGTTGTGTTGGGAGTGTTTAGAGGGTCGCCTTTTGCAATCGTGGGTTTTCATACATTTGTGAGTAGTCATTTTGTGGTCAGTTTATATCGTTTTTTGCCCCGTTTCAGTAAACTAACTGGAAAATTCTCTTATTCTTAATTAATTGATAAGGAAAATCTTTTACCCCATTTTAAAAAATATGTAAGTTCATACTCTATCTAAATTAGAGTATATCACAATGGCGCGTGTACATTTATAATTGCCCCAAAATGTAAATACCTATAATAAGTAGATGCTATCACATTGTGTCTCAACCTGTGTCGGTAGGTGAAGATTTTGTTGGCCATGCCAGCCATGGAGATAAAGCATGGCGAGGGGGGCCTTTCTTGCGTGGACAACTGCTCGGCCTAGCTAGGACTTAAGCGTGGTGTGTAGGGAGACGTTGCAATAGGAGTCATATGGGAAAGGAAATTGTAGTTATTTAATATGAGTGAATATCGCTCGATTGACTTCAATTTTTTTTCTATGTCAACTCATTGTTGTATGATAACGGTTTTTCCTTTGAAACACTTCGCACAAATCCTAAGGCCTTGTGTGGTATCAGGCTTATTATAATGGGGAGTATCATATACTGGTATCATGCATATGGTACTAACATATGATACTACTTCCGTAATGCATAGTATCATAAGTTAGTATCTTAGGTTGCCTTATTATTGTCATGCATACCACAAAGTAGTACAACATTTAGTATAATACAATATCATATCCTCTCTTTCCTCATTTAGTTGTATGCCAAACCATTTAAAAAGTCTAGTTGACATACATGTTAGTACCAGTTATGATACCCCATTACGATCACCCTAAAAAATTTGGAGGGGTTTTGGAAGATAACCCCCGAGGGCGCAGAAACCTAGAAAATCCTCGACGACCCATTTGCCACACATGAGTTGTTCCAGACAACCATGCGACCCCCTTCTTTGTGTCTAAGTATGTGCCTAATAAGTGCAACTTTTGTTTAGATTTTAAAAAATGCAAGCCCGTTTAGTGTGTGTGTGATGGGGGAGGGAGCTGCAAGTGTTTTATTTTTATTTTTTGCTTTCTCTAGACGAAGCAGAATTTACACTTTTTAGAATGAACTGATTCTTAGAAGTAGAGTATCCACATCAAAACAATTTGCATTTCGTTGCAAAAAAAAAAAACAATTTGCATTTTAAACACATTGGTCCCTTTGATGTCTCATCAATATGGATATATTTTTTGAAACGGTCATTAACACGCACTACAAGAAATATGTCAACTAGTGACCTTTTGTCAGTGACCCTGGAAGAATTGGTCATAAATTTATGACCATTTTAGACCAATAGGTCAAAAGCTGTTGGGGGGCTCCAAACCCTAACCTATAACGACCATTCTGGTCAGAAAGGTCATAATGTCATTACAGGAAATGGTCATAAAGCGGGAAGCATTGTCCACTGCCTCACGCCTAGCTGATAACGACCAATATAACATGGTCACTACACTTAATTTTGAATGAATTAGGATGATTAGGAAGCTACCTCAGCAACCTCGCTTATGTGTCACTGTCTAGGTGTCATTTTTGGTTAAATATTAATATTCAACAACAGACGGGGCACACACTGACATGCAGGACCCATTTGATAGGAGAGGCCGAGTGCTTAATTCGCCCAAAAAATGTGCGCTAGCGGGGACTCAAACCCACGACCTCGCGCTTGCTTCGCTCGTTCGGTACCGCTGGGCTAGAGAGGGATTGTTGCTCTGGTATGGGAACTTATCTATACATTATATAAAACCACGGCTCTCTCCTATCAGTGACAAGTGGGGCCTTCCGACCAGGTGGCATCGAACAGAGAAACACTAACAGGAAGCAACCATTTGACAGGTGGGTTAGCCACTGACAGGTGGGTGAGCGAGCGTTTAATTCCCTAAAAAATGTGCGCTTTAATTCCTAAAAAATGTGCGCTAGCGGGGACTCGAACCCACGACCTCGCGCTGTTTAACTTGTTCGCTACCCCTGGGCTAGAGAGGGATTGCTGCCCATCTAGCGGAATGGCTTTGTATATTATATAGAACATCGGTTGTCTCTTGCCAAATCTAAGTCATTGACAAGTGGGACCTATTCCCAGGATCGGACAAAGCCAACACTTAGCCAATAATTTCTAGGTCTTCCAACCAGGTGGCGGCGGGCTGCGGGCAGGGGCCGGCGGCCGAAGCGACCAGCAGGGGCGGGGGCGACCGGCGGTGGGGGCAGGAACGGCCTCGCCGCAGTTGACCTCGCCCACGGCCTCGCCGCAGTTGACCTTGCCCATGGCCTCGCCACAGATGACCTTGCCCACGGCCTCGCCGCACGCCTTGTCCACGACAGGAAATCGACGGGGGCAGGGGCGGGGCCGGCAGCGGAAGCAACCGGCGGGGGTGGAGGCGGGGCTGGCTGCCGAAGTGACCAGCAGGGGCGTGGGCGACCTGCGGTGGTGGGGGCGGGCGTAGGAACGACGCCCATGCAAGGAGAGGCTCATCGAGCATGGGGGACTCGCCGCCGCCGACCATGGGGGACTCGCCGCCGCCGCAAGCAGACCTCGCCCATGTATGCACTCCTCTCCTCCCCCCTCTCCTCTCCCTCTCTCCTCTCTGTTGATGTCATTGATTTGATGTAGATCTGTTAGGAGAATCTCCACACGCACACACACACACACTGATTTGATGTAGGTTTGTTGTAATCTTGGAAAAATCTCTTGGAAATGGCATTGATGAATTTGCTAGAAATTGTGAAGAGAAGTTCTGTTGATGAATTTTTTAGGAGAATTGCTGTTGATGAAATTGTTAAGAATTCTTTTTTAATTTAGTCAATTCATAGTGGTAAATTATGTTGTCAGCTATCAATAGAACAAAGCTCTCTGTTCTATTTTGTCCAAGAGTAAATTGCGTTGATGAAATTGATGTTGTTCTTTCCCTGAAACAGGATCCTGAAATTGCTGTTGCTCTCTGTTCTAAATTCCTGATTTATTTTGTCCATGAGTAAATAATGAATGCTGAGTAAATAGGATCCTGATCTATTTGACTGATTCATGCCATGAGTAAATATTGAATGCTGATTTATTTTGTCCACCAAGTTGGACTAAAGTAGTGAGAAATTGGAAATAGTTGAATGTTGTGGTTAGGCAGTTAGCATATAAAGTTGGGTGCCATTACTTCCATCCATTTTCATTAATTAATGTTGATGCACTTAGATTGATTTGCTAAGTTGCAACAATTTGTTGTCTTCGGCAGATGGACAGAAGCTGGATTAGAAAAGGGTTAGAAAGTTTTCGAAAGAACATATGAAAGGAGTTGATGATTTTATGGCATTTGTTCGGGCAAATTTTGCCAACGATGCTCACATTCTTTGCCCATGCTGCGAATGCCTCAACCGTCCAAGAATGGCTCAAGGAAGAGTGGAAGATCATCTGCTTCTTAATGGGATGTCCAACACATATGATAGATGGATATATCATGGAGAACCTTTGGACAGTCAACCTCAACATTTTGAAGCTGATATAGAGGCCCCTCATATGATGGGTGGTGGTGATGCTGGCATTGATTTCATGGAAAAGGTTTTGCGAGATAATGCTGTTTTGGAGGAAGAGGATGGGCATCAAGATGAAAATGCTTTTTAGCTTCACAGGTAGGCATTTCATCACAGAATCGACAACAGATTTGCACGGCTCAAACCCTAGCCACGGACGGCCGCCACGACGAAATCGGCCGGTTTTTAAAACACCATAAAAAATTCAAAAAAATCAAAAAAATGGGAGACCTCCGCGTCACATCATCAAATGTGGCCCACCAACTAGCAAAAATACTAAACTTGCAATACCGGCGTTTTCTTGAAAAAGTGTTCTAAAAAACGACCTACCATGAACGAAGATTCATGGCTTTCAAGCCAAACTAGCAATGATATGGCCGCATCCGATGAATAGTTTCTGATAATATGCCCAAATTGGGCGCATGCCTCCGTCTTGTGATGGCAAACAATGTTGCCAAAGCGAGGTTCTAACTTATTTAACAAGAAAAACCGTTTTTCATTTTTTGAATGCAGAAGACATGCGTTTTTCATGAGGAGGCTACAAGGAGGGTCACCCCAAACGGCGCCATTCCATGTCTATCTCAAAGCAGACCCTATTTTACGGACGGTCGCCAAAAAGCATGCATTTCTGACCCTCGTAGCTACTCCCGACAATTCAGACCACCTTCGGCCGATTCAGCTGGAACCGGCTGGAATTTGAACTGCGGGTCCTCCATAGCTTGCCCGTTATTTTTGCCAAAAATGCTTTTTAGCTTCACAGGTAGGCACTTCATCACAGAATCGACAACAGATTTGCACGGCTCAAACCCTAGCCACGGACAGCCGCCGCGACGAAATTGGCCGGTTTTGAAAACACTGTAAAAAATTCAAAAAATATCAAAAAATTGGGAGACCTCCGCGTCACATCATCAAATGTGGCCTACCAACTAGCAAAAATACTAAACTTGCAATACGGATGTTTTCTTGAAAAAGTGTTCTCAAAAACGACCTACCATGAACGAAGATTCATGGCTTTCAGGCGAAACTAGCAATGATATGGCCGCATCCGATGAATAGTTTCTGATAATATGCCCAAATTGGGTGCATGCCTCTGTCTTGTGATGGCAAACAATGTTGCCAAAGCGAGGTTCCAACTTGTTTAACAAGAAAAACCGTTTTTCATTTTTTGAATGCAGAAGACATGCGTTTTTCGTGAAGCGGCTACAAGGAGGGTCACCCCAAACGGCACCATTCCATGTCTATCTCAAAGTAGACCCTATTTTACAGACGGTCGCCAAAAAGCATGCATTTCCGACCCTCGTAGCTACTCCCGGCAATTCAGACCACCTTCGGCCGATTCTGCTGGAACCGGCTAGAATTAGAACTGCGGGTCCTCCATAGCTTGCCCGTTATTTTTGCCAAAAATGCTTTTGAGCTTCATTGGTAGGCATTTCATCACAGAATCGACAACAGATTTGCACGGCTCAAACCCTAGCCATGGACGGCCGCCACGACGAAATCGGCCGGTTTTTGAAAACACCGTAAAAAAATTCAAAAACAATCAAAAAATGGGAGACCTCCGCGTCACATCATCAAATGTGGCCTACCAACTAGCAAAAATACTAAACTTGCAATACAGATGTTTTCTTGAAAAAGTGTTCTAAAAAACGACCTACCATGAACGAAGATTCATGGCTTTCAAGCCAAACTAGCAATGATATGGCCGCATCCGATGAATAGTTTCTGATAATATGCCCAAATTTGGCGCATGCCTCCGTCTTGTGCTGGCAAACAATGTTGCCAAAGCGAGGTTCCAACTTGTTTAACAAGAAAAACCGTTTTTCATTTTTTGAATGCAGAAGACATGTGTTTTTCATGAAGCGGCTACAAGGAGGGTCACCACAAATGGCGCCATTCCATGTCTATCTCAAACTAGACCCTATTTTACGGACGGTCGCCAAAAAGCATGCATTTCCGACCCTCGTAGATACTCCCGGCAATTCAGACCACCTTCGGCCGATTCAGCTGGAACCGGCTGGAATTTGAACTGCGGGTCCTCCATAGCTTGCCCATTATTTTTGCCAAAAATGCTTTTTAGCTTCACAGGTAGGCATTTCATCACAGAATCGACAACAGATTGGCATGGCTCAAACCCTAGCCACGGATGGCCGCCACGACGAAATCGGCCGGTTTTTGAAAACACCGTAAAAAAATAAAAAAAATCAAAAAAATGGGAGACCTCCGCGTCACATCATCAAATGTGGCCTACCAACTAGCAAAAATACTAAACTTGCAATACGGATGTTTTCTTGAGCTACTCGGTATGATTTTGACCATGATTTCTACAAAGTTTACAAAAAACCCATTTTTTCTGCCTCAAAACCTCTAAAAACTGGTGAAAATTTCCCTCCCACCCCACCAAAATTTCCCACCACTTCTCTCCCACTACCATGCGGGACCCACCACCCCTCTCCCACTAAACACGCGGGATCCCCTCCCCTCCCCTCCCAAAATTTCCCCTCCCTCTCCCATTCCCCACCCTGCAACCCTAGTGTCGCCCCTCCTCTGCTCCGCCCCGACGAACCGCCCGCTCC
>NC_041385.1:232827196-232856219 GCF_002162155.2 Triticum dicoccoides | reverse complement strand
GCCCCGCTCCCACTCCGTCCCCTGCTCCGTGCCGCCGCGCCGCGCCGCCGCGCCGCGGTGCGCCGCCCACCCCGACGACAAATCCACCCACCTCTCTCCCCTTGATGACGATTGCTACATCGACAGCTACATCGACCGCCTGGGCTACGACTACATCAACGACAGGGAGTACATCGGCGACAGTGGCTACATCATCCACATCATCAACGATCGACGATGGCGACAGGTACCCCTCTCCTCTCCCCTCTCCCCTCGATCTTCTAGGGTTCGGTAGATCCCCATCCTGGTCGACCTAGGGTTAGGATTCGGTTGATCTAGGGTTAGGATTCAGTCGATCTAGGGTTAGGATTCGGTTGATCTACGAGCTCCTGGTGGTTCTTGTTCATGTTCATCGGACAAGTTGTTCATGTTCATCAAGCTCCTGGTTCTTGTTCTTGTTCATGTCGATCTAGGGTTAGGATTCGTTTTCTTGTCGATCTAGGGTTAGGATTCGCGCGTCGGCTCCTCCCTCCCTGCTCGAACCCTTTTGATCCAGAACATGCTCGCCAGATTCACTCATGGTGCTTGGCTTGGGTCACAGTTGGTTATGTTGCATGCGTGTCCTTGTGCACTTGTAGTGCTGGTGGTTTAAGGCACCGTTTATCAGATATATTGTTTATTTGTTTGGATCTTTCATGTCATAATCTTAAAAAAATGCTTGTTTGATACTCCTGGAGCTCCTGGTGGTTTGTTTGATCCTCCTCATGGTTTAGGGTTCATGTTGATGGAGAGGAAGTGCATGATTTTAGGGGATGGGGATGGATGAGGAAGTGGATGAGGTTTGAGGAAGACCTCCCTCTGGTTCATGTAGCTTGTGTATGATTTAGTTACTTAGCTTGTATCAATAGCACTTGGAGAAGGTGCCCCTCAAGGCCTCTCATGCTGCCCATTCCTGTTGTTTTGAGGTTATGGGTGCGTTTGCTGTGCGTTTGGTTATATTGTGCTTGTGCGTTGGTCTAGTTCGTGGCGTGTTTACTGCTCTTGTGAGTGGGGCGCTGTGTCACTGATGTTTCTGAACCTGATGTTCATGCCGTATCTCTCTGATGAGATGTATGGCCAAGTGAATGCTGTCATGATGTAAGCCGCATACAGTAAGTAGACGGTGCTGTGTTCAGTCACCAAGCTATAGTGGAATTACATGATTCAGATGAGCATTTCTTTATCAGCATAGAGGCCGTCCCGTGTGGCCCTCTCTCCTTTTTTTGTTGTTGTTGCAAAGACCGGGAACTTTATTGAGAAGTTGAGAATAATTTTTTCATCTGCTTTTGTACTTCTGCAAGTACTGTTGTTTCATGCTTTACTAGTGGAAACATCTAGTTGTTTTGAAGGTCCTCATGATATACTCGTCTAGCTTGCTGTCAGACTGTCTAAGCATGTGTACATGACACCAATTCACTACTTCATGTTGCTTGCTTGCTAACATACATGTTGCTTGCAAGCATACATGCTTAATTAGGGTTTCCATCAGCAGTACTTGCTTGTATCAGTAGCACATGGAGAAGAAGCTACTTGCTTGCTTATTAATTAGGGTTTGTATCAATAGTATTTGCTTGCTTCTTTTCAATTTCCTTCATTGCTTGCTTGTTTCTATCAGTAGCACTTTGCTTGCTTGCTTGTTTAGTGTACATATATTTCCACTGTACATGCATGCTTTTTTAGTGCACTTACATGTTTGCTTAATTAATAACAGTACATCAGTGTATGTGCATGATGGTCCAAATGCTTTCCTTTAATGATACAAGTGCATCATTTTACTTTATCCCTGTTGTATCTAATTGTTGTTTATTCTATTTTGCAAGCACCACCTCAAGATCATCCATGGCAAGGATGACAAGGTGAAATGTGAGGCCAACCGTTGGTATGCAACTTGCTCCTTGTGGTTATACTGTCAGTTTCATAAAATCTGTGTCTTAATATGCTAAGTGAAATGTATTGCTGCAATCTGAATAAGCTGGCTTAATTGTGCCTGTGTGTTGTTAGTCTTCCTTACCTGAATAACTAGGATTAAATGATAATAAAATTTCATAAGATATGTTTGGCTGTCTGTCCATGCATTCCAAACATTCACCTAATAGTTACGTTTCCTTTATCATGCAAAGAAGAGCCTCTCACCGAGTACAAGAAGGTTAGGGCTAGAAATATCATGAGGAACAATCGGATGTTCCAGTCCCTTGGCATCGGTGCAATAGCGTCGATGATTAGGAAAACAAATGGTGTACAAGAAGGTAGAAGTGATGAGGTTCAAGAAGGTAGTGGAGTTATCAATGATGACCCAGAGTATAATCCTAAGGAGGATGAAGTTATTGATGGAGAGGAAGTGGATGATGTTGTAGTGAGCAAGACTATTAAGGTGCAAACTCTGTCTTGCTTGGAGGGCTGGGGTTCTTTTATGCTATGTTATTCCTTGTGCTCACATATTTCTCTTGTGATCTAATGCTTTTTTCCGTGCTGTTTATACGGGGCACTGAAGGAATCTAGGACAAAGAGGCTTGGTGTTAGGAAGACAGACAGCAAGAAGAAGAAGAGCTCAGAAACATCTGCTGCAATGCCTCCAAGAAGGGTGATGGCCCCAGCTCCAGGACAAAAAAAGAGGATCCTGGAACCTGATGAACCTGCCCTTGATAGAGTCACAAGGCAGAAAGCAAAGATGGCGACTACGACGGACCATCAGGAAAGTCTGCTGCGCATGGACTCTGAGACCTCGGTGCAAATAGGTGATGAGTTGCCGCCCATGGATGAAGGAACCACTCTCAGCATGGATGGAAGTGGCACTGTCTGCCTAGATGAAGGAGAAACCATCTGCATTGATGAAGCAGGCACTATCCACATAGACATTAGCCCTGTTGCACCTTCTATTGACAGGAATGCTGTCATCAATGAAGAAGAACAGCAGCTTGTGCTTCAATCAGGCAAGTTGACCTTTGCAATGCTATCTTTTACTAGTGCATTTTCCAAATGGAATGATCATGTATGCTTTTGTCGATTCCTGCATTTGTCGATTTCTATTCTAATTTATGAGTTCAATTTCATTTTCAGATGCAATGACTACCAAGACTAGACTTAGAAAGGGCAAAGGGCTAGAGAGGATCACCAAGTCGCTTGGTAGCAAGGTGCCTATCCAAATTGCTTAAGGGATGAAGCATCCAGAGAAGCCTCTGCAGTCAGCAAAGCTTGCTTCTGAGTGTGGACTCGTTGCAAGAAGCCATCTTCCGGTTCTTCCTCACTTCAAGCTATACAAAAAAATGCTAATCTATTGGAGAACTACATTGGGAAAATTGCTGTAAGCTACTTGTTTCCTAGTTAATGTGCTATCTATTTTCTGTTACACCTATGCATGATCACTAATATTGTTCCTACCTTGTTTGTTGTCTTGGTAGGCAAATTTTGAGATGAACACGGACTCGGAGACCATCAAGACCGCGTGCAAAGATATTCTGCAGAAAAATTCAAAGAACAAACGCCATCAGATCAAGAAGAAGTATTTTGATACCGTAGCCGCAAATAAAGTCAGCATCAAGTCTCCGGTACCTGATCTGACGGATGGTGAATGGCAAGCTCTGGTGGAGATGTGGTCTACCCCAAGACACAAGGTTTGTCTCTCCTTTGTTTGATGCTTTATGTTCTACACATGATATGCTAGTGCTAGATCATGCTGACAGTATGCTTTTTTGTAGGAAACCTATGTGTCAAACAAGATGAATCGAGAAAAAGTCGTGTACAATCAGAGAACTGGTTCCAGCACTACAGAGCACACATTTTTGCCACTGTGAGAACTTTTCTCTAGAGACCTTACCGTTTGATCCTCGTTGGATAACATTTCTGATTCTTGCTGAATAACATTTTGATTTTTGTTGAAAAACATATCAGAAAGAAGAGCGTAAGGGTGAGGAGCTGTCTGCGATTGACTTGTTTAAGGCCACCCACAACAGCAAGAAGCACGGGTTTTCAGAGCCAGTCAAGACTGCTATAGTAAGTCACTCCATGCTTTGTCCATGCCCTGTTTGATTCACAACCAACTTTGATGTTGTTTGATGCTTTGATGATTTGATGTTGTTTGATTCGGAGCCAGTTCCATGCTTTGATGCTGTTTGATAGTTCCATGCTTATAGTTCCATGCTAGGCTTAATGAAGATATTAGAACAGCTTAATGAAGATAGTTCCATGCTGTTTGATTCACACACGCTGTGTTCCATGCTTTGATGCTGTTTGATAGTTCAACAAAGATATCAGAACTTGCTGTAGCTATTTGTTGCATTTTTTATGACATGATGAAATTTGATCTGAATGTTAGTCGGGAAGCCATCTTATATAGAACCACCATTCTAGGCTTAATGAAGCGATCATATTGTTCCAATTGCATGTCTCCAGGTCACTAGTCATCATCTTCTTGTATAGATTTTGTGTGCTGGTTTGGTTACTTCAAATAATCCATTTGTGTGCTGGTTTGGTTTCTCCACTAATGCCTATCATTTTCCTCCATATGCTAGCTTGAGATGGAAAAAATGGAGGACGCACCGGTACCAGAAGGTGAAGAGCCAAAGTCTACTGTTCAAATTGTCGAAGAAGTGCTGTTGAAATCTGTCAAGCAAAGCACATTCCTCATGAATGTTGGGCTCTAGTCATCTAGGAACAACTCCCGCAAAGCAACTGCTGAAGTGTTTGCTCATGTTCGTGACCTTGAGCAGAAGCTGGAGAGGTCCGAGCTTCAAGCTGAACTGGTGCAAGAAGAATTGGCGGCAATCAAGATGAAGGCGGAAGAATCTGAAGCTGCACGCGACAAGGAACTTGAGCTGCTGCGCAAGAAGTCTCAAGAACAGGAAGAGAAGTTAGCCCACTTGATGGCTCTCTTTGGAGCTAAGGTAGTTTGATGGATGTGCTGTGAACCACTTTGTCTTTGAGCTAAGGTAGTTGTTGCATTTTGAACCTGTGAACTGAGCTGAGCTGAGAGCTGTTGCATTTTGTTGCATTTTGCTGTTTAAACTAGAGCACCTGTGAACCTGGATCACTTGTGAACCTGTGAAGTTATGTGATCTTGTGAACCTGTGAAGTTATGGATCACTTGTGGATCATTTTGTTTATTTTCTGTCAAGTTATGTGGATCACTTGTGCACCTGGGCTTGTGGATCACTTGTGCACCTGGGCCTTTCTGTTTATGGTTATGCGAAATGAGAACTTGGGCTCTAAAAAGGCCAAGGCCCAAACAAGAATTAGACCAAAAGGGCTTGGGCCTAGAAAAAGAAATGACTGTAAGAAAAAAATATTATAAAAGGC
The DNA here is from genome assembly GCF_002162155.2 of Triticum dicoccoides. Classification (NCBI taxonomy): domain Eukaryota; kingdom Viridiplantae; phylum Streptophyta; class Magnoliopsida; order Poales; family Poaceae; genus Triticum; species Triticum dicoccoides. Next base: position 232,850,909 of record NC_041385.1, on the reverse strand, counting down.
TGCATAGCAGAAAATAAAAAGGCCAAGGCCCAAATTCGAACTAGACCAAAAAGGCTGTGGCCCAAAACAATAGTGGACTATAAAAAAATTCATCAGAAAAAGGCTCCATTCCCAGAAAATAAAAGGCCAAATTATTGGGCCAGGCCCATACACATAAGCAAAATAAAGAGAGAAAAAAATTAAATGGGCTGAATTATTGGGCTTGGCCCATGTAGACGGCTGAAATGGACCGGGCTGATTCTATTTTACGACCTTTTCATTTGGTCGTAATTCTGCCACGTCAGCTTGCCACGGTGGATCTGACGTGGTGTGGTCGGATTGCTAGTGACCAAAATAATTGATTGTAAAATCTACGACCTTTTTTTGGTCATAAACGTCTACGACCATTCCAGAAGAAAGGTCGCTATAGTCAGTTAACGACGGCCAGCTTTTGACCTTATGTTTTTGGTCACAAAAAGGTCACAAATTGAAAACAGTGACCATTTAGCGACCAATAGTGATGGTCACAAGTTGACATATTTCTTGTAGTGACGGATTATGCTTTCAGAGGGAGGGTGACCTTATTAGCCTTAATGCTCCACAACTTCGATTCAGTCTTCGACAAATATTGTGCTAGTGTGCTTGTGGACTATTCTGGTGGTTTGGTGTAATGCCCGGATAATTAAACTACAGTAAATCCACACTAATGATGCCAAGTCATCACTATTATGCCCTAAGAAAAACAATTAAGAAATATTTCAACCCCAAATTCAAAATTTAAAATAAAGTCAAAATATTATTTCTTCAAACCGTAAAACAAAAATGTTGTAAGTATTCCATAAAATCCCCGAGTATTTCCCTTGTAGAACAAAATTTGACTATAGCATTTTTTTGTGGACCAGCAACCTCTAAGTTGGTCAATTAAATTCAAACACAAAATCAAAGAATTGCGAATACCCTCAAACTTTTGTACAACCCTAGATTATTGCATATCATTTTTGTGCAAAGTTTCATATTTAGAAAAACTCATTGAACACTAAAGTTTTTAGAGAACAGTAGCTACTTGTTATTTTAGCAAAAGAAAATAGGAAAGGTTCCTATGCACTTTGGCCTGTTAGAAATAGTAGCGGCCCAGCCAACCGCGGTCACCCTCAATCTCTTGTTTCCCCTCGCTCGCTGTCCTCTACGCGCACGTGCCAGAGGCCGGTCGCCGTCTCCACAGCACCCACTCGTCCCCTCGCGTCGCTACAGTACCACCGAGGCGGATAAGGCCGTCCCCGCGCCCCCCTCGACGAACCCTATCCATTCCCTTCCTCCTCGCTGGATCTCTTCCCTCCTCTGTCGCCCGAACGCCATCGCCATGTCGTCGCCTGCTCGTGGCCACAAGCCTCCCCGGTGCTCGGGAGGAAGTCGAGGAGCACTGCCGTCCTCTTCTGCACCGTCTGCAAGCGCTAGGTCGAGCCGGAGCGCCTCACGACGTCCCATCGGCCTTCTTCCCCAACCAGGGCCATCGTCGTCCACCTTGTCGATCCACCGCCCCGGTCCACCTCCAGCCTCCCCGACCTCGTCATCGAGTTCGTAGTGAGCATCTCCTCTGATTCCCTTCATTTCTCCTTCAATCCATTGCCATATGTCGTTGTCCCAAGGCCATGGCCGGAGCTCCGGTTTCACGTATGCGTACATGTTGCTGTTGCTTGCTGCGTTCATCTACCGCGCCTGCTATTGCTGTTGTGCCGCTGCAGTTGCTCGGCCTGCTAGTGCTGCTGCTAGGCGCTGCTGCTGCTATGCGTTGCCGCTGCTCTCTACTCTCCTGCATCTTGCCGCCGCGCTGCTGCTTTCGGTTGGCCATGGCCGCGTATGCTATGTGTGCGTGTGTGTGCAGAGTCTCATGGCTGGATGTGCCACCACGCTGGCCCAAAATCAATTAGGGGTTAATTAGTACTAACCAAGAACCCCATTAATTAGTCACTAACAACAGGGCCCACAACCAGTTAGTTGACTTAAAAAACAAGCTGTTAATCAGAAGTCTCACTGACACATGGGTCCAACTATTCTTTTGACCAGTCAAACCTGCTGACTTGGCAGTCCCAGTCATTGACAAGTGGGACCCCAGCGCCCCTTGACCAGTCAATGTTGACCCAGTCAACTGCTGATTGGGTCCACATGTCAATCTCTACTGCTGACTGGGCATTTTTATTTCATTTTCGTATTAAATGAATTTCAGAAATTAATTAAAACTTTGAAAATTCATATAAAATAGACCGTAACTCCGATGAAAATAATTTATATATGAAAGTTGCTCAGAAAAATACAACAAATCCGAATACGCAACCTGTTCGTTCACCACACGTCCCTAGCATAGTGAATGTGCAACAATCCCCCTTTGATACGTTTGTCCGAAAACGCGAAACACCGGAAATACCTTCCCGGGTGTTTCCCCACTTCGCTGGTATCACCTACTATTGTGTTAGGTCACCTCTAGCACCGCGTATTGCCATGTTACGTTTTGTGATGCTTTGATTGCTCTGTTATTTATTGTGTTTCCCCTCCGTTACTTCTTTCCGGTAGACCCCGAGACTGCCGGCGCCCCCCAGTTCGACTACGGAGTTGACGACCCCTCCTCTTGCCAGAGAAACCAGGCAAGCCCCCCCCCTGATCACTAGATATCGCCTATTCTTCTCTATACTGCTTGCATTAGAGTAGTGTAGCATGTTACTGTTCGGTTACTCCTATTCTACTGCATAGCCTGTCATTGTTGCTACAGTCGTTGATACCTTACCCGTAATCCTAAATGCTTAGTATAGGATGCTAGTTTATCATTAGTGGCCCTACATTCTTGTCAGTCTGCCTTGCGGTACTATCGGGTCGTGATCACTCGGGGGGTGATCACGGGTATATACTATACATATACATATTATTCAGGTGGTGACTAAAGTCGGGTTGGCTCGTTGAGTACCCGCAAGTGATTTCGATGTGGGGGCTGGAAGGACAGGTGGCTCCATCCCGGTAGAGGTGGGCCTGGGTTCCCAACGGCCCCCGATTGTTACTTTGTGGCGGAGCGACAGGGCAGGTTGAGACCACCTAGGCGAGAGGTGGACCTGGCCCTGGTCGACGTTCGCGGTTACTACATAATAACACGCTTAACGAGATCTTGGTATTTGATCTGAGTCTGGCCACTGGCCTATACGCACTAACCAACTACGCAGGAACAGTTATGGGCACTCGACGTCGTGATATCAGCCGAAGCCTTCTTGACGTCAGCGACTGAGTGGCGCGCGCCGGGTTGGACCGCGTAACGCAACTTCCTTTGTAATGGTGGTTGCTAGGTCTTGGGGAACGCAGTAATTTCAAAAAATTTCCTACATACACGCAAGATCATGGTGATGGCATAGCAACGAGAGGGGAGAGTGTTGTCCATGTACCCTCATAGACCGTAAGCGGAAGCGTTATGACAATGCGGTTGATGTAGTCGTACGTCTTCACGATCCGACCGATCCAAGTACCGAACGTACGACACCTCCGAGTTCAGCACACGTTCAGCTCGATGACGATCCCCGGACTCCGATCCAGCAAAGTGTCGGGGATGAGTTCCGTCAGCACGACGGTGTGGTGACGATGATGATGCTCTACCGGCGCAGGGCTTCGCCTAAACTCCGCGACGATATGACCGAGGTGGAATATGGTGGAGGGGGGCACCGCACACGGCTAAGGAACGATCCGTAGATCAACTTGTGTCTTCTAGGGTGCCCCCTGCCCCCGTATATAAAGGAGCAAGGGAGGGGGTGGCCGGCCTAGGAGGAGGCGCACCAAGGAGGAGTCCTACTCCCACCGGGAGTAGGATTCCCCCCTTCCAAGTAGTAGGAGTAGGAGTCAAGGAAAGGGGGAAGAGAAGAGAAGGAAGGAGGGGTCGCAGCCCCTCCCCCTAGTCCAATTCGGACTAGGCCTTGGGGGGCGCCCAACCTCTCCTCTCTCTTTCCCCTAAAGCCCAATGAGGCCCATATACTCCCCGGCGAATTTCCGTAACTCTCCGGTACTCCGAAAAATACCCGAATCACTCGGAACCTTTCCAAACTCCGAATATAGTCGTCCAATATATCGATTTTTACGTCTCGACCATTTCGGGACTCCTCGTCATGTCCCCGATCTCATCCGGGACTCCGAACTCCTTCGGTCCATCAAAACTCATAAACTCATAATATAACTGTCATCGTAACGTTAAGCGTGCGGACCCTACGGGTTCGAGAACTATGTAGACATGACCTAGAACTATTCTTTGGTCAATAACCAATAGCGGAACCTGGATGCCCATATTGGTTCCTACATATTCTACAAAGATCTTTATCGGTCAAACCGCATAACAACATACTTTGTTCCCTTTGTCATCGGTATGTTACTTGCCCGAGATTCGATCGTCGGTATCCAATACCTAGTTTAATCTCATTACCGGCAAGTATATTTACTCATTACGTAATGCATCATTCCGTAACTAACTCATTAGCTACATTGCTTGCAAGGCTTATAGTGATGTGCATTACTGAGAGGGCCCAGAGATACCTCTCCGACAATCGGAGTGACAAAACCTAATCTCAAAATACGCCAACCCAACATGTACCTTTGGAGACACCTGTAGTACTCCTTTATAATCACCCAGTTACGTTGTGACGTTTGGTAGCACCCAAAGTGTTCCTCCGGCAAACGGGAGTTGCATAATCTCATAGTTACAGGAACATGTATAAGTCATGAAGAAAGCAATAGCAACATACTAAACGATTAAGTGCTAGGCTAACGGAATGGGTCATGTCAATCACATCATTCTTCTAATGATGTGATCCCGTTAATCAAATGACAACTCATGTATATGGCTAGGAAACTTAACCATCTTTGATTCAAGAGCTAGTCAAGTAGAGGCATACTAGTGACACTATGTTTGTGTATGTATTCACACATGTATTATGTTTCCGGTTAATACAATTCTAGCATGAATAATAAACATTTATCATGAAATAACGAAATAAATAATAACTTTATTATTTCCTCTAGGGCATATTTCTTTCAGTCTCCCACTTGCACTAGAGTCAATAATCTAGTTCACATCGCCATGTGATTTAATACCAATATTCATATCTGTATATGATTAACACCCATAGTTCACATCTTCATGTGACCAACACCCAAAGGGTTTACTAGAGTCAATAATCTAGTTCACATTGCTATGTGATTAACACCCAAAGAGTACAAAGGTATGATCATGTTTTGCTCGTGAGAGAAGCTTAGTCAACGGTTCTGTCACATTCAGAGCCGCATGTATTTTGCAAATATTCTATGTCTACAATGCTCTGCACGGAGCTACTCTAGCTAATTGCTCCCACTTTCAATATGTATCTAGATTGAGACTTAGAGTCATCTGGATCGGTGTAAAAGCTTGTATCGTTGTAACTTTTACGACGAGCTCTTTTATCACTTCCATTATCGAGAAACATATCCGTATTCCACTAAGGATAATTTTGACCAGTGTCCAGTGATCTACTCCTAGATCACTATTGCACTCCCTTGCCAAACCAGGGCAGAGTATACAATAGGTCTGGTACATAGCATAGCATACTTTATAGAACCTATGACCGAGGCATAGGGAATGACTTTTCATTCTCTTTCTATTTTCTGCCATGGTCGGTTCTCGAGTCTTACTCAACTTCACACCTTTGCATCACAGGCAAGAACTCCTTCTTTGACTGTTCTATTTTGAACTATTTCAAAAATTTATCAAGGTATGTACTCATTGAAAATCTTATCAAGCGTCTTGATCTATCTCAATAGATCTTGATGCTCAATATGTAAGTAGCTTTACCGAGGTCTTTCTTTGAAAAAACTCCTTTCAAACACTCCTTTATGCTTTGCAGAATAATTCTACATTATTTCCGATCAAAAATATGTCATTCACATATACTTATCAGAAATGCTGTAGTGCTCCCACTCACTTTCTTGTAAATACAGGCTTCACCGCAAGTCTGTATAGAACTATATGCTTTGATGAACTTATGAAAGCGTATATTCCAATTCCAAGATTCTTGCACCAGTCCATAGATGGATCGCTGGAGCTTGCACATTTTTGTTAGCATCTTTAGGATTGACAAAACCTTTTGGTTGCATCATATACAACTCTTCTTTAATAAATCCATTAAGGAATGCAGTTTTGACATCCATTTGCCAGATTTCATAAAATGTGGCAATTGCTAACATGATTCGGACAGACTTAAGCATCGACACGAGTGAGAGAATCTCATCGTATTCAACACCTTGAACTTGTCGAAAACCTTTTCCGACAATTCGATCTTTGTAGATAGTAACACAACTATCAGCGTCCGTCTTCCTCTTGAAGATCCATTTATTTTCTATGGTTTGCCGATCATCGGGCAAGTCCACCAAAGTCCATACTTTGTTCTCATACATGGATCCTATCTCAGATTTCATGGCCTCTAGCCATTTTGCGGAATCTGGGCTCATCATCGCTTCCTCATAGTTCGTAGGTTCGTCATGGTCAAGTAACATGACTTCCAGAATAGGATTACCATACCACTTTGGTGCGGATCTTACTCTGGTAGACCTACGAGGTTCGGTAGAAACTTGATCTGAAGTTTCATGATCAATATCATTAGCTTCTCACTAATTGGTGTAGTTGTCACAGGAACCGGTTCTTGTGATGAACTACTTTCCAATAAGGGAGCAGGTATAGTTACCTCATCAAGTTCTACTTTCCTCCCACTCACTTCTTTCGAGAGAAAATCCTTCTCTTGAAAGGATCCATTTTTAGCAACGAATATCTTGCCTTTGGATCTGTGGTAGAAGGTGTACCCAACAGTTTCCTTTGGGTATTCTATGAAGATGCACTTCTCGGATTTGGGTTTGAGCTTATCAGGATGAAACTTTTTCACATAAGCATCACAGCCCCAAACTTTAAGAAACGACAACTTGGGTTTCTTGCTAAACCACAGTTCATATGGTGTCGTCTCAACGGATTTAGATGGTGCCCTTTTAACGTGAATGCAGCTGTCTCTAATGCATAACCCCAAAACAATAGTGGTAAATCAGTAAGAGACATCATAGATCACACCATATCAATAAAGTGCGGTTACGACGTTCGGACACACCATAACGTTGTGGTGTTCCAGGTGGCGTGAGCTGTGAAACCATTCCACATTGTTTTAATTGAAGACCAAACTCGTAACTCAAATATTCGTCTCCGCGATCAGATCGCAGAAACTTTATTTTCTTGTTATGATGATTTTTCCACTTCACTCTGAAATTCTTTGAACCTTTCAACTATTTCAGACTTATGTTTCATCAAGTAGATATACCCCTATCTGCTCAAATCATCTTGTGAAGGTCAGAAAATAACGATACTTGCCACGAGCATCAACACTCATTGGATCACATACATCGGTATGTATTATTTCCAATAAGTCAGTAGCTTGTTCCATTGTTCCGGAGAACAGAGTTTTAGTCATCTTGCCCAAAAGGCACGGTTCGCAAGCATCAAATGATTCATAACCAAGTGATTCCAAAAATCCATCTTTATGGAGTTTCTTCATGCGCTTTACACCGATATGACCCAAACGGCAGTGCCACAAATAAGTTGCACTATCATTATTAACTTTGCATCTTTTGGCATCAATATTATGAATATGTGTATCACTACGATCGAGATCCAACAAACTATGTTCATGGGTGCATGACCATCGAAGGTCTTATTCATGTAAACAGAATAACAATTATTCTTTAACTTCAAATGAATAACTGTACCGCAATAAACATGATGAAATCATATTCATGCTCAACGCAAACGCCAAATAACATTTATTTAGGTTTAACACTAATCCCGAAAGTATAGGGAGTGTGCGATGATGATCATATCAATCTTGGAACTACTTCCAACACTCATCGTCACTTCCCCTTCAACTAGTCTCTGTTTATTCTATAACTCCTGTTTCGAGTTACTAATCTTAGCAACCGAACAAGTATCAAATACTCAGGGGCTACTATAAACACTAGTAAGGCACACATCAATAACCTGTATATCAAATATACCCTTGTTCACTTTGCCATCCTTCTTATCCACCAAATATTCAGGGCATTCCGCTTCTAGTGACCATTTCCTTTGCAGTGTAAGCACTCAGTTTCAGGCTTTGGTCCAGCTTTGGTCTTCTTCACGGGAGTGACAACTTGTTTGCCATTCTACTTGAAGTTTCCCTTTCTTTCCCTTTGTCCTTTCCTTGAAACTAGTGGTCTTGTCAATCATCAACACTTGATGCTCTTTCTTGATTTCTACCTTCGTCGATTTCAACATCACGAAGAGCTCGGGAATCGTTTTCGTCATCCCTTGCATACTATAGTTCATCACGAAGTTCTAGTAACTCAGTGATGGTGACTAGAGAATTCTGTCAATCACTATCTTATCTGGAAGATTAACTCCCAATTGATTCAAGTGATTGAAGTACCCAGACAATCTGAGCACATGCTCACTAGTTGAGCGATTCTCCTCCATCTTTTAGCTATAGAACTTGTTGGAGACTTCATATCTCTCAACTCGGGTATTTGCTTGAAATATTAACTTCAATCCCTGGAACATCTTATATGGTCCATGACGTTCAAAACGTCTTTGAAGTCCCGATTCTAAGCCGTTAAGCATGGTGCACTAAACTATCAAGTAGTCATCATATTGAGCTAGCCTGACGTTCATAACGTCTGCATCTGCTCCTGCAATAGGTCTGTCATCTAGCGATGCATTAAGGACATAATTCTTCTGTGCAACAATGAGGATAAACCTCAGATCACGGATCGAATCCGCATCATTGCTACTAACATTTTTCAAAACAATTTTCTCTAGGAACATATCAAAATAAACATATGAAAGCAACAACGCGAGCTATTGATCTACAACATAATTTGCAAAATACTACCAGGACTAAGTTCATGATAAATTTAAGTTCAATTAATCATATTACTTAAGAACTCCCACTTAGGCAGACATCTCTCTAGTCATCTAAGTGATCACGTGATCCAAATCAACTAAACCATGTCCGATCATCACGTGAGATGGAGTAGTTTCAACGGTGAACATCAATATGTTGATCATATCTACTATATGATTCACGCTCGACCTTTCGGTCTCCGTGTTTCGAGGCCATATCTGTTATATGCTAGGCTCGTCAAGTTTAACCTAAGTATTCCGCGTGTGCAACTGTTTTGCACCCATTGTATTTGAACGTAGAGCCTATCACACCCGATCATCACGTGGTGTCTCAGCACGAAGAACTTTTGCAACAGTGCATACTCAGGGAGAACACTTCTTGATATTTTTTAGTGAGAGATCATCTTAAAATGCTATCGTCAATCAAAGCAAGATAAGATGCATAAAGGATAAACATCACATGCAATCAATATAAGTGATATGATATGGCCATCATCATCTTGTGCTTGTGATCTCCATCTTCGAAGCACCGTCGTGATCACCATCGTCACCAGCGTGACACCTTGATCTCCATCGTAGCATCATTGTCGTTACGCCATCTATTGCTTCTACGACTATCGCTACTGCTTAGTGATAAAGTAAAGCAATTACAGGGCGTTTGCATTTCATACAATAAAGCGACAACCATATGGCTCCTGCCAGTTGCCGATAACTTTGGTTACAAAACATGATCATCTCATACAATAAAATATAGCATCACGTCTTGACCATATCACATCACAACATGCCCTGCAAAAACAAGTTAGACGTCCTCTACTTTGTTGTTGCAAATTTTGCGTGGCTGCTACGGGCTTAGCAAGAACCGTTCTTACCTAAGCATCAAAACCACAACGATAGTTCGTCAAGTTAGTGCTGTTTTAACCTTCACAAGGACCGGGCGTAGCCACACTCGATTCAGCTAAAGTGAGAGAGACAGACACCCGCCAGCCACCTTTAAGCACGAGTGCTCGTAACGGTGAAACCAGTCTCGCGTAAGCGTACGCGTAATGTCGGTCCGGGCCGCTTCATCTCACAATACCGCCGAACCAAAGTATGACATGCTGGTAAGCAGTATGAGTTGTATCGCCCACAACTCACTTGTGTTCTACTCGTGCATATGACATCTACGCATAAAACCTGGCTCGGATGCCACTGTTGGGGAACGCAGTAATTTCAAATTTTTTCCTACGTACACGCAAGATCATGGTGATGGCATAGCAACGAGAGGGGAGAGTGTTGTCCACGTACCCTCATAGACCGTAAGCGGAAGCGTTATGACAACGCGGTTGATGTAGTCGTATGTCTTCACGATCCGACCGATCCAAGTACCGAACGTACGGCACCTCCGAGTTCAGCACACGTTCAGCTCGATGACGATCCCTGGACTCTGATCCAGCAAAGTGTCGGGGATGAGTTCCGTCAGCACGACGGTGTGGTGACGATGATGATGATGCTCTACCGGCGCAGGGCTTCGCCTAAACTCCGCGATGATATGACCGAGGTGGAATATGGTGTAGGGGGGCACCGCACATGGCTAAGGAACGATCCGTAAATCAACTTGTGTCTTCTAGGGTGCCCCTGCCCCCGTATATAAAGGAGCAAGGGAGGGGGTGGCCGACCTAGGAGGAGGCGCACCAAGGAGGAGTCCTACTCCCACCGGGAGTAGGATTCCCCCCTTCCAAGTAGTAGGAGTAGGAGTCAAGGAAAAGGGGAAGAGAAGAGAAGGAAGGAGGGGGCGCAGCCCCTCCCCTAGTCCAATTCGGACTAGGCCTTGGGGGGGCGCCCAACCTCTCCTCTCTCTTTCCCCTAAAGCCCAATAAGACCCATATACTCCCCGGCGAATTCCTGTAACTCTCCGGTACTCCGAAAAATACCCGAATCACTTGGAACCTTTCCGAACTCCGAATATAGTCGTCCAATATACCGATTTTTACGTCTCGACCATTTCGAGACTCCTCGTCATGTCCCCGATCTCATCCGGGACTCTGAACTCCTTCGGTCCATCAAAACTCATAAACTCATAATATAACTGTCATCGTAACATTAAGCGTGCGGACCCTACGGGTTCGAGAACTATGTCGACATAACCTAGAACTATTCTTTGCTCAATAACCAATAGCGGAACCTAGATGCCCATATTGGCTCCTACATAATCTACAAAGATCTTTATCGGTCAAACCGCATAACAACATACTTTGTTCCCTTTGTCATCGGTATGTTACTTGCCCGAGATTCGATCGTCGGTATCCAATACCTAGTTCAATCTCGTTACCGGCAAGTCTCTTTACTCGTTACGTAATGCATCATTCCGTAACTAACTCATTAGCTACATTGCTTGCAAGGCTTATAGTGATGTGCATTACCGAGAGGGCCCAGAGATACCTCTCCGACAATCGGAGTGACAAAACCTAATCTCGAAATACGCCAACCCAACCTGTACCTTTGGATACACCTGTAGTACTTCTTTATAATCACCCGGTTACGTTGTGATGTTTGGTAGCACCCAAAGTGTTCCTCCGGCAAACGGGAGTTGCATAATCTCATAGTTACAGGAACATGTATAAGTCATGAAGAAAGCAATAGCAACATACTAAACGATCAAGTGCTAGGCTAACGGAATGGGTCATGCCAATCACATCATTCTCCTAATGATGTGATCCCGTTAATCAAATGACAACTCATGTCTATGGCTAGGAAACTTAACCATCTTTGATTCACGAGCTAGTCAAGTAGAGGCATACTAGTGACACTATGTTTGTCTATGTATTCACACATGTATTATGTTTCCGGTTAATACAATTCTAGCATGAATAATAAACATTTATCATGAAATAAGGAAATAAATAATAACTTTATTATTGCCTCTAGGGCATATTTCCTTCACTAGGTCTGCTCACCTGCCGCGTACGCAACGTGCGGGTGTGCAATGGGCGATGGGCCCAGACCCCTGCACGCATAGGATTTAGACCGACGTGCTGAACTCTCTGTTGTGCCTAGGTAGGGCGGCGACGTGTTAATCTTTCGAGGCCGGGCATGACCCAGGAAAGTGTGTCCGGGCAAATGGGATCGAGCGTGTTGGGTTATGTGGTGCACCCCTGCAGGGAAGTTTATCTATTCGAATAGCCGTGTCCCTCGGTAAAAGGACGACCCGGAGTTGTACCTTGACCTTATGACAACTAGAACCAGATACTTAATAAAACACACCCAGACAAGTTCCACGGACAACCCGGTGATCGCTTTTCCACAGGGCGACGAGGGGAGGATCGCCGGGTAGGATTATGCTATGTGATGCTACTTGGAGGACTTTAATCTACTCTCTTCTACATGCTGCAAGACGGAGGCTGCCAAAAGCGTAGTCTTCGATAGGACTAGCTATCCCCCTCTTATTCTGGCATTCTGCAGTTCAGTCCACCGATATTGCCTCTTTACACATATACCCATGCATATGTAGTGTAGATCCTTGCTTGCGAGTACTTTGGATGAGTACTCGCGGTTGCTTTTCTGCCCCTCCCCCCTGCTTTCCTTTGTTCCTGGTTGTCGCAACCAGATGCTGGAGCCCAGGATCCAGACGCCACCGTCGACGATGACTCCTACTACACTGGAGGTGCCTACTACTACGTGCAGGCCGCTGACGACGACCAGGAGTAGTTTAGGAGGATCCCAGGCAGGAGGCATGCGCCTCTTTTGATCTGTATCCTAGTTTGTGCTAGCCCTCTTAAGGCAAACTTGTTGAACTTATGTCTGTACTCAGATATTGTTGCTTTCGTTGACTCGTCTATGATCGAGCACTTGTATTCGAGCCCTCGAGGCCCCTGGCTTGTATTATGATGCTTGTATGACTTATTTTATTTGTAGAGTAGTGTTGTGATATCTTCCCGTGAGTCCCTGATCTTGATCGTACATGTTTGCGTGTATGATTAGTGTACGGTTGAATCGGGGGCGGACAAGTTGGTATCAGAGCCGACTGCGTGCTGGAATTCCCCTTCCACACTCCTTGGCCGAAGTTGAGTCTAGTTATTACAAAACTTTTACTAACATGGCTGTGAGTCTTAGGGGCCCACGTCGCCATTGGGTGATATTAGGATATTTTACTCCTCGACCTTTACTCTGGGGCTCTGAACTCTCTCCTATTCGGGTCAAATGAATTTTGCTAACTCTAACATTAGGATCTCGTGATCACTTCCACCCGGAGAGCCCCTTGTTACCGATGACCACCTGCTGCACCAGAAGATTCCGAAGATACTCTATGATGTGCTCTCAAGACTATGTGCCATCGCTTTTGCAATTCACTTCCATTGATAAACCCCTATGGTTAACCACGTACACTTGCCATTCATACAATCATTCCCAGTTGATCGTGTTATTACAAGATACCCTGAAATTCTCTCTATTGTTTTGAGAATACTTTGTGCCTACCGCCTTGTAGTTCCTTGCCACATAAATACCCCTACGGATAATTCCTCGCACTTGCCGGGTATCCGCTCATCCCTAGTTGTTCATGTGTTTCACAAAAGTCCTCGAAATACCATTCGATTTTCTGGAAATCCTCAGCAGCCCATTGCTCTTGAAATTCTTGCTTGCTTGCATTATTGTTAACCCCATAAGTATACTAATCTTATTGGCATCATTTGTCACTATCATTTTGAGTCCATTGATTCAATATGTTGCGAATGCTCGCAATCCTCAATCAGATCATAGAATTCATCCTTTCGGCTCAGACGTCATTTTAAACATGAGCTGAATCTCGACCAATCAAGTTGTTGTCGATTTTACCCCTAAGCTTACTCAACTTATCCATCCTTAATCAGAGTCTTTGCTTCTGATCCTTTGATTTGGAAATCATTATTCCTTTACATGTGAGCGTTGAATTAGCCAGTTACTTCTATAATCCAATGCCTTCACATTGTTCTTCCTCTGGTTGTGTGCTGATATTCACATCAGCTTTGCTATGGACCATCGGGTCCTTTGTTGAAATATCATCCGACAGTGTCCTTCGTATACAAAACCCTCGAGAAGTTATTTCCCTGATATATAATGCCTTTGGCAATTTGTATCCGCTACTTTGATAACCATACTCTACTTTCGAGCTTGTACTATTTACTCCGAAGTTTGTGGTATTTGTTCCTAAGATGCCACGATGGGTTGAACCAACGCCTTCCCTAATCTGTGTGAACCCGAAAGATTCCACGGGTCATACTTATCTAGTATTACACCAGGTAAAACTTTCAACAACTAATGTCATTTTCGAAATACGAGAGGTGAATGAATGATTATGCATTGGATAAGTGGGAGTCGACCTTGAACTTTGTGTTCATGCCCATGGACACGATGTAGATCCTATCATGGAAGCTTCTTGTAATAATAACTATTTCCTTGATATAATATCATCTGGTATCTGTGAATTGATCCTTTGCAATTGTGGTTCCGGCCATGATTGATCTCCTTTGATTCCATTTCTCAGACAAGATGAAGTACTTGTCCTCTGCAGATCATTTCACGTGTCCACCCTCTACTCTACTCTACCGTCGAGTATTACACTCTGGTATCTCGAGAATATCATGGAACTGCATAACTTCTTATGGGTTCTTCATCAACTGTTCTGATGCCAATTTTCCTGGGTTCTGGATTGTCGTCAACCGAGAACACCAAATAGTGAATCCAGTCTGCAATCTAATTCAATAAATCTAAGTAATTTTTTTTGCTTACGAGTTTAATAATCCTTCAAGTCATCCCAAGCCTAATCGGCTATATCATTATCGTGCTAAATTTTAACTGTGCTACCTGGTCCTTATTCCCGGAGCAGAACTTTTGACGATGAGCCAAGCTTACGTCGACCTTCCTTGCCTTATCATTTCGCCTTGAACATCAAGCTTGATTCCGAGTGTGTGTCGTATCCGTGGTTCCAATGACCCTTCGCTTCACCATTGCTTTTTCTTGATGTAGTCGTTGTTTGATTGCTTCTTCGTGGAGCCTCTCAAAAAAATAATGTCATGAGCATCATCAACATTTTGAATCCTTCCAGGATATCAATTGGATTCATGATGTCAAGTGACATCCTCTTCCCTTGGTAATTTGAGTTACCACTGTGAACATCCTTACCTTCTTTTCATCACAAACTTGTTCATGTTATGGATGCAACTTGCTATCCAGCTTGTATTATGTTTTACCTTGTAATAATACTAGCTTTTATGACAAGGATGTTGTGAGGATTGCTCCACCTTTCAATTATTCTTGGTATAGTGATACTTCTCACCCTCACCATTCTTTCTTGGTACCCGTGTTGTCTCTAACCGGAATACCGGCAATTGAACTATGATGTGTGAATTCAAAACTTCTAGCAACCATATTGCTTTGAAGTGAATGGTCGAGTTTCATTCTAATTCTTTTTTTCATTAAGTCACCATTCTAACATTGATCGTGCAACCCAGCCCATATTTCGGGTACACCTTTCAACCAATGTTTAATTATGTATGTTTTTCCTCGAGCATACATCATTATATCATTTGATATGACAAATGTTATCTCCTTGTTCACATAATTGTGGAAGTCCATCTTTTTGGGAATCTTGAAGAAATGTTGCTGAATCCATCAGCCACCTCCTCATCCTCTCCTTGGATTAATGAGGAAGTCTTGTTTCAGAACTCGCTTCCATAGTTCATTTCCTGAGAATCTTACAATGTCATCTCGTCAATTTGTGTTGCACCTTTTCTTCTTGGACATCCCGAGTCTGAGGTATCATGACACCAATCGGATCTGAATCTCGGTCGGATATGATAGTTGGGACAACTTTCCAGGAGTTATGATGTTGGTCCTTTGATGACCCGATAATATGATGTCATGCCTAGCACCCCTGGCTGGAGGACCTATCATTATAATTTCTTTTGCAAGGATAACCATTCTTCCTAGAGGAAATTGTAAGACTTAATTTATAAGTTGCTCCTGATGGATCATTTGTGTATCCAAAGTCTCGCCTTTATTGGAACACCATATCATTGCTACCTCGAAGCATGACTATGATACCACGTTCATCAACAAGAACATTGGAGGCGCGATGCTAAATGTTTCTTGGTCAGTTATCCAAACACCGTTGTATGGGTAACATCTTGATTAATCCTTGCCTCTTCTCTGAATGGTTGGGTACTTGCTCTCCTACCATGTATGCCATGTTCTGCTTGTACATGGGAAGGATATACTCCTAATAATTGTGTGTAAACACAATTTTCCTTTCCATTGTTCTGTTTACTCTGATAATCGCGTTTTCCTTTCCATTCTTTTGCTTAACCTTTCCTGAATCTGACTTAACTGAGTAGAGATAATTCCCTGCTTAGGTAGGCACCTTGTTGTACCACTCTGTTTGTAAGACCCTATTACTATTGTTGATGACATTCCGGTAACCACCGATGGGTGATAACTTTGCCAATTGGTTCGCCTCGTTCAACAAGCAGGGAAATTGCTCTCTTCGTTCCCCGTCCTTGGTACCGACTTTTTTGCCGGCATAGCTGACAAGCTATTCACTGGCATGCCTCCCTGTCGCGGCTGTGCAAGATGTCACCACCCTTCCTACTTTCAACCCACATGGTGGGCCCATAACCCACAAGTCCACTGGATCGAAACTCGGCTCTTCTTTATAACCCGGATTCTCATGTATCCTTTGCACGTGGCTTCATATGTGATTCGCGAGCTGAATGCTATACCATTATTCATCCTGGAAACAAACACCATGTTATTATCATTGTTCAACCCCCCATTCCAGCTTCTGTCTAGTCATCGAATGATTGCCTACCCGTTTGAAACTTTGGTACCATCGTATGTTGCACTCAACGAATTCATTGAAATACAACTCGTGGGGTACCGTGTGTATTCCCATTGAGTTCACCATCAAATGCCCAACTTTGTGGATATGCATTCTTCCGGAGTTTTTCCCCTTGGTCGCGTTTGTAGGACGAAGGAGATCCTGAAGAAAGGATCATGGCTTAACCATTACGACCTGAAGCAGAGAAATGAAGACATCAACGTAATGGATCGACCTCTTCGAGAAGAGCAACCAAAACCGAGAAGAATCTCTAGAATTTCGTAACCGATTCTTTGCCCTTAACTCCACCTCTAAAATCTCGGGACGAGATTCCTTGTAGTGGAGGAGATTTGTAATGCCCGGATAATTAAACTACAGTAACTCCACACTAATGATGCCAAGTCATCACTATTATGCCCTCAGAAAAACAATTAAGAAATATTTCAACCCCAAATTCAAAATTTAAAATAAAGTCAAAATATTATTTCTTCAAACCGTAAAACAAAAATGTTGTAATTATTCCATAAAATCCCCGAGTATTTCCCTTGTAGAAATCAAAACCATTTGGTTTACAAAATTTGACTATAGTATTTTTTTATGGACCAGCAACCTCTAAGTTGGTCAATTAAATTCAAACACAAAATCAAAGAATTGCGAATACCCTCAAACTTTTGTACAGCCCTAGATTATTGCATATCATTTTTGTGCAAAGTTTCATATTTAGAAAAACTCATTGAACACTAAACTTTTTAGAGAACAGTAGCTACTTGTTATTTTAGCAAAAGAAAATAGGAAAGGTTCCTATGCACTTTGGCCTGTTAGAAATAGTAGCGGCCCAGCCCACCGCGGTTACCCTCAATCTCCTGTTCCCCCTCGCTCGTTGTCCTTTACGTGCACGTGCCAGAGGCCGGTCGCCGTCTCCACCGCACCCATTCGCCCCCTCGCGTCGCTATAGTACCACCAAGGCGGATAAGGCCGTCCCCGCGCCCCCCTCGACGAACCCTATCCATTCCCTTCCTCCTCGCTGGATCTCTTCCCTCCTCTGTCGCCCGAATGCCATCGCCATGTCGTCGCCGTGCTCGTGGCCACAAGCCTCCTCGGCGCTCGGGAGGAAGTCGAGGAGAACTGCCGTCCTCTTCTGCACCGTCTGCAAGCGCTAGGTCGAGCCGGAGCGCCTCGCGACGTCCCATCGGCCTTCTTCCCCAACCACAGCCGTCGTCGTCCACCTCGTCGATCCACCGCCCCGGTCCACCTCCGGCCTCCCCGACCTCGTCATCGAGTTTGCAGTGAGCATCTCCTCCGATTCCCTTCATTTCCCCTTCGATCCATCACCGTATGTCGTTGTCCCAAGGCCATGGCCGGAGCTGTACGTGTTGCTGTTGCTTGTTGCGTTCATCTACCGCGCCTGCTGTTGCTGTTGTGCCGCTGCAGTTGCTCGGCCTGCTAGTGCTGCTGCTAGGCGCTGCTGCTGCTATGCGTTCCCGCTGCTGCTCTCCTGCATCTTGCCCTCCGCGCTGCTACTTTCGGTGTATGGCGTATGCTATGTGTGCGTGTGTGTGCAGAGCCTCATGGCTGGATGTGCCACCACGCTGGCCCAAAATCAATTAGGGGCTAATTAGTACTAACCAACAACCCCATTAATTAGTCACTAACAACAGGGCCCACAACCAGTTCGTTTACTTAAAAAAACAAGCTGTTAATCAAAAGTCTCACTGACACATGGGTCCAACTATTCTTTTGACCAGTCAAACCTGCTGACTTGGCAGTCCCAGTCAGTGACAAGTGGGACCCCAGCGCCCCTTGACCAGTCAGTGTTGACCCAGTCAACTGCTGATTGGGTCCACATGTCAATCTCTACTGCTGACTGAGCATTTTTATTTCATTTTCGTATTAAATAAATTTCAGAAATTAATTAAAACTTTGAAAATTCATATAAAATAGACCATAACTCTGATGAAAATAATTTATATATGAAAGTTGCTCAGAAAAATACAACGAATCCGAATACGCAACCCATTCATTCACCACACATCCCTAGCATAGAGAATGTGCAACAATCCCCCTCTGGTACGTTTGTTCAAAAACGCGAAACACCGGGAATACCTTCCCGGGTGTTTCCCCACTTCGCTGGTATCACCTACTATTGTGTTAGGTCACCTCTAGCACCGCGTATTGCCATGTTACATTTTGTGATGCTTTGATTGCTCTATTATTTATTGTGTTCCCCCTCCGTTACTTCTTTCCGGTAGACCCCGAGACTGCCGGCGACCCCCAGCTCGACTACGGAGTTGACGACCCCTCCTTCTTGTCAGAGCAACCAGGCAAGCCCCCCCCTTGATCACCAGATATCGCCTATTCTTCTCTATACTGCTTGCATTAGAGTAGTGTAGCATGTTACTGTTCGGTTACTCCTATTCTATTGCATAGCCTGTCATTGTTGCTACAGTCGTTGATACCTTACCCGCAATCCTAAATGCTTAGTATAGGATGCTAGTTTATCATCAGTGGCCCTACATTCTTGTCAGTCTGCCTTGCTGTACTATCGGGTCATGATCACTCGGGGGGTGATTACGGGTATATACTATACGTATACATATTATTCAGGTGGTGACTAAAGTCGGGTTGGCTCATTGAGTACCCGCAAGTGATTTCGATGTGGGGGCTGGAAGGACAGGTGGCTCCATCCCGGTAGAGGTGGGCCTGGGTTCCCGACGGCCCCCGATTGTTACTTTGTGGCGGAGCGACAAGGCAGGTTGAGACCACCTAGGCGAGAGGTGGACCTGGCCTTGGTCGGCGTTCGCGGTTACTACATAATAACACGCTTAACGAGATCTTAGTATTTGATCTGAGTCTGGCCACTGGCCTATACGCACTAACCAACTACGCGGGAACAGTTATGGGCACTCGATGTCGTGGTATCAGCCAAAGCCTTCTTGACATCAGCGACTGAGTGGCGCGCGCCGGGTTGGACCGCGTAACGCAACTTCCTTTGTAATGGAGGTTGATAGGTCTGCTCACCGGCCGCGTACGCAACGTGCAGGTGTGCAATGGGCGATGGGCCCAGACCCCTGCGCGCATAGGATTTAGACCGGCATGCTGAACTCTCTGTTGTGCCTAGGTAGGGCGGCGACGTGTTGATCTTCCGAGGCCGGGCATGACCTAGGAAAGTGTGTCTGGCCAAATGGGATCGAGCGTGTTGGGTTATGTGGTGCACCCCTGTAGGGAAGTTTATCTATTCGAATAGCTGTGTCCCTCGGTAAAAGGACGACCCGGAGTTGTACCTTGACCTTATGACAACTAGAACCGGATACTTAATAAAACACACCCAGACAAGTTCCACAGACAACCCGGTGATCGCTTTCCCACAGGGCGACTAGGGGAGGATCGCCGGGTAGGATTATGCTATGCGATGCTACTTGGAGGACTTCAATCTACTCTCTTCTACATGCTGCAAGACGGAGGCTGTCAGAAGCGTAGTCTTCGATAGGACTAGCTATCCCCCTCTTATTCTGGCATTCTGTAGTTCAGTCCACCGATATTGCCTCTTTACACATATACCCATGCATATGTAGTGTAGATCCTTGCTTGCGAGTACTTTGGATGAGTACTCGCGGTTGCTTTTCTCCCCCTCCCCCCTTTCCTTTCTTCCTGGTTGTCGCAACCAGATGCTGGAGCCCAGGATCCAGACGCCACCGTCGACGACGACTCCTACTACACTGGATGTGCCTACTACTATGTGCAGGCCGCTGACGACGACCAGGAGTAGTTTAGGAGGATCCCAGGCAGGAGGCCTGCGCCTCTTTCGATCTGTATCCCAGTTTGTGCTAGCCTTCTTAAGGCAAACTTGTTTAACTTATGTCTGTACTCAGATATTGTTGCTTCCGCTGACTTGTCTATGATCGAGCACTTGTATTCAAGCCCTCGAGGCCCCTGGCTTGTATTATGATGCTTGTATGACTTATTTTATTTGTAGAGTTGTGTTGTGATATCTTCCTGTGAGTCCCTGATCTTGATCGTACACGTTTGCATGTATGATTAGTGTACGATTGAATCGGGGGTGGACATTTGGTCTTGTGAGCAGGGAACAGGAGAATGCAATGCACCGTGGTGCATGCCGATGCATTAGCTCCACATATATACAGTTTCAGAGTACAGCGTTGTGCAGTCGTGCACAGGTGGAGATCGTGCGTCTAGTGCGCAGAGAGGGGGAAGACTAGGTCGTGTATACAGAGGGCTGGGTCAACCAGTGGATATCCGTTGACACCCCGCCGCAGTTTGAGCGTCCAGTGGCCGGATGCACAAGCTGGACCGAAAATCTTCAAATGCAGCTGTAGGTGTCGGTGTCAAAACCGGCGGATCTCGGGTAGGGGGTCCCGAACTGTGTGTCTAAGGCTAATGGTAACAGGAGGCAGGGGACACGATGTTTTACCCAGGTTTGGTCCCTCTTGATGGAGGTAATACCCTACTTCCTGCTTGATTGATCTTGATGATATGAGTATTACAAGAGTTGATCTACCACGAGATCGTAGAGGCTAAACCCTAGAAGCTAGCCTATGATTATGATTGTTCTTGTCCTACGGACTAAACCCTCCGGTTTATATAGACACCGGAGGGGGCTACGGTTACACAGAGTCGGTTATAGAGAAGGAGATCCACATATCCGAATATCCAAGCTTGCCTTCCACGGAAAGGAGAGTCCCATCCGGACACGGGACGACGTCTTAAATCTTGTATCTTCATAGTCCAACAGTCCGGCCAAAGTATATAGTCCGGCGTCCGAGGACCCCTTAATCCAGGACTCCCTTAGTAGCCCCTGAACCAGGCTTCAATGACGATGAGCCCGGCGCGCAGATGTCTTCGGCATTGCAAGGCGGGTTCCTTCTACGAATAGTCTGTAGAAGATTTAGAACACAAGGATCGTGTCCGGCTCTGCAAAACAAATTCCACATTCCACCGTAGAGAGTATAATATTCCACAAATCTAATCTGCTGACAACTTTTTATTGCATGACATGACGCCACGGTCCGGTCATTATTCGAACCATTTTTCACAATCATCTACTGCACATAATGCGAGGCGGTTTCCTTGACACGTCTTGTCGAAGCAGAGATCATGTCCCCTTATCACGGGATTCTCATCAATACGGGTATGGGTAACCCAACCGCG
Source organism: Triticum dicoccoides (assembly GCF_002162155.2). Classification (NCBI taxonomy): domain Eukaryota; kingdom Viridiplantae; phylum Streptophyta; class Magnoliopsida; order Poales; family Poaceae; genus Triticum; species Triticum dicoccoides. The sequence goes on along the minus strand of NC_041385.1, from coordinate 232,828,968 downwards.
CCATCAATCGTGGCACTTGGGAAATAAGCAATTTTAACGAGCAAGTGGGGAGGCGCACAGTTTCTACTGCCTTTATAAAGAGATAAGGATTCTCCTCTTTCACCCATGCCTCCTTCCTTCTTCGCTCATCCATTCTCGCACACTCGAGCCCCAGTGCCCCAGTTCTCACCTTCTCCGCACAGTCAAACATGTCCGGAGCGGGAGGCAAGTGGATGGCCTCCTCCTTCAAGGAGGAGGACTTTACAAAGCTCCTGGCGGCCGGATACTTGGCCGCAGACATCACGGACCGGCTTCCACACGCAGGGCAGATCATTCTGACTCCGGGACCCCACGAGAGGGTCGTGTTCCTCGCCCACTTTGTCCACGGACTGGGACTCCCCCTCCACCCATTTGTCCGCGGGCTCATGTTTTATTACAGGTTGGATTTTCATGATCTGGCCCCTAATTTCATACTCAACATCTCGGCATTTATCGTCGTGTGCGAGGCTTTTCTCCGCATCAAGCCCACTTCGGCCTGTGGCTGAAGATCTTCAACGTGAAGCCGAAGATAGTGGTCGGCCAGTAGGTGGAGTGTGGAGGCGCCATGGTGGGAAAGATGCCCAGCGTCACCTGGCTCGAAGGCTCCTTTGTGGAGACCGTGAAGGGGTAGCAATCGGGGTGGTTCTACGTCACCGAGCCGCGCGATGCCAACTGGGTGGCGGCCCCTGAATTCTGATCCGGCATCCCCGTGCGGCTCACCTCCTGGAATAAGAAGGGCCTAGCCTGGGGCGCATCCGCGGAGCTGACCGGACTCCAGAACTGTGTGAAAAACATGATAACCAAGAATATCAAGCTTGTCAATGTGGTCCAGGTCATGCTATTTCGCCGGGTTCTCCCGTGTCAAAGACGGGCATTCAACCTGTGGGAGTTCGACGCGGCCCAACACTATACACTACAAGAGCTCTTCGACACGACGCACAAAGACGTTTGGAAGGTGTTGTTCAAGGCCACCGAAGTTCCTCCTCCCACTACCGAGGACTGCGGACTCAGCGCCAAGCGTCACGCCAATGCGGTAAGCATTCTACATTTCGCAAGATGTGCCTTTCCTTTGTATATTCGTGGGAGGAACTTAAGCCACCGTACTGATCTAACAGGATTATGTGGTGACGGCGGAGCGGATCGACTGTCCGGCTCCGTTGCCTGAAGATCCAGCAACCGCTCTCCTGACGCAGATGCTGGTTCCGGCGCCCTATGAGGTACCGGAGAAGAAGGCCAAGAAGAAGGCCACAGGGACCAGGAAAAGTCTCTGGCGCAAGGTGGTGCTGGACTCATCGTCCGAAGACACCGAGGCGCACTCCTCCAACGACAATGAGGAGGAGGAGGAGGAAAACCCTCTCCCCCAAACCGAGGGGGAGAAGAAAAGGAAGGCCGCCCCTTTCGGGGAGGCCGAAGGGTCCAAGAAGGGAAGGACCCTCCCTCTAGACCATTCCACAACCGCCGCCTATAGCGAGGAGGAGTGGCTACCCAGGGCCAAGCCCCTGGCGAAGTCGTAATTATTCATATGCCAGGATACTTCTTGCATGTTTTAGCTTTATGGCTTCTTATTATGTCATATTTGCTTGTGCAGTCCTTCCAAAGACCACATCGACTTATCCTCCTCGGATGGGTACTTGAGCTCGTCAGAGATGAACAACTATTCGCTCCCAATGGCTTCCACTCCCCGGCCCGCGGATGACACCGAGGTGTTATCTTAGAGGATACCGAGCTAGGAGGAGGTAGTCCTGGAGATGCCT
>NC_041385.1:232799840-232826842 GCF_002162155.2 Triticum dicoccoides | reverse complement strand
GGATGAGGGGGGCCGCAGCAGGCTTGGCCCCCAGCCGGATACTACGCCGGAACCTCCAGTGGTTCCAGATTCAGGCAGGCAACCCCCCGCCAAGGGGGGCGAGCCGTTTGTGCCGATGACCTCTGTCCATCTAGAGGCATCGGATAACTTGGTGGAAGCGCTTCAGAGCGCTTCCCTTGATGAAGGACACCGTACTCTTATGAGTACGGTGATTGCGAAGGTTCAGTCCGCCAAAAGCGGATTGACCGAAGCCTGCGCCAGCCTCCTGACAGGCTTTGAGGTAAATAATTTAAATTATGAGAAAGTATCACCGTGTAGACAGTAGCCCCTGATGCTCCGTTTGGTGTTCGGGAAGAGAAGCCGAAAAGAGGATCAAATATTATTCCCAGGAGTCTAATCATATTATGTCTATGTGAATAAGCAGACGTCGCTGTTGGCCGCCGCTGCTGCTACTGCGGGGGTCTCCAGACTGAGGCAGGGCCTGGGGCGGGCCGAAGAAGATCTCGGCCTTGTGAAGAGGCAGCTCGAGGAGAATAAAGGTAAGTAATACCCCATCTGAATGTTATATAAAGGAAAAAATTGTTGGTGCTCATAGAGGCATGATGAATTTTACTAGGGGCCACGACCAAAGTGGCGGCCCTTAAGAAGGCGCTGTCCGAGGCCGAAAACAAAGCGGCCAAGGAGCACACCGAGCGCGAAAAACAAGAGGCGCGAGTTGATGAGGTCCAGCAAGAGCTTCAGGACTTCGTCAAAAAATTCGAATCCTTGGAGCGTGACTCCAAGACGCAAGATTCGAAGCTTGTGAAGGCCCGTCAGAGCGCACTAGACGCCAAGGCCGAAGCCCAGAAGGCTCTCATGCAGGAGAGGGAGCCATCTCTACAGGATGTCAAGGTAACTGAGATTCAGTCAGTTGTGGAGCAGCTGCAGGATGACATGCAGGAGAGGAACGGAAAGACAACCACCAATGTGTTTGCCAGAGTGCCCAGAGCCCAGAGGTCAGTTGCATTGCTAGTGTCAGACACTAGAGCTACAACTTCAGCACCAGCCACTGCCCCTACAGTTCCAGTGCAACCAGCTCCAGCATCCACTCCAACACCCTCTACTTCAACTGAAGCCTTCGTCCAAGGAGACATCTCTACACCACCACCAGAAGATCAAGCCTGAGAGACGATCTAGCACTATGCATTTTCTATGAACTTTTTGGTAACTTGTTGCCAAAGGGGGAGAAATATGTATAGATCATAGGCTTCGAGAGAGAGTGTTGCTTTTGTTCTCTCTTGCTTTATTTGGTGGTTTTTCAAACTTTGTTTGCTTTTGGTTGAGATACTATGCTTGTGAGACATTGATGATCATGTGTTTGATCATAAGCTACACTTATGCATGCTTGATATTATCCTATCTATCTTATGTGATCACTCACTATGCTTGGTGATGAGTGCATGTATTCATTGTTTATTATTTTGAGCGCTCCACCAAGATGTATGTGACATGGAAGAGTAACCCATGAGCCTAATTCATTGTGCATTTGCAGTCCAAAGCAAATCTAAAACTATGCACAAATTTAGGGGGAGCTCTTGCTTATCACATACTTCTCAAAGCGACGATGTTATTCAATCTTATTATCATTTGTCGAAGCTTTGATCTATATGTTGTCATCAATTACCAAAAAGGGGGAGATTGAAAGTGCAACTATCCCTAGGTGGTTTTGGTAATTCATAACAACATATAGCTCATTGAGCTAATGCTATTCCAAGACTGTTATTTCAGGAAAGCTCAATGAATGGCATGGCATGGATGATGAAAGTGGATCCCTCAAAATACTAAGGACAAAGGATTGGCTCAAGCTCAAAAGCTCAAGACTCTTCATTTTATATTTTAGTGATCCAAGATCACATTGAGTCTATAGGAAAAGCCAATACTATCAAGGAGGGATGAGGTGTTGCTTAATGAGCCTCTTGCTTCATGTGCTTAGTGATATGCTCCAAAACCCTCAACTACTTTCTCACATCCACAAATGACCTAAATCCAAAGCCAAAATCGGTCACACCGATTCTTCCTATCCGGCGCCACCGATTCCAAAAGTCATAGCCACTGCCACAAACCCTAAGCAAATCGGTCTTAACGATAGGGATCTCGGTCTCACCGAGATGGGTTGTAATCTCTCTGTTTCCCTTCGTAACGTTTCGGTCTAACCGAAGTGAGGGATCGGTCCCACCGAGATTGCAATGTAAACTCTCTGTTTCCTTTTTGGAACATTTCGATCTCTCCGAAAAGAGCAAATCGGTCCCACCGAGTTTACCTGACCAACTCTCTGGAAAGCTTATTACCAAATCGGTCTCACCGAGTTTGTGTAATCGGTCCTACCGAGATTACGTTATGCCCTAACCCTAACCGAATCGGTCTCACCGAGATGCAAGTCAGTCCCACCGAAAATCACTAACGGTCACTAGGTTTACTAAATCGGTCCGACCGAGTTTAACGATTCGGTCCCACCAAGTTTGGTAAATTATGTGTAACAGTTAGATTTTGTGTGGAGGCTATATATACCCCTCCACCTCCTCTTCATTCGTGGAGAGAGCCATCAGAATGAACCTACACTTCCAACTTACCATTTCTGAGAGAGAACCACCTACTCATGTGTTGAGGCCAAGATATTCCATTCCTACCATATGAATCTTGATCTCTAGCCTTCCCCAAGTTGCTTTCCACTCAAATCTTCTTTCCACCAGATCCAAAACCTATGAGAGAGAGTTGAGTGTTGGGGAGACTATCATTTGAAGCACAAGAGCAAGGAGTTCATCATCAACACACCATTTGTACTTCTTGGAGAGTGGTGTCTCCTAGATTGGCTAGGTGTCACTTGGGAGCCTCCGACAAGATTGTGGAGTTGAACAAAGAAGTTTGTAAGGGCAAGGAGATCGCCTACTTCGTGAAGATCTACCGCTAGTGAGGCAAGTCCTTCATGGGCGACGGCCATGGTGGGATAGACAAGGTTGCTTCTTCGTGGACCCTTCGTGGGTGGAGCCCTCCGTGGACTCGCGCAGCCGTTACCCTTCGTGGGTTGAAGTCTCCATCAACGTGGTTGTACGATAGCACCACCTATCGGAACCACGCCAAAAACATCCGTGTCTCCAATTGCGTTTGAATCCTCCAAACCCTTCCCTTGTACTTTCTTGCAAGTTGCATTCTTTAACTTCCGCTACCTATATACTATTTGCATGCTTGCTTGAATTGTGTGATGATTGCTTGACTTGTCCTAAAATAGCTAAAATCTGCCAAACTCTAAAATTGGGAAAAGGTTAAGTTTTTATTGGTCAAGTAGTCTAATCTCCCCCCCTCTAGACATACTTCAAGGTCCTACAAGTGGTATCAGAGCTTTGGTCTCCATTTGCTTTGATTTCCATAGCTTTTGGTGGTCATAGCCTTGGTTTCACAACCTAGGAGAGTATGGCGTCTAGCGAGGGAAATTATCACCGTAGAGGTCCTTACTTTGATGGTACTAATTTTGCTAGTTGGAAGCATAAGATGAAAATGCATATTCTTGGACATAACCCCGCCATTTGGGCAATTATTTGTATTGGCTTGCAAGGTGAATTTTTCGATGGGAGAGAACCGAACCGTGAAGCTAATGCGGAAGAATTGAAGATGCTGCAATACAACGCTCAAGCATGTGACATCATCTTCAACGGATTGTGCCCCGAAGAATTCAACAAAATCAGCTATCTTGAGAATGCAAAGGAAATTTGGGATACTTTGATTGATATGCATGAGGGTACCGAGTCCGTCAAGGAATCCAAGTTGGATGTGCTCCAAAGTCAGCTTGACAAGTTCAAAATGAAGGATGGTGAAGGTGTCGCTGAAATGTACTCTAGGCTTGCTCTTATCACAAATGAGATTGCCGGCTTAGGGAGTGAAGAGATGACCGACAAATTCATCATCAAGAAGATCCTAAGAGCATTGGATGGAAAGTATGATACCGTGTGCACATTGATTCAAATGATGCCAAACTACAAAGATCTCAAGCCAATGGAAGTCATTGGAAGAATTGTTGCTCATGAGATGTCACTCAAGGATAAGGAGGAACTTCACAACAAGTCAAGTGGTGCTTACAAAGCCTCAAGTGAAGCCCCCACATCATCAAGTGAGAAACAAACCTTCAATGAAGAATTGAGCCTAATGGTGAAGAACTTCAACAAATTCTACAAGAGTAGAAGCAAAGAAAGAAGCTCCAAGTCAAGGTCTTACAATGACAAGAGATCTTCTAGCCGTGAGCGCAATTGCTACAATTGTGGGAGACCCGGACACTATTCCAATGAGTGTACGACACCCTACAAAAGAAGAGAGGATTCTCCAAGAAGAAGGAGCAAAAGAGAAGAATCACCACCAAGAGAGAGGAGGAGTAGAGATGATCGTTATGAACGAAGACCCTCACGGAGAAGCAAGGATTCGGAAAGGAAGGACAAGTCATCAAGGAGCTACACAAAACGAAGACATCAAGCTCATGTTGGTGAATGGGTCTGGCTCCGACTCCGACAATCACTCCGAGAGAAGCTATCACTCCGACTCCGAATATACTCAAGATGAAGGTGTTGCCGGTCTAGCACTTGTGTCAACCAACTCCTACGACATATTTGACTCACCAAATGAAGGTGTTGGAAGATGCTTCATGGCCAAAGGTCCAAAGGTAACACATCCCGAGTATGTTGATTTCAATAGTGATGAAGATGACTTGCTTGTGGATGATGATTTACTTGTTGACAACTCTAGTGATGAATACTATGATGAAACGTCAATTAAACATGCTAATCATGCTAAAACGAATGACAATGATAAGGAGAAGATTGAGCTTCTAACTAAAGAATTAAACTCTCTTAAGTTGGCTCAGGAAACTATCTTCGAAGATCATAGAGAACTTTTAAGGGCTCATGAGAAGTTACGCTTTGAAAAGCTCAATCTTGAGCAAGAGCATGAGTTCTTAAAAGCAATCAATGATGATCTCCGCAAGAAAAGTTCTTCTTACATTGCGAAGCGTTTACTCTTATCTACTTACATGCCTCAAGTCAAGTCTAGTAACAAGTACAAGAAAGATACTTCCTCTACTAGTAACAATAATAATGTCAAATCCAATATTGTTGCTTCTAGTAGTTCTCTTGATTCCACTAATGATTCTCTTAGCCAAGCTACACTTGAGCAAGAAAATAGCTTATTGAAGGGAATTATAGAGAAAGGTATTTACAAGAGCCTTGCCGGGAGTAAGCAATTCGAGGAAATTGTACGCAAGCAAGGAAGGCACCGGAAGAATCAAGGTGTTGGTTTTGAACGAAAGTTCAATGCCAATGGAGTTGAGTGGGAAGAAGATCAATACCCCAAGACAAAGTTTGTTCCTCAACAAGAGAAGTATGATCCTACTTCCTTCAAGGGAACACAAGCTCAAGATGATCTTCCACCACAAGACCACAACAACAAAGGCAAGGACAAGCTTCAAGAAGAGATTGATGCATTTGAAGAAGCACCTAAAGCCTCGTTCAAGTGGGTTCCCAAGACTACGTCAAGTTCTACTTCATCAAGTACAACTACAACTCCAAGGATTCCCATCAAGTGGATCCCGAAGAAGAAGAAGAACTAGAGAGTTCTTAAGGGTGACTCCGCCAACATTCTTCACTCATATCATTATGGCAAGAACAAGTGCAATTAACTTCCACATCTTGCACTAGTTCAAGGAGTCACAAACCCTCATGTTGGTAAGGCAAGGGACAAGGTAACCTAATGAATTCATGGACATCATCTTGTGTGTGCATCACTCTATGTCTATGGATATTCTTGTTTGTTCCTTGTGGGACTAACCCATGTAGGTAAGTTGAAAGTGCAACTCACTCCAAAGGACTGCTCCAAATGATCTACATCAACATTGAGCATCTACATCTTCAACACCTACATGAAGTCATCATCGACAAAACCCAAGGTTAGTTCATCCCTCTAAGGGGGGATCTCACATCTAGGGGGAGCTTAACTCTAAGAATTGAGTCAAAGCAACTCTAATGGTGTGAACACATTAATGCATTATGTAAAAGTGGTAACCCCACTTGAGCTTAAACGATGAGTATGACCTATGATCAAATGTTCTCATTTGACTCCTAAGTCAATATACTCATATATAGATGACCTAGTCATCGCCAATTGTTTGATAGATGCCAGAATTGGTTGTGCATGCTTTGCCACATATTTCATTTGCTATCTTATTGTGTGAGCATGTTGGTGCATATTTTACTCATTCAAGGACATCCACTTGTTCATTTGATTGTTTGGGTTCTTTTCTTTTTGCCAAGTGGATGGACAAGAATGCCTAAGAACCTTCTTTAGCTATCTATGCTTTTCTCATCTCAAACTCTATTCATGCTACATCACAAAATTTGATCAAGTCAGATTCGAACCACTCTGTGTGAGGAGCACTCGGCGTCCCCGATTCGTCATGGACTTAAACTTCCAAAACCTCTTTGTGATTCTTGGTCTGACCGATTCTTCCATTTCGGTCCTACCGAGATCACCAAGTTGATCTGAGTTTTCAATCTCGGTGCAACCAATTTGAACTTTTCGGTCTCACCGATTTGCTGTAACTGAACACAGTTATGCATCTCGGTGCCACCAAGTTGTTCCACTCGGTCACACCGACAGGGTCGGGATATATATAGCCACGGGCAAAAGTTTGGAAATTTCTCCGAAACCCTTCGCCCGCGCAACAGCTCGCTCTGCCATCGTGGTCTCCGGATCGTCTCCTCATCGCCAGCAGCCTCCTGTCGCTGGTCTTCGCAGTCGTCAACGGATTTCGTCCCCGCCGTTGCCACCGTAGCAAGTCCACCGCCAAGTTAGGGTATGGCCTTGATCCTTTGTGCTATCCACGTCTGATTCCTAGCACATTGTTTTCATATTAATTATTGCCACGATTGAGACTCTTCTATCCAGCCAAAATAGTCCATAGATTAGATGCGATTCAAATTTTTAGGGTTAGGTTTCCGCCGAAACCATCTCGGACCCACCGAGTTGAAAAACTTGGTCTCACCGATTTGGCTTATGTCATTGCACTAGTGACTCTCAGTCTGACCGAGAATTACTAATCGGTGCGACCGATTTGAGGATTCTGTGAAACCCTAGCAGTCTCGGTGCCACCGAACTGAAACTCGGTCCAACCGAGATCATCAGTTTAGGTTCCAAAACTGCTTCGGTATCACCGAGTTTGAAAATTGATAGATCCGAAATGCTTTCCGTGGAAAACTAAAACTAAACTTTTGAATCACTCTTTTGCAAAAATCTCTGCATTTTGTGATGCTCATCTTTTCTATCTCATCTATAACTCTTCACAGGGTCAGCAGTCAGCTTTTGCAGTATGTCAGATCAAAGTGACAGCCAGAACAGGTCAGAAGAGCAGATGTACTTGAGTGAGGGCACTAGTCCCTTAACTTCAGATGATGGGAGCAGAAGTACTCCTAGCAATTTGCCTAAGGCTGCTACTAGGCAAAGGAGGGAAAGAACTTCAGATTTTGAGGATGAAGATTACAAAGCTGAGGAAGATGAGGCCACTTCCAAGAAAGTGGTGCTCAAGAAAGAGTATGGCTCTGCACAGAGCACAAAGCCAGGTCTGAAGAGGAAAGTTCCTGCCAAGAGAACTCCAATGCCAAAGGCTAGGAAGTCCACTCAAGTGCCAGCTCAAGCTCAACCCAAAGAGGCACCTGCAAGGAAAGAAGCACCATCAAAACCTCAGAAAGTCCCCACTGGTGCAACTATGAAGTTCACAATTGAATCAGAGGATGATGGTGATCAGGATAAGAAAAAGAAGAGAGCAAGAACCACAACTGCCAAGGTCCTTGTAAAGCCCTCAATGAGAAGGGATTCTGATGAAGAGGAAGAGGATGCTGCACCAGCTCCTAAGGCAGCTAAGCTTATGGGAGATGCAATCAGATCAGGGGCTGCAACATCCAAGCCCAAGGAAGCACCCAAAGCTGCCTCCAAGGCCAAGCAAGCTCCAAAGAGGAATACTAGGAGTATTCCGGCTGCTGAGAAGAACAAGGCCCCAGTGCCCAATGTTGCTGAAGATTCAGATGAAGAAGGATAGGTCCTTAGAAAGCTCAAGCCCAAGATACCAGACCACAATGATGCCCATCATGTGGCTGAGGACATGAGAATAAGGAAGGATTCAGGGCTGAGACTGTGGAGGATGGAAGATCCATATGCTTCAAGAAGAAAAACTGCTGTTGACTACAGGTTCCACACAAAGGAACAGCATGACTTCTATGAAACAATTCTGCTGGACAAGAAGCCCATAGTCTGTGACATGAGGTGGGTTGACTGGAAATTCATCAAGGAAAATGAAGAGCACTATCCTAGAGTGCAAGACAACTTTATTGCTTGTGGAGTGGCAGATTTTGTTGGACAGAAGTTCACCAACTAGAATGATGAGCTTATCATGCAGTTCTACTCCACAACACATTTTTACCCAGATGGGAGAATTGTTTGGATGTCTGAAGGTACAAGGTACCAATCCACTGTTAAAGAATGGGCAAGTCTGATCAATGCCCCCAAGGAAAATGAGGATGACCTGGACATTTATGCAAAGAAGAAGTTGGGTCACAATTCAATGGCACACATGTACAAGGAGATTCCAGACAAAGCAGTAGAGACTCACAAGTTTGGATCAGTTCACTTTCTGCTGTCAGGGTTGCCAACCATAAATTGGATTCTGAGGCACACTTTGTTGCCCAAATCTGGTGACCATAACATGATCAGAGGGCATGCCATCAACATGCTGCATGTGTTTGATGTGCCACAGAAGTTCAAAGTCATGAGCCTGATCATTGAAACAATCAAGAGGACTGCAGCAGATCAGAAGATGAGCTGTGGATATGCACCTCAGATTCAAGAATTGATCAACTCAAAGGTGGGCACAGGAAAATATCAGTTGGATAAGGAACCTTTCCACTTTATCCAGACTTTGAGGACAATGAGGTTGTCATGAATGAAGATGATCCACAATCAGTTCAAGCTCAGGAGAAGAAGGAGAAGGCTGCCAAGATGCCAACTCAAGAGGAGGCATCTGAGTATTTCTTGAAAACCAAACAGGAGCAGCTTGGTTACTTGATAGCATCAACTCTGAGGATTGAGAAGGGGTTGGCCACCCTAACTCAAAACCAGGAGAGCCTAGAAAGAATCATGGAACAAAAATTCTATGATCTAGATGTCAAGGTAACTGAGATTCAGTCAGTTGTGGAGCAGCTACAGGATGACATGCAGGAGAGGAAGGGCAAGACAACCACCAATGTGTTTGCCAGAGTGCCCAGAGCCCAGAGGTCAGTTGCATTGCCAGTGTCAGACACTAGAGCTACAACTCTATGAGTTCACAGTAGCCCCTGATGCTCCGTTTGGTGTTTGCCAGAGTTCACAGTGTAGACAGTAGCCCCTGATGCTCCGTTTGGTGTTCGGGAAGAGAAGCCGAAAAGAGGATCAAATATTATTCCCAGGAGTCTAATCATATTATGTCTATGTGAATAAGCAGATGTCGCTGTTGGCCGCTGCTGCTGCCACTGCGGAGGTCTCCAGACTGAGGCAGGGCCTGGGGCGGGCCGAAGAAGATCTCGGCCTTGTGAAGAGGCAGCTCGAGGAGAATAAAGGTAAGTAATACCCCATCTGAATGTTATATAAAGGAAAAAATTGTTGGTGCTCATAGAGGCATGATGAATTTTACTAGGGGCCACGACCAAAGTGGCGGCCCTTAAGAAGGTGCTGTCCGAGGCCGAAAACAAAGTGGCCAAGGAGCACACCGAGCGCGAAAAACAAGAGGCGCGAGTTGATGAGGTCCAGCAAGAGCTTCAGGACTTCGTCAAAAAATTCGAGTCCTTGGAGTGTGACTCCAAGACGCAAGATTCGAAGCTTGTGAAGGCCCGTCAGAGCGCACTAGACGCCAAGGCCGAAGCCCAGAAGGCCCTCATGCAGGAGAGGGAGCCATCTCTATAGGATGTCAAGGTAACTGAGATTCAGTCAGTTGTGGAGCAGCTGCAGGATGACATGCAGGAGAGGAAGGGCAAGACAACCACCAATGTGTTTGCCAGAGTGCCCAGAGCCCAGAGGTCAGTTGCATTGCCAGTGTCAGACACTAGAGCTACAACTTCAGCACCAGCCACTGCCCCTACAGTTCTAGTGCAACCAGCTCCAGCATCCACTCCAGCACCCTCTACTTCAACTGAAGCCTTTGTCCAAGGAGCCATCTCTACACCACCACCAGAAGATCAAGCCTGAGAGACGATCTAGCACTATGCATTTTCTATGAACTTTTTGGTAACTTGTTGCCAAAGGGGGAGAAATATGTATAGATCATAGGCTTCGAGAGAGAGTGTTGCTTTTGTTCTCTCTTGCTTTATTTGGTGGTTTTTCAAACTTTGTTTTCTTTTGGTTGAGATACTATGCTTGTGAGACATTGATGATCATGTGTTTGATCATAAGCTACACTTATGCATGCTTGATATTATCCTATCTATCTTATGTGATCACTCACTATGCTTGGTGATGAGTGCATGTATTCATTGATTATTATTTTAAGCACTCCACCAAGATGTATGTGACATGGAAGAGTAACCCATGAGCCTAATTCATTGTGCATTTGTAGTCCAAAGCAAATCTAAAACTATGCACAAATTTAGGGGGAGCTCTTGCTTATCACATACTTCTCAAAGCGACGATGTTATTCAATCTTATTATCATTTGTCGAAGCTTTGATCTATATGTTGTCATCAATTACCAAAAAGGGGGAGATTGAAAGTGCAACTATCCTTAGGTGGTTTTGGTAATTCATAACAACATATAGCTCATTGGGCTAATGCTATTCCAAGACTGTTATTTCAGGAAAGCTCAATGAATGGCATGGCATGGATGATGAAAGTGGATCCCTCAAAATACTAAGGACAAAGGATTGGCTCAAGCTCAAAAGCTCAAGACTCTTCATTTTATATTTTAGTGATCCAAGATCACATTGAGTCTATAGGAAAAGCCAATACTATCAAGGAGGGATGAGGTGTTGCTTAATGAGCCTCTTGCTTCATGTGCTTAGTGATATGCTCCAAAACCCTCAACTACTTTCCCACATCCACAAATGACCTAAATCCAAAGCCAAAATCGGTCACACCAATTCTTCCTATCCGGCGCCACCGATTCCAAAAGTCATAGCCACTGCCACAAACCCTAAGCAAATCGGTCTTACCGATAGGGATCTCGGTCTCACCGAGATGGGGTTGTAATCTCTCTGTTTCCCTTCTTAACGTTTCGGTCTAACCGAAGTGAGCGATCAGTCCCACCGAGATTGCAATGTAAACTCTCTGTTTCCTTTTTGTAACATTTCGGTCTCACCGAAAAGAGCAAATCGGTCCCACCGATTTTACCTGACCAACTCTCTGGAAAGCTTATTACCAAATCGGTCTCACCGAGTTTGTGTAATCGGTCCTACCGAGGTTACGTTATGCCCTAACCCTAATCGAATCGGTCTCACCGAGATGCAAGTCAGTCCCACCGAAAATCACTAACGGTCACTAGGTTTACTAAATCGGTCCGACCGAGTTTAACGATTCGGTCCCACCAAGTTTGGTAAATTATGTGTAACTGTTAGATTTTGTGTGGAGGCTATATATACCCCTCCACCTCCTCTTCATTCATGGAGAGAGCCATCAGAACAAACCTACACTTCCAACTTACCATTTCTGAGAGAGAACCACCTACTCATGTGTTGAGGCCAAGATATTCCATTCCTACCATATGAATCTTGATCTCTAGCTTTCCCCAAGTTGCTTTCCACTCAAATCTTCTTTCCACCAGATCCAAAACCTATGAGAGAGAGTTGAGTGTTGGGGAGACTATCATTTGAAGCACAAGAGCAAGGAGTTCATCATCAACGCACCATTTGTTACTTCTTGGAGAGTGGTGTCTCCTAGATTGGCTAGGTGTCACTTGGGAGCCTCCGACAAGATTGTGGAGTTGAACCAAGAAGTTTGTAAGGGAAAGGAGATCGCCTACTTCGTGAAGATCTACCGCTAGTGAGGCAAGTCCTTCGTGGGCGACGGCCATGGTGGGATAGACAAGTTGCTTCTTCGTGGACCCTTCGTGGGTGGAGCCCTCCGTGGACTCGCGCAACCGTTACCCTTCATGGGTTGAAGTCTCCATCAACGTGGATGTACGATAGCACCACCTATCGGAACCACGCCAAAAACATCCGTGTCTCCAATTGCGTTTGAATCCTCCAAACCCTTCCCTTTTACTTTCTTGCAAGTTGCATGCTTTAATTTCCGCTGCCTATATACTCTTTGCATGCTTGCTTGAATTGTGTGATGATTGCTTGACTTGTCCTAAAATAGCTAAAATCTGCCAAACTCTAAAATTGGGAAAAGGTTAAGTTTTTATTGGTCAAGTAGTCTAATCACCCCCCTCTAGACATACTTCAAGGTCCTACAGAAGTCTACAATTTTAAATTTTGGCGAAGCCCCTAGTATCCAGAAAGCCGGACTCGGGGCGCTATACACGCCTAAATCGGACAAGGCCAATTCCTCGCCTGAAGTGGAAAAAATCTTTAAGGATTTGAGACCTCTCGAACAGCGACCAGCTCTCGCCTTATCATGACAGTCAGTTTTCGACTTTCTCTACTGAGGTGCTCGTCCGGAAGAACCGGGACACAATCGCAGTAGTTCTCCCTGCGCTACCTTAGCCAATATAGTAGAACGTAAGGTACCAAAACAAAGGAGCTGGGAAAACCCAACTATTGACCCAAGACATGGTTCGAAGCCGATGCATATAGTGCTATAAGTTCGGGGTGCCGCACTATCGAAAGTGTTCGGACTTGTCTTGCCAGGTTATGGGGTACTGAAGCCCCTAGCAAACTGGTCGTGCCAAAATGCACGGGTATAATAAATAAGCAGTAAAGAAAAAGGGGTAAATAAACGTAATAGCAAGCTGACGTTGTATACTATTTCCCCTTGTTATTCAAATGATACGTCAAAACGTACATATACAAGTAGTGTGATAAGCAGAATAGGACTGTTTGACACATCCTGACCAGGAGCGGGCGGTATGCGGGTATGTAAAATAGGTATAAAAATTATTATCAGAGACCACCTGAGGATTCCCTTGTACGCCAAAGCTTCTTGTCCTCCTGGTGTGTCCGTCCCGCTATGTGTACGATAGCCAGTCTTTCGGAAGAGCCTCCTGAAGATAGGGACCTGAAAGAAAAAAAGGAGGGTGCAAAGATGCGTGGGTCCTGGGGTGGTCAAACCGCGTTGTGGACCATGTCATGGCCGTGCCTCCGACTATGCCCAGGGTATTTTAAGTGCGTAGTTGTGTACGCGCGGCACGAATGTCGCCGCTTCACTGGAACTGGGAGGGAGGCCGAATTGCTAGTCGAGCTCTGGATGTGTTGTACGATCCTGTTGTGGAGTACTCCAGAATCGCTTGACGGTATCCGGGTTCTTTATCGCCTAATTGGCTGTTTGCCTAAGAAGGTTGTTTTGTACTTCCGCCGCGAGGGCCGTAGTGTGCTCCTCCATGCGAAGCGAGCACTCTGTGTTTCCATTAACTGTAATAACCCCACGAGGTCCCAGCATTTTGAGCTTGAGGTATGCATAATGCGGTACCGCATTGAATTTGGCGAATGCGGTTCGTCCGAGCAGTGCATGATAGCCACTGCGGCAGGGGACAATGTCGAAGATTAACTCCTCGCTTCGGAAATTGTCCGGAGATCCGAAGACCACTTCCCGTGTGATTGAGCCCGTACAACAGGCCTCCACACCGGGTATGACACCTTTGAAGGTGGTTTTTGTGGGCTTGATCCTTGAAGGGTCGATGCCATTTTGCGCACTGTATCCTGACAGAGCAGGTTCAGGCTGCTGCCACCGTCCATGAGGACTCGTGTGAGATGGAATCCGTCGATGGGGTCAAGGACCAATGCGGCCGAACCGCCATGACGGATACTGGCAGGATGGTCCCTGCGATCGAAAGTGATTGGACAAGAGGACCATGGGTTGAATTTTGGGGCGACTGGCTCCATCGCATAGACGTCCCTTAGTGCACGTTTCCGTTCCCGCTTGGGAATATCGGTTGCGTATATCATATTCACTGTTTTCACCTGGGAATGGAATTACTTCTGTCCTCCCGTGTTCGGCGGCCGGGGCTCCTCGTCGTCATCGCTATGTAGCCCTTTTCCTTGTTTTCAGCATTCAACTTGCCGACCTATTTAAACACCCAACATTCCCTGTTTGTGTGGTTGGCTGGTTTATCGGGGGTGCCGTCAATTTGACACGAGCGATCAAGAATGCGGTCCAAGTTGGACGAGCCCAGACTGTTTCTTTTGAATGGCATTTTCCACTGTCCGGATTTAGAGCCTCTGAATCCGGCATTGACTGCCGTGTCTTCGGCGCTATCACCATCATTGCGACGCTTGTGTCTATTTCGTTGTGGCTTGTGTTGCTATCCCTGGCGTCTGAATCGCCTGAGTTTTTGGGTGTGATGTTGTTACGAGCTAGCCAGCTGTCCTCGCCCACGCGGAAGCGGGTCATGAGTGTCGTGAGGGCTGCCATGGACTTTGGCTTCTCTTGGCCGAGATGTCGGGCGAGCCATTCGTCGCGGATGTTGTGTTTGAAGGCCGCTAAGGCTTCGGCATCCAGACAGTCAACAATTTGGTTCTTTTTAGTTAGGAACCGAGTCCAGAATTTTCTGGCTTACTCTCTCGGCTGTTGGGTTATGTGACTTAAGTCATCAGCATCCGGTGGTCGCACATAAGTGCCTTGGAAGTTATCGAGGAACGCGTCTTCCAGATCCTCCAAACTGCCAATGGATCTTGCTGGCAGGCTATTCAGCCAATGCTGAGCCGGTCCTTTTATCTTAAGTGGTAGGTACTTTATGGCATGTAAGTCATTGCCGCGGGCCATGTGAATGTGGAGAAGAAAATCTTCGATCCATACCGCGGGGTCTGTTGTGCCATCATACGATTCAATGTTTACGGGTTTGAACCCTTCTGGGAATTCGTGATCCATAACTTCATCAGTGAAGCATAAGGGGTGCGCGGGGCCTCTATGCCGGGCTACATCCCGACGTAGCTCAAATGAACCCGGTCTATTGTATTCGGCCCGGCCGGACTTTGGTTTATTGTATCCGGTGTGACGGTCATCGTCACGTCTTGTGGGGCGCCCTCGTGATCCGTAGATTGATCTTGACTGTCCTGCTTTGTTTTCCAATACATCTCGCAGGTCCTTCGTGTAGCCCCGGGCCTTAGTGTTATTGTTTGATTGGCCACGGGGTATGGTCTGGATTTCGGGCTGGTACGCCATTTTGTTGCAGACACGGGGTGGCCGGTCAGCCGCATCATGCGCTGGTAGCGTGGGCTTTAAAGCCTCCTCCTCGAGTTGAGGTAGCAGCCTGCGCTTTGGGTAGCTTTTTCTAGGGTGCTCGAGTCCGTATTCCTCGGCAGCCAGGACCTCGGTCCATCTACTAGTTAGCAGATCTTGATCAGCTTGAAGCTATTGCTGCTTTTTCTTCAGGCTTTTTGCAGTGGCTATAAGCCGACTTTTGAAGCGCTCCTGCTCGACGAGATCCTCCGGCACGATGAATTCTTCGTCGCCAAGGCTCACTTCATCTTCGGAGAGAGGCATGTAATTATCGTCCTCTGATTCTCCATCAGTTGCCTATTTTTTAGGGCTAGCTTGCCCATCCTCTTGCTCGGCCTGCTCGAAGCCTGGCTGGGCAGGATTGTCTTCGTCTTCGGCACCATCCGGATTGTTATCTCTTGTGCCGGTATCACTATTTTTGCTATGGCGGGGCTTGGAGCGGCGCCGATGACGCCGGTGTCTAGATTGCTTCTCCAAGGGGTTATCTTCCGTTGCCTCATCGCCATTGTTTTCTTTAGGGGTGTCCACCATATAAATATCATATGATGAGGTGGTTGTCCAGCGCCCTATAGGCGGTGGTTCCTGTTCTTCTCCTGCATCGTCGTCCATACCGTCGATGTCTTCGGAGTCGAAGTCAAGCACGTCGGTTAAGTCATCGACAGTGGCTATAAAGTGGGTGGTGGGTGGGGGATGAATTTCTTTGTCATCCGCTCCCCACTCGAGCCGAACATAGTTCGGCCAAGAATCTCCTGACAAGGAAAGAGACCTTAATGAGTTTAGCACGTCACCCAAGGGCGAGTGCTGAAAAATATCCGCGGCGGTGAACTCCATGACCGGTGCCCAATCAGATTTGATAGGAACGGACGCACGCGGTTCGGATCCTGTAGCCGGAGACGAGTTCGAGGGTCCGATGACACCACCCTCACAGGAGGTGGGATCAGGGTTCGGCTCTAGCGCCGATGAGTGCACAGCCTCCGTGGCGGGGTCCATCCACCCGTCCTCGGAGGGCACGATCTGCTCCGGATTGATTTCCGGCGCCGCCGCAGGCGTGATATCCCGAATACTGTCCGGCGGCAGATCAAAGTCATGCCCGCCGTGACCGTTCAGCGCACCTAGCATGGGCTCGAATCCGTCAAAGATCAAGTCTCCGCGGATTTCGGCAGTATAGTTTAAGCTTCCAAACCTGACCTGATGGCCAGGGGCGTAGCTATCAATCTTATCTATATGGCCAAGCGAGTTGGCCCGCAGTACGAAGCCACCGAATACGAAGATCTGTCCGGGGAGGAAAACCTCCCCCTAGATCGCATCGTTGAAGATGATTGAGGGAGCCATCAAGCCTTACCGCAACAACACAGTGGAACTCTCAATGAAAGCACCATTGTCGGTGTGAAAACCAACGGATCTCGGGTAGGGGGTCTCGAACTGTGCGTCTAAGGCTAATGGTAACAGGAGGCAGGGGACACGATGTTTTACCCAGGTTCGGGCCCTCTCGATGGAGGTAATACCCTACTTCCTGCTTGATTGATCTTGATGATATGAGTATTACAAGAGTTGATCTACCACAAGATCGTAGGGGGGTAAACCCTAGAAGCTAGCCTATGATTATGATTGTTCTTGTCCTACGGACTAAACCCTCTAGTTTATATAGACACCGGAGGGGGCTAGGGTTACATAGAGTCGGTTACAGATAAGGAGATCTACATATCCGAATATCCAAGCTTGCCTTCCACGCAAAGGAGAGTCCCATCCACACACAGGACGAAGTCTTCAATCTTGTATCTTCATAGTCCAACAGTCCGGCCAAAGTATATAGTCCGGCTGTCCGAGGACCCCTTAATCCAGGACTCCCTCAGTAGGTAACCCCTTTGTCATCACGTCGGGGAACTGCTGCGTGGTTGGGACGTGTAGAATGTGAAGCTCGCCAAGTGCCACCTTCTCACAAACAAAATGTATGTCGAGTTCGATGTGCTTGGTACGCTGGTGATGAACAGGTTTGGCTGCCATGTAGACACTGGAGATGTTGTCACAGTACACGACCGTGGCCTTGGGGACGTCGATGCGCAGCTCTCACAGAAGTTGCCTGAGCCAGCAACACTCGGCAACGATGTTGGCGACAACACGATATTCGGCCTCTGCACTTGATCTGCACACCGTGGCTTGACACTTCGAGGACCAAGAGATCAGGGCATCACCGAGGAAGACGGTGTAGCCGGAGGTGGAACGTCGCGTGTCCGGGCAACCGGCCCAGTCGGCGTCCGAATAGGCGACGAGGTCGTGGGCCTGCGAGCAATGTAGGTGTAGACCATGCGTCGTCGTCCCCTGCAGGTACCGCAGTATGCGCTTGACGAGCGCCAAGTGCTGGTCCTGCGGATCATGCATATGTAGGGATGCTTGCTGGACAACATAGGCGAGGTCGGGTCGAGTCATGGTGAGGTACTGGAGCGCCCCGACCAGGCTTCTGTACTCCTAGGAATCTGCAAAAGGAGAGCCATTGGATGCGGACAGCTTGGCACGAGTGTCCACGGGCGTCGGCGAGGCCTTGCACGTGGTCATGTTGGCGCGGTCCAGGAGCTCCTCCGCGTATTTGCTCCGCGACAGGAAGAAGCCAAAGCTGCTGCGCATCACGCTGATGCCGAGGAAGTAGTGTAGCGGACCGAGGTCCTTCATCGAGAACTCGGAGAAGAGTCGCTTCTAGATGTGTTGTAGAAGACAGCGCGACGAGGCAGTGAGCACGATGTCGTCGACGTACAGGAGGAGGTACATGCCGCCATCGGAGTGGTACACGAACAACGACGGGTCAGAGCGTGCCGCCGTGAAGCTGACCATGCGCAGGAACGTGGCGAACCGGTCGAACCAGGCACGGGGAGCCTGCTTGAGGCCGTACAGAGACTTGTCGAGGAGGCAGACGAAGTCGGGGTGGTCGTGGTCGACAAAGCCTACAGGTTGTTGACAGTAGACGCGCTCGGCCAGCTGCCCGTGAAGAAAGGCATTATTCACGTCCATTTGATGGACGGGCCAGTCTCGCGACGCGGCAATGGCGAGCACGGCACGAACGGTAGCAGACTTGACAACAGGGCTGAAGGTTTCGTCAAAGTCCATGCTTGGTCGTTGTGAGAAGCCGCGGACCTGAAGGAAATATGCCCTAGAGGCAATAATAAAGTTATTATTTATTTCCTTATTTCATGATAAGTGTTTATTATTCATGCTAGAATTGTATTAACCGGAAACATAATACATGTGTGAATACATAGACAAACATAGTGTCACTAGTATGCCTCTACTTGACTAGCTCATTGAATCAAAGATGGTTAAGTTTCCTAGCCATAGACATGAGTTGTCATTTGATTAACAGGATCACATCATTAGAGAATGATGTGATTGACTTGACCCATTCCATTAGCTTAGCACTTGATCGTTTAGTATGTTGCTATTGCTTTCTTCATGACTTATACATGTTCCTATGACTATGAGATTATGCAACTCCCGTTTACCGGAGGAACACTTTGTGTGCTACCAAACATCACAACATAACTGGGTGATTATAAAGGTTCTCTGCAGGTGTCTCTGAAGGTACTTGTTGAGTTGGCGTATTTCGAGATTAGGATTTGTCACTTCGATTGTCAGAGAGGTATCTCTGGGCCCTCTTGGTAATGCACATCACTATAAGCCTTGCAAGCAATGTGACTAATGAGTTAGTTGCGGGATGATGTATTACGGAACGAGTAAAGAGACTTGCCGGTAACGAGATTGAGCTAGGTAACTAGATACCGACGATCGAATCTCGGGCAAGTAACATCCGATGACAAAGGGAACAACGTATGTTGTTATGCAGTTTGACCGATAAAGATCTTCATAGAATATGTGGGAGCCAATATGAGCATCCAGGTTCCGCTATTGGTTATTGACCGGAGACATGTCTCGGTGATGTCTACATAGTTCTCGAACCCGTAGGGTCCGCACGCTTAACGTTCGGTGACGATTTATATTATGAGTTATGTCTTTTGATGTACCGAAGGTAGTTCGGAGTCCCGGATGAGATGGGGACATGACGAGGAGTCTCGAAATGGTCGATACATAATGATCGATATATTGGACGACTATATTCGGACATCGGAAAGGTTCTGAGTGATTCGGGTATTTTTCGGAGTACCGGAGAGTTACGGGAGTTTGCCGTGGAGTATATGGGCCTTATTGGGCTTTATGGGAAAGAGAGAGGGGAGGTTGCGCGCCCCCCAAGGCCTAGTCCGAATTGGACTAGGGGGAGGGGCTGCGCCCCCTCCTTCCTTCTCTTCTCTTTTCCCTTTCCTTGACTCCTACTCCTACTACTTGGAAGGGGGGGGGGGAATCCTACTCCTGGTGGGAGTAGGACTCCTCCAGGACGTGCCATAGGAGGGCCGACCCTCCCCCCTCCTCCACTCCTTTATATACGGGGGCAGGGGGCACCTCTAGACACACAAGTTGATCTGTTGATCTCTCCCAGCCGTGTGCGGTGCTCATCTCCACCATATTCCACCTCGATAATACCGTAGCGGTGCTTAGGCGAAGCCCTGCGTCGGTAGCATCATCAACACCTTCATCACGCCATCATGCTGATGGAGCTCGCCCGCAAAGCTCTGCTGGATCGGAGTTCGTGGGACGTCATCGAGTTGAACGTGTGCTGAACTTGGAGGTGCCGTGCGTTTGGTACTTGGATCGGTCGGATCGTGAAGACGTATGACTACATCAACCGCGTTGTGCTAACGCTTCCGCTTACGGTCTACGAGGGTACGTGGACAACACTCTCCCCTCTTGTTGCTATGCATCACCATGATCTTGCGTGTGCGTATGAATTTTTTTAAAATTACTATGTTCCCCAACAGTGGTATCAGAGCCAGGTTTATGCGTAGATGTTATATACATGAGTAGAACACAAGTGAGTTGTTGGCGATCCAAGTCATACTGCTTACCAGCATGTCATACTTTGGTTCGGCGGTATTGTTGGATGAAGCGGCCCGGACCGACATTACGCGTACGCTTACGCGAGACTGGTTCTACCGACGTGCTTTGCACATAGGTGGCTGGCGGGTGTCAGTTTCTCGAACTTTAGTTGAACCGAGTGTGACTACACCCGGTCCTTGAGAAGGTTAAAACAACACTAACTTGATGAACTATCGTTGTGGTTTTGATGCATAGGTAAGAACCGTTCTTGCTCAGCCCGTAGCTGCCACGTCTTGCAACAACAAAGTAGAGGATGTCTAATTTGTTTTTGCAGGGCATGTTGTGATGTGATATGGTCAAGACATGATGCTAAATTTTATTGTATGAGATGATCATGTTTTGTAACAGAGTTATCGGCAACTGGCAGGAGCCATATGGTTGTCGCTTTATTGTATGCAATGCAATCGCCACGTAATTGTTTTACTTTATCACTAAGCGGTAGCGATTGTCGTAGAAGCAATAGTTGGCGAGACGACAACGATGCTACGATGGAGATCAAGTTGTCGAGCCGGTGACGATGGTGATCATGACGGTGCTTCGGAGATGGAGATCACAAGCACAAGATGATGATGGCCATATCATATCACTTATATTGATTGCATGTGATGTTTATCTTTTATGCATCTTATTTTCCTTTGATTGACGGTAGCATTATAAGATGATCTCTCACTAAATTTCAAGGTAAAAGTGTTCTCCCTAAGTATGCACCGTTGCCAAAGTTCGTCGTGCCGAGACACCACGTGATGATCGGGTGTGATAAGCTCTACGTTCATCTACAATGGGTGCAAGCCAGTTTTGCACACGCAGAAATACTCGGGTTAAACTTGATGAGCCTAGCATATGCAGATATGGCCTCGGAACACTGGAGACCGAAAGGTCGAGCGTGAATCATATAGTAGATATGATCAACATAGTGATGTTCACCATTGAAAACTACTCCATCTCACGTGATGATCGGACATGGTTTAGTTGATTTGGATCACGTGATCACTTAGATGATTAGAGGGATGTCTATCTAAGTGGGAGTTCTTAAGTAATATGATTAATTGAACTTTAATTTATCATGAACTTAGTCTTGATAGTATTTTGCAAATTATGTTGTTGATCAATAGCTCGCGTTGTTGCTTGCCTATGTTTTATATGTGTTCCTAGAGAAAACTAAGTTGGAAGATGATAGTAGCAATGATGCGGACTGGGTCCATGATCTGAGGTTTATCCTCATTGCTGCATAGAAGAATTATGTCATTGATGCACCGCTAGGTGACAGACCTATTGCAGGAGCAGATGCAGACTTTATGAATGTTTGGCTAGCTTAATATGATGACTACTTGATAGTTTAGTGCACCATGCTTAACGGCTTAGAATCGGGACTTCAAAGATGTTTTGAACATCATGGACCATATGAGATGTTCCAGGAGTTGAAGTTAATATTTCAAGCAAATACCCGAGTTGAGAGATATGAAGTCTCCAACAAGTTCTATAGCTAAAAGATGGAGGAGAATTGCTCAACTAGTGAGCATGTGATCAGATTGTCTGGGTACTACAATCGCTTGAATCAAGTGGGAGTTAATCTTCCAGATAAGATAGTGATTGACAGAGTTCTCTAGTCACCATCACCAAGTTACTAGAACTTCGTGGTGAACTATAGTATGCAAGGGATGACGAAAATGATTCCCGAGCTCTTCGTGATGTTGAAATCGACGAAGGTAGAAATCAAGAAAGAGCATCAAGTGTTGATGATTGACAAGACCACTAGTTTCAAGAAAAGGGCAAAGGGAAAGAAAGGGAAACTTCAAGTAGAATGGCAAGCAAGTTGTCACTCCTGTGAAGAAGCCCAAAGCTATACCAAAGCCTGAAACTAAGTGCTTCTACTACAAAGGAAATGGCCACTGGAAGCGAAAATACCCTGAATATTTGGTGGATAAGTAGGATGGCAAAGTTAACAAGGGTATATTTGATATACAGGTTATTGATGTGTACCTTACTAGTGTTTATAATAGCCCCTGGGTATTTGATACTTGTTTGGTTGTTAAAAATTAGTAACTCGAAACAGGAGTTACAGAATAAACAGAGACTAGTTGAGGGTGAAGTGACAATGTGTGTTGGTAGTGGCTCCAAGATTGATATGATCATCATCGCACACTCCCTATACTTTCGGGATTAGTGTTAAACTTAAATAAATGTTATTTGGCATTTGCATTGAGCATGAATATGTTTTGATCATGTTTATTGCAATACGGTTATTCATTTAAAGTCAGAGAATAATTGTTGTTCTGTTTACATGAATAAAACCTTCGATGGTCATACACCCAATGAAATAGTTTGTTGGATCTCGATCGTAGTGATACACATATTCATAATATTGATGCCAAAAGATGAAAAGTTGATAATGATAGTGCAACTTATTTGTGGCACTGTCGTTTGGGTCATATCGATGTAAAGCGCATGAAGAAACTCCATTAAGATGGATTTTTGGAATCACTTGGTTATGAATCATTTGATGCTTGCGAACCGTGCCTTTTGGGCAAGATGACTAAAACTTCGTTCTCCGGAACAATGGAACGAGCTACTGACTTGATGGAAATAATACATACCGATGTATGCGGTCCAACGAGTGTTGATGCTCGTGGCAGGTATCGTTATTTTCTGACCTTCACAGATGATTTGAGCAGATATGAGTATATCTACTTAATGAAGCACAAGCCTAAAACATTTGAAAAGTTCAAAGAATTTCAGAGTGAAGTGGAGAATCATCATAACAAGAAAATAAAGTTTCTACAATATGATTACAGAGAAAAATATTTGAGTTACGAGTTTGGCCTTCATTTACAACCAATGTGGAATAGTTTCACAGCTCATGCCACATGGAACACCACAGCGTAATGGTGTGTCCGAACGTCGTAACCACACTTTATTGGATATGGTGCAATCTATGATGTATCTTACCGATTTACCACTGTCGTATTGGGGTTATGTATTAGAGAGAGCTGCATTCACTTTAAAAAGGGCACCATCAAAATCCGTTGAGGTGACGCCTTATGAACTGTGGTTTGGCAAGAAACCAAAGTTGTCGTTTCTTAAAGTTTGGGGCTGCGATGCTTATGTGAAAAAGTTTCAACCTGATAAGCTCGAACCCAAATCGGAGAAGTGCGTCTTCATAAAATACCCAAAGGAAACTGTTGGGTACACCTTCTATCACAGATTCGAAGGCAAAATATTCGTTGCTAAGATGGATCCTTTCTAGAGAAGGGGTTTCTCTCGAAAGAAGTGAGTGGGAGGAAAGTAGAGCTTGATAAGGTAATTGTACCTTCTCTCGAATTGGAAAGTAGTTCATCACAGAAACCAGTTCCAGTGATGCCTACACCAATTAGTGAGGAAGTTAATGATCATGATCATGAAACTTTGGATCAAGTTACTATCGAACCTCGTAGGTCAACCAGAGTAAGATCCGCACCAGAGTGGTACGGTAATCCTGTTCTGGAGGTCATATTACTTGACCATGACGAACCTACGAACTATGAGGAAGCGATGATGAGCCCAGATTCCACGAAATGGCTTAAGGCTATGAAATCTGAGATAGGATCCATGTATGAGAACAAAGTGTGGACTTTGGTTGACTTGCCCAATGATCGGCAAGCCATAGAAAATAAATGGATCTTCAAGAGGAAGACAGACGTTGATAGTTGTGTTACTATCTACAAAGCTCGAATTTTCGAAAAGGGTTTTCGACAAGTTCAAGGTGTTGAATACAATGAGATTTTCTCACTCGTATTGATGCTTAAAAGTCTGTCCAAATCATGTTAGCAATAGATGCATTTTATGAAATTTGGAAAATGGATGTCAAAACTACATTCCTTAATGGATTTCTTAAAGAAGAGTTGCATATGATGCAACCAAAAGGTTTTGTCAATCCGAAAGGTGCTAACAAAGTGTGCAAGCTCCAGTGATCCATCTATGGACTGGTGCAAGCATCTCGGAGTTGGAATATACGCTTTGATGAGTTGATCAAAGCATATAGTTTTATACAGACTTGCGGTGAAGCCTGTATTTACATGAAAGTGAGTGGGAGCACTACAACCTTTCTGATAAGTATATGTGAATGACATATTGTTGATCAGAAATAATGTAGAATTTTATGGAAAGCATAAAGGAGTGTTTGAAAGGAATTCTTCAAAAGAAAGACCTCAGTAAAGCTACTTACATATTGAGCATCAAGATCTATTGAGATAGATCAAGACGCTTGATAAGATTTTCAATGAGTACATACCTTGACAAGATTTTGAAGTAGTTCAAAATGGAACAGTCAAAGAAAGAGTTCTTGCCTGTGTTGCATAGGTGTGAAATTGAGTAAGACTCAAATCCCGACCACGGCAGAAAATAGAAAGAGAATGAAAGTCATTCCCTATGCCTCAGTCATAGGTTCTATAAAGTATGCTATGCTATGAACCAGACCTATTGTATACCTTGCTCTGAGTTTGGCAAGGGAGTACAATTTTGATCTAGGAGTAGATCACTAGACAGCGGTCAAGAATACCTTAGTGAGGACTAAGGAGATGTTTCTCGATTATGGAGGTGATAAAAGAGTTCGTCGTAAAGAGTTACATCGATCCAAGCTTTTACACTAATCCAGATGACTCTAAGTCTCAATATGGATACATATTGAAAGTGGGAGCAATTAGCTAGAGTAGCTCCGTGTAGAGCCTTGTAGACATAGAATATTTGCAAAATACATACGACTCTGAATGTGACAGACCCGTTAACTAAACTTCTCTCGCGAGCAAAACATGATCATACCTTAGTACTCTTTGGGTGTTAATCACATGGCAATGTGAACTAGATTATTGACTCTAGTAAACCCTTTGGGTGTTGGTCACATGACGATGTGAACTATGGGTGTTAATCACATACAGATGTGAATATTGGTGTTAAATCACATGATGATGTGAACTAGATTGTTGACTCTAGTGCAAGTGGGAGACTGAAGGAAATATGCCCTTGAGGCAATAATAAAGTTATTATCTATTTCCTTATTTCATGATAAATGTTTATTATTCATGCTAGAATTGTATTAACCGGAAACATAATACATGTGTGAATACATAGACAAACATAGTCTCACTAGTATGCCTCTACTTGACTAGCTCGTTGAATCAAAGATGGTTAAGTTTCCTAGCAATAGACATGAGTTGTCATTTTATTAACGGGATCACATCATTAGAGAATGATGTGATTGACTTGACCCATCCCATTAGCTTAGCACTTGATCGTTTAGTATGTTGCTATTGCTTTCTTCATGACTTATCAATGTTGAGGATATCGCTTATCGTTATCGTTTCGGTCAGCTAGGGATTAGAGATTAATCGGAGATCGGCCGATTAATCGATTTTATCGGTCGACTATTAATCGGATATTTTTTGCAAATATCAGGTTCCCAACACTAAAATACGTTATACTCAACATCAAAACAATATTTTACAGAAGTGTTACCTTGATTTCTAGCCTTTGAATCCTTGTATAACGGCAAACAAAATAAGAAAATAGTACATATTTCGTAACAAGGTCCACAAAACATAAATAAACATAGTTTTTGCAAACTTCATGCTATGAATAGGTCTAATTTATCGGTAGATCCCTGATAAATCGCTTGTTAGAACGATAATCGATTCAAAAGATAAACGGCAAAGATAAGGAATAATCTTATCGGTCACCCCCGATTAGCGATAAATCGGAAGATTAATCGGTGAATCGGAAGATTTCTTGAACAGTGTGACTTATACATGTCCCTATGACTATGAGATTATGCAACTCCCGTTTACCGGAGGAACACTTTGTGTGCTACCAAACGTCACAACGTAACTGGGTGATTATAAAGGAGCTCTACAGGTGTCTCTGAAGGTACTTGTTGAGTTGGCGTATTTCGAGATTAGGATTTGTCACTCTGATTGTCGGAGAGGTATCTCTGGGCCCTCTCGGTAATGCACATCACTATAAGCCTTGCAAGCAATGTGACTAATGAGTTAGTTGCGGGATGATGTATTACGGAACGAGTAAAGAGACTTGTCGGTAACGAGATTGAGCTAGGTATTGACATACCGACGACCGAATCTCGGGCAAGTAACATACCGATGACAAAGGGAACAACGTATGTTGTTATGCGGTTTGACCGATAAAGATCTTTGTAGAATATGTGGGAGCCAATATGAGCATCTAGGTTCCGCTATTGGTTATTGACCGGAGACGTGTCTTGGTCATGTCTACATAGTTCTCGAACCCGTAGGGTCCGCACGCTTAACGTTTGTTGATGATTTATATTATGAGTTATGTGTTTTGATGTACCGAAGGTAGTTCGGAGTCCCGGATGAGATCAGGGACATGGCGAGGAGTCTCGAAATGGTCGAGACGTAAAGATCGATATATTGGACAACTATATTCAGACATCATAAAGGTTCCGAGTGATTCAGGTATTTTTGGAGTACCGGAGAATTACGGGAATTCGCCATGGAGTATATGGGCCTTATTGGGCTTTAGGGGAAAGAGAGAGGGGAGGCTGCGTGCCCCCTAAGGCCTAGTCTGAATTAGACTAGGGGGAGGGGCTGCGCCCCCTCCTTCCTTCTCTTCTCT
>NC_041385.1:232779388-232799613 GCF_002162155.2 Triticum dicoccoides | reverse complement strand
TCCAGGGCACGCCATAGGAGGGCCGGCCCTCCCCCCTCCTCCACTCCTTTATATACGGGGGCATGGGGGCACCTCTAGACACACAAATTGATCTGTTGATCTCTCCCAACCGTGTGCGGTGCCCCCTCCACCATATTCCACCTCGATAATATCGTAGCGGTGCTTAGGCGAAGCCCTGCGTCGGTAGCATCATCGACACCGTCATCATGCCGTCGTGCTGATGGAACTCTCCCGCAAAGCTCTGCTGGATCGGAGTTCATGGGACGTCATCGAGCTGAACGTGTGCTGAACATGGAGGTGCCGTGCGTTCGGTACTTGGATCGGTCGGATCATGAAGACGTACGACTACATCAACCGGGTTGTGCTAATGCTTCCGCTTACAGTCTACGAGGGTATGTGGACAACACTCTCCCCTCTCGTTGCTATGCATCACCATGATCTTGCATGTGCGTAGGATTTTTTTAAAATTACTACGTTCCCCAACAGGACCACCCACCTGGCTTTGTATCATTCCAGGGAGCCATCGGCCTTGAGCTTGTGCCGGAACAGCTACTTCCCAGTGACAATGTTGGCACCGGGTGGGCGCGGCACTACCGTCCATGTGTTGTTCGCCATCAATGCCCTGTACTCCTCCTGCATAGCTGTTAGCCAAAACGGATCACGCAATGCCGTGCACACGGATTTGGGTATGGGGGAAATGGTGGTTGCGTGAGCTTGGAGCGCATACTTGGGGTTGGGCTGGAAGATGTCGTTCATACCACGGGTGACCATGCGGTGTGTGGGCACGGGGGGGCGTGGGATTGCGTGGGTTTGGCGGGAGGCGGAGGGGGTGACGGGGTTGGCGATGTGTTGTCGTTGCTCGGAGGTGTGTGCGGGGAGGTAGATGGAGTGGGCGATCGGCAGGGGTGGAGTGCTGGTGGTGACTGGCACTGAGGCGTCGAGGGCGCAGGGGGGTTGGTCGTGGCCACACTGGTAGCTGGTGAAGCACTACGCACGGTCCGACGATCTGGAGGACTCGGTGACTGATAGTTGTCATCATCATCAGCCGATGCAGGTGGTGTGGGTTCAGTGGTGCGGTAGGGGAAAGGGCTCTCGTCGAAGAAGACGTGCCGTGAAGTGAGAACTCTACCGGTCGATCGGATGTAGCAACGGTACCCTTTGTGGTTCGGCGAGTAGCCGAGAAAAACACATGGTGCCGATCGGGGAGCTAGTTTATGAGCAGCAGTGGCCGTGGTGTTAGGGTAGCATAGGCATCCAAACATGCGCATGTTTGTGTAGTCTGGGTGGGCACCGTAGAGCAGGTAGAACGGAGTGAGATTCTGGCGCGGGCGACATGGACGTATGTTGAGAACGAAGGTGGCGGTGTTCAGTGCTTCGACCCAGAAGGAAAATGGCATGGAGGCGTGGATTAGGAGGCTGCGGACAGTGTCATTTAGGGTTCGTAAGATATGCTCGGCGCGGCCATTTTGTGGGCTGGTGTAAGGACACGACATGTGTAGAGCAATGCCGTGTGTGGAGAAGAACTCGCGGCTGGAGTGATTGTCGAATTCGCGCCCATTATCTGTTTGAAGTGTTAGAATGTTTAGGTTAAAGTGGCGAGAGACGAGGGTTTGAAAGGTGAATAAGGTGGGGAGAACTTCAGATTTAGCACGAAGAGTGAATGTCCAGAAAAAGTGAATGTAATCATCAAGCACAACTAGGTAGTATTTGTATCCAGATAAGCTTTGTATAGGCGAGGTCCACACATCACAATGAACTAGCTGAAAAGGAAAGTAGGATACATGTTGCAAATCTGTAAACGGTAGTCTGGTGTTTTTCCCTAATTGACAGGCATGACAGGTGTGGGCAGGTGCAACAACTGTAGAAGGCGATGCTTGCCGCAGAGTGGTCGCCAAGGCATCGCTTCCCGGGTGACCGAGACGTTGGTGCCAGAGATCCACGGTGGCGGCGACAAGGTCGTGGTGCGTGGGAGTTGTGGTGACGGAGTAGAGCCCGTCGTCGTCATCACATCAAAGGATCACCTTCTTTGTGTGCCATCCTTGACAGAAAAACCGAGGTCATCAAACTCAACATTAACGGGATTATCGCGAGCGAGGGTTTTAACAGAGATGAGATTTTTGATTATATTTGGGCAGACAAGAACATTTCGGAGGGAGAGTGGAGAAGATGTAGTGGGAAGGATCTGGTGGCCGGAGTGTGTGACAGGCAAGGACGACCCGTCGCCAAAAACTATGTGGGAGAAAGTAGTGGGGTGAGAGGATGCGAGCATACGTGAGGACGAGGCCATGTGTGACGTCGCGCCTGTGTCGAGGTACCACTCGCCGCCAGCGGAGGTCGGCGGGGCGGGCTGCTGCATGGACATGCTGT
Source organism: Triticum dicoccoides (assembly GCF_002162155.2). Classification (NCBI taxonomy): domain Eukaryota; kingdom Viridiplantae; phylum Streptophyta; class Magnoliopsida; order Poales; family Poaceae; genus Triticum; species Triticum dicoccoides. The sequence continues at coordinate 232,797,246 of NC_041385.1, read as the reverse complement.
TCAAGGCATGGATGAGGGCCGTCTGGTCCCACTTTTATCCATCTCCCTTATTATTCTTATTCCTCATTCTTCGTTCGTTCTTATTCATTGAAGGGCGACGAACCTCGAGGCCATAGGGGCGATCTGGTCAACCTACGGCAGCCCATAGCCACCGCGTGTCCAGACGGGGTCCCTCCCGGGCGCGTGGGGTTTCGGGTCTTCAAAAGTGTCCGCCGGACTACTTGCGTACCGCACTTCCGGTTGGGTCTCCTTCGACGTGAGATGCGGTGCATCACCCTCAGTGTTGGAGGCACACGGTGACGTGTTCATATGCGAACAGGTGCAAGAGGTTTCCTTTGTAAGTTTCATGTATAATATAATGTGTGACACCCCATCTTTAGATGAAAACTATGAGTGGTCATACTAGGACACCGGATCATTTTCTCTTTAGGTCCGCCCCTGATGAGCGCATAGCTCGTAGCTCGATTCTTAATGGGCAGAGCCAATCATAAATTTTAGCACGTTAAGCTTAACGAATGAGCTAACGAGTTTCACAAGTAACTCATTAAGCTCGTTAGTACAACCCAACACACATTTCTACATTGCATGACAACATTTCGTAGCACCACAGACCATCTATTCAATCTAATCAATCCAATCGGTATTATATGTTAACGAGCGCTCACGAGTTTAATGAGTTTCAAACGAACAGAGCAAGCAAGATTTTCTCTCATTAAGCATAACGAGTTGAACGAGTCGAGCGTTAACAAGCCGAGCAGGTCGTTAATCCATCCCTACTCTAAAGCACTCCTGCATGTGATCGTGTGGAGGCATGTAGCTTGTGGTAGTTGCTCTACTCTGCCATGTTCATTTTTTAATTGCCAGAATGCACTGTCTTGTTCATTGGTCACTTCCTTCGCCAATCTTTTTTTTTAAATTGGGCAAAAGATTTGCCACTTTCATTGATTAAGAAGAAGGTTTAGAGTTTTTTGGCCAAAGGCTGAATTACAAAACGTTACTCTCGCGACACTACATTACTCAAATACTTGGCCCCTGCAAGACACCATAGCTTTGAAACATCTTTGATTCTAGCAACAAGAGCCCCAACCGGCACCGCGGTGTTACGGAATACTTGTGCATTCCTCTTGTTCCAAATTTCTCACGAGATCAGCATAATAAGAGACATCATTGCCCATCAAGATTGCGACATGTTGGAGTCAATGAGGTTCCACCAGACTTTCACTGAATGGACCGCCACCCAAACTGTAGGGTTCACATCAACCAAGCCAAGCCAAGATTTGATCATTTCCCAAACTCGAACCGTGTAGCGGCATTGGAAAAGGAGGCGAGCCGCGGTTTCTTGAACTTGCTTGCATAGGAGGCAACGATCACAGTTAGGCCACCCACGACATTGGAGCCTGTTGGCCGTCCATATCCTATTATTGGTCACAAGCCAAGGCATTGTTGAGAGCAACCGTTGCGGTAATAAGGTAGGTTCCATACTGAACACTTGAGATGGTTACCGCGGAGTCATACCACACCATCAAGATTCCACCTCTAGTTCCATCCGTCGGTCTGTGCGCGAAGTTCTTGAGGCGGTATCCTCCCAGGCAAGCATCCACCTGAGAGTCGATGTCCTTCGCCAATCTTATTTCTTGTACCGCCAACTACATTATTTTTAACACAGTACAGACACATACATTCATACATACGCTCTATATGAAGACATGAAGTTACAACAATACCTCAACTGATTTAATTGCAAGTTTGGTTGATCCCACCGGATAGATGGAGCGTGCAGCCTTTGCCAGCCATGCAGCAGTTGCAGCTCGCCGGGAGCTTCTCTGACCCGGAGGACGGGCATGTTATGTAGTCGACTTCCAGGCTTAATTGATGGCAAGCCATGGCTTCCATGCCCTCTTGATTTTCTCCCAGCAGCATGACACGTGAATATATGAATCCACAGAACACATTTACACATATTGAAAGGATCGATACAGTCGACTAGAGGGGGGGGTGAATAGGAGACTACAAATTTTAATCTTTCTTGTAGATTTTAAGGCTTAGCGGATAAAAGAGTTCTCTAGATATGCAACTAGGTGAATGCAACCTATATGACAAGTAAGCTCCAAGATAAATATGCTAGGAAACAACTACTTAGCAAGCCAACAAGCATACAACAACAAGGAAAGGTGCGGGAAAGGATTAACCACAAGTGAGACGAGGACGCAGATTTTAACCTGAAGTTCACTCTTCCTTGGGGAAGAGCTAATCTTCGTTTGGAGCGGTGCCGGAGCCAAAGCTTGCGGAACGCCACCGAAGGCTCACCGTATTCTCCTTCGAGTCACCCCCAACGGATGAGCCTCGAATCACTCGGGGTTGGTCTTGAAGGCGACCACCACTCCTTTACAAACTTCTCTGGAGCACACCACAAGCAAGGATGCTTCCGGAGGAACCTCTAGCCGCCTAGGAGCCCAAGCTCCAAGAGTAACAAGTCAATGGGAAGAAATGTTGCGGGGAACGCGATTTGGTTTGGTCAAGATGTAGATTGGGTCTTGCTCTCCCAATCCCCAAAGTTTCAACAAGTTTGGGTGGAGGGATTGAGAGTATTGAGCAAAAGGAGGTGTAGCAATGGTGGAGCTCAACAAGACATTAGGGTTGAGGGTTGGAGGTGGAAGAAGGCCCTTTATATAGTGTGCAGGGGCTGGTGGGGATTTCTGCCCGTTGGACCCCGTGCGCACGGGCTAAGTCAGCCCCGTGCGCACGGGGTACTCAGAGACAATCACACCACCCCGTGCGCACGGGGGTCAAAAGACCCCGTGCGCACGGGGTACCCAGAGAGTTACGTAGTACCCCGTGCGCACGGGGGTCAAAAGACCCCATGCGCACGGGGTACCCAGAGAGTTACGCAGTACCCCGTGCGCACGGGGGTCAACAGACCCCGTGCGCACGGGGTACCCAGTAACTTTCTGTTGCAACTTTCTGAGTACCACAGCATACACACTAGGCCCTTATAACATGCTCGGAGTGGGAAGGGTAAGAGAGAGAGGCTCGGCAATGGCATTCCCACACGACATTTATCCACACAGACCCCTCTTGATAGTGCGGTCTTTCCTACGACTCGAAGCAAACCAAAACTAAACCTTCGAAGCGTCGAAAGACAACGCCTTTGTCCTTTTTGAAATGGGGGTCGCACATCTCCATCGCGGGCACTTAGAACCAATAACCTGAGATAAACTTTAGCAACCGATATTAGTTCAACTAACCACATTGTCATCACACCAAAATAAAGCAGAAGTGCCACTTAGCACTTTCAGTCTCCCCCTTTTTGGTGCATTGATGACAACGTGGTTAGAGCATGGCAAGGAGGATAACTAGAAAGAAAGCCATGGAACAAATAATGATCATGATAGCTCCCCCTAAAAGTGTGCCCGAAAACAAGAATGCATCTAGAACACTCATAGGAGGTTCAACCAAGATCATTATAGAAACGTCATGAGTTTCAACAAAATAAACCTATAACGGTGCCTAGAACTCATGACACAGTGTGGGAGAGCAAATAATGTGAGACCTAATAAGCATAAGAGGATAATGGCAAGGTTCGATAATAAGGCTAGAGTCTCACAACCACACAGGCAGAAGGTAAATAAGAGTATCTCAAGCCAACTAAAACCAACCAACAGCGAGAAACACGAGGCTTGAGATCTCAACACACACACGAACGCACACCACACACCACTTCTCCCCCTTTGTCATCAAGACAACAAAAAGGAGACAAATGGCGACACGAGACCCATTAGACAAGAGGAGGAGCACTCGAGGCATCATCATCATCATCAAAACGCCACCCGGCCATTGGGAAAGACCGAGCAGTGGCCTCACTTTCGACGTCCTCTGAACCTGGACCGACCTCCTCACCAGCAGCAGCCCTTGCTGCCTTCTGCTCACGCCGAACAAGCTTCTCCTTGTTGATTTCCTTGATCTGACGATGCTGAATGGACTGACACATCTTGAACATGTTGCTCAAGGTCTTGAACAGTGACTTATTCTCTCCCTTGGCAAAGATGGCCTCCGATCCAACAGACTTGGCCCGACCACGAGGGATCCGTGCAGTAGAGGACATGCCTGGAGTGTAGGTAGCACGATCCTCAGGCCTAGGGTTGCGCCCCTTCTTGAGAGGCACATAGGGAGCAGGAGCAGCAGGGGTCCAGTTGGAGTTGCGCTTGGGGACAGAAGTCTTGAAGCTGGCAATGTACTTTGCTGGACAAACAGTCTCAATCAATGCCTGTATGAAAGGAGCATAGATCAAGGACTTGTTCTCTTGAACACACTGACGCAGCTCGTAGTACATGAAGTCCAGAACATCCACTTTCTTCTTCTGATGAAGATACACAAAGACATCAAGCATGGAGCTCCGAATGTTATGGGAATCCCCGGCCTTTGGAGTGAGGATATACCTCAGGATATGGCGCATGGTATCATAGAGAGGCAAGAGGTCTTTGATTGAACCAGTGACAAAAGACTTCTCCTGTTTGTAAGCAAAGGCAATCTCATCTTTAGTGCGCTGCCCACTTTCCCGAACAACGCCAAACTCATCAAAAACGGTCTCTTCATCCATGAACTGATAGGGAATGATCTCGGAGAACTTTGCCATAGGAGCTGAGCACTGATGCGTTCCGGACATCCAGGTGAGTGTGCAAGCAGAATCATTGGAGAAGTACAGAGTGGCAAAGAACTGCATCACTAGATCTTCATTATAGGGGTGGTTGAAGGTGACAAACGGAATCAGACCCAGTCGTCCAAGAGCGGAGTACACACCGGGATACAGAGGGTCATTGTCGCGCAAACTCTCAGTGTTGACTTGCTTGTGAGGGGCAAACTTCTTGGACTTGGTCATAAGAAGCTCATGATAGACCCTTTGCTGAAACTCATTCTTGAACCGGGGATCCACTCCCATACCAGTGGCAGCAACATACGGATGGCTCTGTCTCTCAGCCCAGATTTCTAGCTTGGTCCACTTGACAAGAGGCAAATTCCGGAGGTCACGCCCGCCCGGAATGGCTTGCTCCGGACTAGACTCCTCATCCTCTTCTTCATCTTCCTCACCACGATCATCTTCTTCTTCTATCTCATCATCATTATTGGGATTGGCGTAGTAAACATCATCTTGTGGGTCATAATCTTCCTCAGAATTGTCGGAAGCCTCTACAACGGGCCGCTTTGAGGCAGCACATCGAACACGGCCCTGACCAGACCCAGACCCCTGACCCATGCCTTCAGACGGCTGACGACGAGCAATGGTGAAGTCCTCTGATCCTCTTTTTCCATGTTTGCGACGAAGCTCAGACCTCTTGTCAGCGGAGTCTGAAACACACGCAAACACCCAACAACACAAAGCACGAACCACAAATGAGTAAAAGTGCAAGATGAAAGGCAAGGGGATAGACAGAAATCTAGGCAAAAAGTTCCTGGATAGCCCGTGCACACGGGGGTCCCGTGCGCACGGTACAGGACCGTGGACACGGGGCCCCATGCACACGGGGGTCAAACACTCTGTGGACACGGGGTCTCCCAACCGCAGCCACTACCAGAATGAACTCCGGGAGTGGGTGAAGCAGAGAGACCAGAGGAACTACGCACTAGAGTTCTATCTACCAACATTTGAGATCAACCGAATCTAGGGAGCAAAGAAACCCTAAAGCTAGAGAAAAAGAAAGAAACCCTAGGAGGAAGACCAAGGAGGCAGGACCAACCGGAAGAGGACCCCATCTGGATGCCGATCCACCAAGGAAGAACCCCGACGAAGCCCGGAGGAGCTCCGGCGAGGGGAGGCGGCGGCGGCGGCGCTGGAGGCTGTCTGGGGAGTGGAGGGGGCGAATGGGTGGAAAGGAGCCCAGGCCACCCCCACGCCCCACCTTCAGGGCCAGAAACCGCAGACCCCGTGCGCACGGACTAAGAGATCCCCGTGCACACGGGGGTCCCGTGCGCACGGTACAAAGCCCGTGGGCACGGGGGCCCCGTGTGCACGGTACAGCCCCGTGCGCACGGGGTACTCAGGAACTTGACATGAGTGGACTTGTTTTGAATACGGGGCTGAGTGTATACTCTTACCCCTTACTTCACAAAGCACTCGGTCGATATTTCTGAATACGCCGCAAGGAAAGACCTATCGCTATGGAAAGGGAATATGAGGGGCACTTGTACCAAAAGAGAAGTAGAAGGAACAAAACAAAAAAGAAAAGAAACACAGGCAAAACAAACACGGACACAACCCTCAAGCGAGGGCGGTGGCCAAGGCCACCATGTTTGAGTTTACTTTGTATGGCACCGCGAAGATATGAACCTTGGGCCGAAGACCAATACTCATCTTTGAAGCACAAGTACCACCTAAAGTGGCTAATGTGAAAGATTTAGTTTGATTTATGCACTTCCAGGATAAGATAGCTCATGGGTTGAGCTAGCTCCCCCTAGACATGTGCCTACATCTAAGCAAGATAGTACATGAGTATGTGTGTATGAGCAAGAGTTTCATCTGAAGTTACTAATATCCACGATATTTAGCTCATGCCTTAACTCCCGGAATCTTGCTTCGTCAAGAGGCTTGGTGAAAATGTCTACAAGTTGATTCTCGGTGTTAACATGGAGTAACTCAATGTTTCCCTTGGCCACATGATCTCTAATGAAATGATGACGAATCTCAATATGCTTGGTCTTGCTATGTTGAACCGGATTCTCGGCGATATTGATGGCACTCTCATTGTCACACCATAGAGGCACTTTGTCACATTTGACACCATAATCCATCAAAGTTTGCCTCATCCATAATAATTGGGCACAACAACTTCCGGCAGCAATATACTCGGCTTCGGCTGTGGAGAGAGATATACAATTTTGCTTCTTTGAAGACCAACTTACCAACGACCTTCCTAAAAATTGACATGAACCAGAGGTGGACTTGCGATCAACCTTGTCTCCAGCCCAATCTGAATCCGAGTAACCCATTAACTCAAATGAAGATCCCTTGGGATACCAAAGGCCTAAGTTTGGGGTATGAAGCAAATATCGAAGGATCCTTTTCACTGCCGAATAGTGGCTCTCCTTAGGAGCAGATTGAAATCTTGCACACATACACACACTCAACATAATATCTGGCCTAGATGCACAAAGGTAAAGCAGGGAACCGATCATGGAGCGATATACCTTTTGATCCACTTCTTTATCATTTGGATCAAGATGAAGTTGACCATTTGTGGCCATGGGTGTCTTCTTTGGCTGGATATCTTGCATTTTGAATCTCTTGAGCATGTCTTGGATATAACGAGATTGATTGATGAAGTTTCTGCCTCTTAATTGCTTCACTTGAAAACCGAGAAAGAACTTCAACTCTCCCATCATGCTCATCGCAAATTCCTTAGTCATAAAATTCTCAAACTCAACGTTAATAGCATGGTTAGTTGACCCAAAGATAATATCATCAACATATATTTGGCAGACAAACAACTCTCCTTTTACCCTCTTTGTAAAGAGAGTGGAATCTATTACCCCAATCTGGAACCCTTTCTCGCTTAGGAACGCCGTAAGGTGATCATACCAAGCACCAGGTGCTTGTTTGAGTCCATAAAGTGCCTTATGGAGTTCATAAATATGAGAGGGATGATTGGGGTCTTCAAAACCGGGAGGTTGCTTGACATACACTAACTCCTTAAGAGGACCATTAAGAAAACCGCTCTTAACATCCATTTGATATAATTTGAAATCATGATGAGAGGCATAAGCATGTAAGATGCGAATGGATTCGAGACGGGCAACGGGGGCAAACGTTTCACCAAAGTCCAAACCTTCAACTTGGGTGAAACCTTGTGCCACTAACCTTGCCTTGTTCCTTATTACTTGTCCATATTCATCTTGTTTGTTCTTGAAAATCCACTTTGTTCCAATGACATTATGAAATTCCTTGGGTCTTTCTACAAGGGTCCATACTTTGTTGCGTGTGAAGTTGTTGAGTTCTTCATGCATGACATCTATCCAATCCGGATCGTCAAGTGCATCTTCCACCTTAAGGGGTTCAACACAAGAGACAAACGAGTGATGTTCACAAAAGTTTGCCAAACGTCTACGAGTAGTTACCCCCTTTTTGATGCTTCCGTAGATGTTCTCGGTGAGGTGTTGAAGATGTTTCAGCTTGGCGGACACTTTTTTCTCTTTGCGGTCAAGCTCTTCTTCACTTGGTTTTGGACTTGATGAGAAGGCTTGCCCTTGAGATTGCTTTAGCCTTGGAGACACTCTTCTCTTTGCAACCATAGGTTCTTGCTCTGTAGGAAGTGATGTCGATGAAGACACATGTGGTTGGGGTTGATCTTGATCCTGATCATGACTTTGAGCTTGATCTTGAGCCTCAACGATTGGTTCTTCATTATTCGGATGAGTTTGCTCTTGATCTTGCTCAGGAATATGAGGGTCTTGATCTTGTTCTTGGATAGGTTCATTATTTCCCGAAGCATCTTGGACAAGTGGCGTTGGTGATGACTTGCCTTGAGGAGAATCCTCAAGAGGGGCTCTTACTCCTTCTTCTTCTACTTGGACATGGGGTGTTTCTTGTGGGAGAATGTGGCCTATCCCCATTGTCCTTATAGCTTGTGAAGGAGCCTCATCACCTACAACACCAGGAACAATTTGCTCCATGCGGGAGCCGTTATCTTCATCAAACTCCACATTTACCATTTCCTCAATGCATCCGGTGGATTTATTGAGAACTCGGTAAGCATGAGAGTTTGATGCATATCCAACAAATATGCCCTCATAAGTTCTAGACTCAAATTTAGCTAACCGGGATTTTTTGTTTAAAATGAAACACTTACAACCGAATATTCGAAAGTATTTGACGTTGGGCTTTCTCCCGATTAGGAGCTCATAAGGGGTCTTGTTCTTGAGCTTGCGGAGATAAAGCCGGTTTGAAGCATGGCACGCGGTGTTGATGGCTTCTGCCCAAAGCTTGTATGGTGATTTGTACTCATCAAGCATGGTCCTAGCCATCTCAATAAGAGTCCGATTCTTCCTCTCCGCAACCCCATTCTGTTGGGGAGTATATGGTGAGGCATATTGGTGATTTATCCCCTCTTCACTCAAGAAATCATCCATTGTATAGTTTTTGAACTCGGTGCCATTGTCACTCCGGATTGCCTTGATCTCACAGTTATGTTGACGTTGAGCTTCTTTGGCAAAGTTGATGAAGGTTTCTTGAGTTTCATCTTTAGTCTTGAGAAAGAACACCCAAGTATATCTTGTGAAGTCATCAACAATGACAAGGCAATATCTCCTTCCTCCCAAACTATCATAGGTGGGAGGCCCAAAAAGATCCAAATGGATAAGCTCGAGGGGCCTCAAGGTGGTGATGATAGTCTTCACCTTGTGAGCTTTTTCATGAAGCTTTCCGGCAATGCAAGCACTACAAGGACGATCTTTGGCAAAAGACACATTGGTTAGTCCAAGAATGTGCTCCCCCTTTAAGAGAGCTTGTAAATTTCTCATGCCCACGTGGGCTAGTCTACGGTGCCATAGCCACCCCATGTCGGCCTTGGCCATTAGGCATGTTGCAAGATGAGTTTTCTCTTTCGAGAAATCAACCACGTAAAGGTTGTCTTCAACATGCCCAACAAAGACCACTTTGAGATTGCTTCTCTTAAATACGGTCACATGGAATTCACCAAAATGTGAATCATATCCGGCACGAGCCAATTGAATAGTTGAAAGTAAATTATAGTGAAGGGATTGGACAAGCATGACATTTGAAAGAGATGAATCATTAGAGATTACCACCTTGCCCAAACCCAATACCTTGCCCTTTCTATTGTCACCGAAGGAGATGTTCGAAGAGGCCTTGAGTGAATCAACGAACTCCACGAGCATCTCCCTTTCTCCGGTCATATGATTTGTGCATCCACTGTCGATCACCCATTGAGTTCCACCGGAGACATAGTCCTACAATAATCAAGCTTTGGTTATAGGTACCCATTTTGCAATGGGTCCTGGAGAGTTAGCAACAAGGATCTTGGGAACCCAAATAGTCCAAGCATAATCATCATAGTTAGTTCCAACAAATTTTGGAAAGGTATGGCCATCATCTCCTCTCATGAGAACGTATGATGGATTGTTCTTGCCGGCAAAATTCTTGGGAATGTCCTTGTCCCTAATGACCTTTCCATTCCCAACACCCTTTAATTCCTTCTCCTTCTCCTTGTGCCATTCATGCACAAACACTACCTTTTGGGGAAGGGAAGGAGTCGGACCGATTTTCTTGTTGGTCTTCTTCTTCTTTTTCTTACCACTCTTGGATGCGGGATTAAACCCAACTCCCTCCTTGGAAACACACTCCTTTTGGTTGCTCAAGAGGTCGTTTAGGTTTTTCTCCCCTTGGATGCATGACACAAGCCCTTTCTCAATTTGAGCTTTCAACTTCTTATTTTCCTCTTGAAGGAAAGTGCAATCATGAGCAAAGTTAGCAGTACAAGCATCATCATTTAAATCAATATGAGGTGCGCAAGTGAGAGCCTTAATGGTTGTAGCTTTTAGTTGGGCATAAGACTCGGTGAGGGTAATGAAGTCACCTTTGACAACCTTGGAACTAGTCACAAGGAACTCATGCTCCTCAACAAGTTTTGTATGGTCAACTAGAAGCTTTTCAACTCTAACGTTAAGAGCATCTTTATTCTCAAGAGCAAGTTGCAAAGCATTGTTGGTTTTAAAAGAGTCAATTTGATGAGCGGATAAGGCTTCCTCAAGTGATGCTCTCATGACACTCTCTTCATTAAGTTCGTGCTCGAGGAGATCCACTCTCTCCTTTTCCTCTATAAGGAGGTTCTCAACGTTCTCAATAAAGTCATCGCGTTCGGCAAGTGACTTAAGGAGATCGCCAAAACGAGCACGAGCTTCACCATGAAGAGTTTTCATGAAAGCCATTAAGGATTCCTCATCATTATCCACACCCTCCTCACACTCATCCTCCACTATCTCACATGAGACATTGGGAGTGTAGTTGTCGGGTTTCTTGGGTTCGGACTTTGTTTTAACCTCTTTGGCCATGAGGCACCGATGAGTGAATGGCTTGTCCTCGTTTGGAGAGTCGAAGAGGCCGGTGGTGGAGGAGGTAGTGGCATGCATGGCAAAGGCGACCGTGCCCACTTGATCATCATCACCATCATCTTCATCTCCAGACATGTATTCTTCATGAACAAGAGCCTTGTCATCCTTCCTCTTTGCAAACTTGGTGAACTTCTTCTTCTTAAGCACAAGCTTCTCGGACTTGTCTTCACGTCTCTCATATGGACAATCATGAACAAAGTGTCTTGGGCTATCACAATTGTAGCATTTCCTTCATCCAAACGATCTTCCTTGAAGATTTCTTCCTTTGTTTGCCATGGTCCCGGAGTACTTTTTGACTAAGAGAGCCAAGTCTTCCGCAAAATCATTTGCCGGACACGAGGTGTCAATATCCTCCTCACCAATCTCTTCACTCACTTCTTCCTCCCTCGAGGGTTGGCTCACAACTTTCTTGGCCTTCAAGTCAAGATTGGAGTTCTTGGTTGCTTGAGCTATTGCGAATGTTTTCTTGGACTTGGTTTCCAAAAGAACATGGGTAGAGAAGGTGGAAACAACTTGAGCCGAAGTCAGCTTGTGATAGTCCGGACGTTGATGAACCATCATGACCATGGTATGTTCCGTGAGAACCATAACATCTATGAACTTGTCCTTGATGAAGTCATCATTTGCCCAAGTGCACCCAAAGGTTCTCAAGTTGAGCACAAGAGACTTCAACCTTCGGTAAACCTCTTCTGCGGACTCACCCTCATTCCTCACAAAGAGATTGACTTCTTGTTTGAGCAAGGCCAATCGAGATCTTCGAATTGCTTCATCTCCTTCAAGAGCCTCCTCAAGGCAATCCCAAATTTCCTTTGCGGTTTTGAGAAGAGCAATGGAATCACTATAGTCTTCAGTCACAGCGTTGCGAAGCATGTTGTGTGCGGTAGCATTGAGTTGATCGGCAACTGCTTCTCTTGGAGTGAGATTCATTGGGTCCTTGGGGTTGAATCCATTGACCACAATCCACCACAATTGAGTTGAAGCATTGCGCATGTGAGACTCCATATCTAGCTTCCACTTAGCAAAGGCATTAGCTTTCAAAGGGGGCGGAGGCCCAACAGGATTAATGCGGGGATGCTGCAAGGGTTGAGGAGAGTAAAAGGGTTCCACGGCATTGTACTTTGGAACTTGAGTATGAGCCGGAGAAGCAAGAGGTTCCCTCGAGTCATCCGCATCATGAACTTCATTTGGATTAAACGAGTTTGATACGGACGTTGATGGCTTTAAGCGGGCATCAATTTCCTCCTTGACCGAGGCCCGAACCTCTTTCATCATAGAGACTTTGAGGTCCGCAAACATTGAAAGAAGATCGGCCGCGGTCAAGGGAGCATTCGGGTTAGGAGGAGCGGCGGGAGCAACGACCGGAGCACCAAGTGGCTCGGTCGCGGCGGGGGGTTGGTTTTGACCATCCTCCGCAACGGGTAAGCCACCTCCCTCATTCCCTAGATCGACCATATCCTCTAAGGTTGTAAAACCTTATATTAGAGCACGAGGCTCTGATACCAATTGAAAGGATCGATACGGTCGACTAGAGGGGGGGTGAATAGGAGACTACAAATTTGAATCTTTCTTGTAGATTTTAAGGCTTAGCGGATAAAAGAGTTCTCTAGATATGCAACTAGGTGAATGCAACCTATATGACAAGTAAGCTCCAAGATAAATATGCTAGGCAACAACTACTTAGCAAGCCAACAAGCATACAACAACAAGGAAAGGTGTGGGAAAGGATTAACCACAAGTGAGACGAGGACACGGATTTTAACCCGAAGTTCACTCTTCCTTGGGGAAGAGCTAATCTCTGTTTGGAGCGGTGCCAGAGCCAAAGCTTGCGGAACGCCACCGAAGGCTCACCGTATTCTCCTTCGAGTCACCCCCAACTGATGAGCCTCGAATCACTCGGGGTTGGTCTTGAAGGCGACCACCACACCTTTACAAACTTCTCCGGAGCACACCACAAGCAAGGAAGCTTCCGGAGGAACCTCTAGCCGCCTAGGAGCCCAAGCTCCAAGAGTAACAAGTCAATGGGAAGAAATGTTGCGGGGAACGCGATTTGGTTTGGTCAAGATGTAGATCGGGTCTTGCTCTCCCAATCCCAAAGTTTCAACAAGTTTGGGTGGAGGGATTGAGAATATTGAGCAAAAGGAGGTGTAGCAATGGTGGAGCTCAACAAGACATTAGGGTTGAGGGTTGGAGGTGGAAGAAGGCCCTTTATATAGTGTGCAGGGGCTGGTGGGGATTTCTGCCCGTTGGACCCCATGCGCACGGGCTAAGTCAGCCTCGTGCGCACGGGGTACTCAGAGACAATCACACCACCCCGTGCGCACGGGGGTCAAAAGACCCCGTGCGCACGGGGTACCCAGAGAGTTACGCAGTACCCCGTGCGCACGGGGGTCAAAAGACCCCGTGCGCACGGGGTACCCAGAGAGTTACGCAGTACCCCGTGCACACGGGGGTCAACAGACCCCGTGCGCACGGGGTACCCAGTAACTTTCTGTTGCAACTTTTTGAGTACCACAGCATACACACTAGGCCCTTATAAGATGCTCGGAGTGGGAAGGGTAAGAGAGAGAGAGGCTCGGCAATGGCATTCCCACACGACATTTATCCACACAGACCCCTCTTGATAGTGCGGTCTTTCCTACGACTCGAAGCAAACCAAAACTAAACCTTCGAAGCGTCGAAAGACAACGCCTTTGTCCTTTTTGAAATGGGGGGTCGCACATCTCCATCGCGGGCACTTAGAACCAATAACCTGAGATAAACTTTAGCAACGGATATTAGTTCAACTAACCACATTGTCATCACACCAAAATAAAGCATAAAGGCCACTTAGCACTTTCACATATATAATACTACTATAATAAATCCATTTCAAAGCGTGAGTTGCTACGGTTCGAATAAACTGCCACTAAAGCAAGAGTTGGACCTGTCTGCTTAGAGCATCTCCAGCGGTTCGGCTCCCAAGGGCTTGAAATAGTGTCCTGGGGGCGCGCCGGCGGAAATATCAGCGTGGTGGGGCTCGGGTTCCCAGCCCCCCAGGCACCGATTATGGCCCACTTTGGGTGCAGATTGGCCCACTTTCAGCTCACTTTCGGCACAAATTGTCCCACTTTCAGTGCAAATTGGCCCACTTTCGACGCAAATTGGCCCACTTTCGGCGCAAATTGGACCAGTTTCAGCCCATATTCAGCGTACTTCAGCACAAATTGAACATAAGCTATTTTTTATCACATAGTTCATCATAGAAAATCAATACAAATCAAATAGTTCAACAAACAAAAACTCATATTTCATCACACGTCAAGCTAGGTGTTGCCCCTGAGTCTCCATAGGTGCTCCACCAGATCCTACTGTAGTTGTTGATGCACCTGTGGGTCTCGGATCTCCTGACGCATATTTAGGAAGTCAGTCCACGCTGCCGGTAGCTAGTGATCAACTTGGGCAAGAGGACCCTACGTATAATATGGTTCAGTGTCAAACGCTGGCTCTTCCTGCTCGCTCTTAATGATGATGTTGTGCAAGATGACATAGCAAGTCATGACCTCCCACATTTGATCTTTCGGCCAGGTCTGAGTGAGGTACCGGACAATAGCAAATCGAGATTGGGGCACACCAAATGCCCGCTCGACATCCCTCTTGCAAGCCTCCTGATACTTGACAGAGTAGGAGTTCTTGCCTCCTGGCACAGGGCTTGAGATAGTCTTCAAAAATATGGTCCATCTCGGATAGATGCTATCTGCTAGGTAGTATCCCTTATTGTAGTGGCACCCATTGACCTCGAAGTTCACCGGAGGAGCATGACCTTCAACAAGCTTGGCAAAGACATTCGAGCAGCATGGCCGGAGTGCCGGAAAGCTCGCTGAAAGTGCGTTATATTGATTAGAGGGGGGTGAATAGGTGATTTTTATGAATTCTTCACTAAGGAATTTGCTGGTGAGGAAATTCCTTAGCGAAGAACTACTTGCAGCGGAATAAGTACTCAGATAAAAACATAACAGAACACAAGCATGGTCATCATGATGAAATGAAGACAAGCACAGAGTACAGAAAGCGTAAACACATGATAACACAGGATGAAGACGGACAGACTGAAGAAATTGAACTGAGGAAATTGAGAAAGTCTTCAGTCAAAGTCTTCAAACAGATATGAACAAGCACACAACAACAGAAATAAGGAAATGAATGAGTTGATGAAATAGAACCAGTAAGCGGCTGAGTTGTACGTCTGGTTGGAGCGGCTGAGTATTTAAACTCAAGGACACACAGTCCCGGACACACAGTCCTCACCGTATTCTCCTTGAGCTAAGGTCACACAGACCTCGCCCAATCACTCGTGGTAAGTCTTCAGGTGACTTCCAAACCTTCACAGACTAGGTCACTCGGCGATCCACAATTCCTCTTGGATGCTCTAGACCATGACGCCTAACCGTCTGGAAGAAGCACAGTCTTCAAAGGTAACAAGCGTCGGATCCACGCAGGATCAATCTCTTCAGTGATGCTCAATCACTTTGGGTTTGTAGGTGTTGGGTTTGGGTTTTCCTCACTTGATTATTTTTGCTCAAAGTCCTCGGAGGATGGGATGCTCTCAAATGACAAGTGTCAGTTTCTCTCGGAGCAGCCAACCAGCTAGTGTTTTTAGGGGGTGGCTATTTATAGCCTAGGGAGCAGCCCGACATGATAAGACATAAATGCCCTTGAATGATATGACCGTTAGGTGGGTATATATTTTGGGACAGCTGGCGCATAGCACAGCAACGGTCGGAAGTTTGACTCTCAAATTCCTCAGGGCTATCATGTTCCTCACTGTGTAGGCAATTCGCGCTGGCGAATTCCTAACTCCTCAGTCAGAACAAATTCCTCAGAGACCAGAAAAACTTCGTCTCTGTCATTGAAGAATATGACTGAACTGTATGAGATTTCCAATGGCTTCACTCGAAGGGATTGGTAGGTGTAGGATTTTGAGTTGAGCATCACATGAAAAATTTTCCTTAGTATTTCCTCGACCCCCTTTAATAGTACGGTGTTTCCTATGACTCAAGAAAGAGAAAATGAAACTACAAAAACAAAGTCTTCACGCTTCATGTTCCTCGAATGATTGCCAAGTCTTCAAGGTCGCACCAATTTCTTCACTTTCAAAGTCTTCAGAAATCCAAAGTCTTCAGTTGAAGAACTTCATTTTAAGGGGTCGACTTTCTCTATAAATATCAAACTCCTCATAGACTTCTAGACCTGTGTACACTCACAAACGCATCAGTCCCTTAACCTATAAGTCTTCAATACACCAAAACCACTAAGGGGCACTAGATGAACTTACACTCGCCCAGGCGCGGGGTGGAGGATGCCGTGGCAAACCCTCTCTTTTTTGGCGAGGGAATGGCCTTTCTAGTGGCGGTGGGTGGGTAGGCGGTGTCGGGATTGGCACGGCGGCGGAGGGATGTGCCCGCGTGGGGGGGGGGTGAGGGGCGAATCTGGAAGTGCAAGATGCTTTTCCGCCTGACAGTGCTGGCGCAGGCGCGGTTTCTCCTTCCGCCGGAGCCCCCAAGTGCCCCCCAGTGAGCTAGGTTCGGCCTAGGATCGCCGGGCCAAAATATGGGCTGAGCCGGCGAATTTCAGTGCCCTGGGGGCGCGACTGGGTTTTTTTTTCGGCACCGGCGCAAAAAAACTCGCCCTGGGGGCCTGTTGGGGGCGTGAGTGGAGATGGTCTTACACACGAGGAGGGGAGCACACGCGATGTGGAGTCTGGAGGTTGCCATATCTCTAAACACGCTTGATTATCTAATCTTGAGGTAGTTCTGAATTTCGGATCACGGAATGCAGGGACAGGCGTTTGCTTCTACTTACCACTAAATCGTAATTCTTTTAAAAAGAATCATGGATTCACAATAAAAAAAGTTCACCAACATTGTAAAAAAGTTCGGAAATTTGAAAAGGTTCATTGAGTTAAAAAAATCATTCATTTTTGAAAAAGTTCATGAATTCTAAAAAAGTGCATGAATTCTAAAAAATGTTCATGAATTTGATAAATATTCAACCATTCTGAAAAAGGTACGTCGATTTTGGAAAAAAAGTTCATCAATTTTGAAGAAAATTTCAAAAAATTGGAAAATATTTGAAAACAGTTCATAGATTTTGGACAAAAAGTTCATCGGTTTTGTAAAATGTCCATTGATTTTGGAAAAATTTCATCAATTTTGAAAAGGTTCATTTATTCTGAAAAATTTTCATGAATTTGAAAACAAAATCATGGATATTCAAAAAAAGAATTTAAGAAAATCCATGATTTTAGAAAAAGTTCAGAAATTTGATTTTTTTAATTCTTAAAACTAAATTGTGAAAAGCAAAAAAATATTTTTGCAAAAAAAAGAAACAGAAAAAGGAAAAAGAAAACAAAACAAACCTTTCCAAAAAAGAGATAGTAAATAAAAATTGGTTTGGGATACTTCCCAAAACCAAGGGCTTCGCGAACTGGAGAAATAATATAAGGAGAAAAATGAAGTTATTAGTCTTTTATTGTTTAGGGGACGAAGTTATTAGCCGCAAGTAGTGCAATGTCCTAGTTGTTCGCCCGTGTATGGGAAGGTTGAGATCCCAAGTTCGACTCCGTCTCCGCCCACACTTTTTCTCCTTTAACAGAATAAGAAACAAAAGGAAATGGGTCGGCCCAAGCGCGGAGGATGTTGTGCGCCAGTTTGCAAAACGCAAAGGGGCACCCCTATTACTCGATTTAACAGAGAACATGGGTG
>NC_041385.1:232747411-232778968 GCF_002162155.2 Triticum dicoccoides | reverse complement strand
AAGTATTCTAATTTTTTAAATAAGTATTTTAGTTTGATCAAGTATTTGACAGATGTTGAATAAGTATTAAAAATTGTTGAATGAGTATTCGAAAAATGTTAAAACAATTATTAAAAAATGTTATATAAGTATTAAAAATATTAATCAGTTTCTAAAATAAATAAGTAATAAGAAATGTTGAACGAATATTTGAAAATTGTTGAACATGTATTTTAAAAATATCAAATAAGTATTAAAATGTTGAACAAGTATTTAAATTTCAAATAAGTGTACGGACAATGTTGAACGTGTATACAAAAAATGTTAACCAATTATTAAAAATTGTTTTTGACATATACGGAAATGTAGAGTGAAAACAAAAACAAACATAAGAAAAAACAAAAAGCAAAAAAAAGGGGGAAGAAATGTTAGACATGTATTCGAAAATATTTTTGACATATACAGAAAAATGTAAAATAATAATCAATAGAGCAAAGAAAACCGAAAATGGAAACAAAATATATAAACGAAAAGGAAAATAAAAAACAAAGAAACAAAATGCAAAAAAGAAAACCGGAGAAGAAAAAAGAAAAAAATCAAAATAAAAGAAAGAAAAAGGAGAATAAAGAAAATCAAAGAAGACAGAAAGAAAATAAAATAATCTGGGAAAACAGAGAAAGAAAGAAAAAACCGGCTCAAATGGCATAAAGCAGATTGTGTCCCTAGGGAACGTGGTTGTAGTGGCTAGCAGCGCGCTTGATATCCCTTGTGGATAGATATTGATCCCTGGTTCCGTTTTCATTCTTGTCTTGTTTTACTTTAGGGCCGACCTAATTATTTTGAACCTTCAGCTAGACTTCTCTGGCGAGCCCGCGCGAATGGGCCGGCGCAATTACTATGAACCTTCAGCGAGACTTCCCTAGCGAGCGCGCGTGAACGGGCTGGCCCAATTACTTTGAACCTTTAGCGAGACATCTTTGACGACTCGCTTAAGGCGATAAATAGGAGAGCAACTAACTAAAGAGCGCTCGTTCCCAACCTTCCCAAGGGTCACTTGAAGATGGGCTGAGAGCGCGCCGCTGCCATGTGTCACGATCTAGGTGTTTTCTTCGAATTTTGTTTTTATGTTTATTTTACCGCATGTGTTCGGCTTTTTAGATGGTTTTTTCAGCTTTTCACCGGTCTTCCTTTGCTTTGTTTTTTTCCTTTTCACATAGGCATGGTTTTTCTTCTACGAGAGGCATGATTTTGCTTACGCGAGAGCCACGGCCTTTCCTCTCAGAAATGGTAAAAAACATGTTTTCCGTTTTTTTCTTCCACGAGAGGTACGGTTTTACTTTTACGAGAGGCATGGGTTTGCTTCCGCAAGAGGCACTGCTGTGCCTCTCGGAAAGGAAAAAAATTGGTTTTTTTTTTCTTCCGCAAAAGGCACAATTTTGCTTTCGTTTTTTCCTCTTTTCTGCATTCAATTTTTTTACATATTTTTTACCTTTGCCTTTTTTCGAAATATTCGAAATATGTCTATAATGTTTTAGAAAAAATTCGTTATGCATCAAAAAATTGTTAAATGTGTATAAAAAATGTTTACAGTATATAAAAAATATATAATACGATGAAAAAAAATACTCCATTAATTCCTAAATATAAGTCTTTTAAGAGATTTTAAAATGGACTACATAGGGATGTATATAGGCATATCTTATAGTGTAAGTTTATTTATTTTGCTTCGTATGTAGTCTATATTGGAATCTCTAAAAAGACTTATATTTAGGAACAGAGGGACTAGAAACCAAAAAAATATAAGTTTTCAATTTTTTTATAAAACTATTACTCATGCATTTAAAAAAGGTTAAATGTGTATATAAAATATTTTAGCTGCATACGAAAAATGTCCAATGCGTATGAAAAAATAGACATATATTTTTAAAGTTTTCAAAATCATTAATCATGTATTTGGAAGATGTTCAACTTGTATATAATATGTTGCCGTTCTATATAAAAAATGTAAAATGTCTATGGAAAACATAGACACCAAAAAAAATATTTAAAAAATGTTAATCATGAATTCGAAAAAGTTAAACATGTATGTGTAAATGTTTCTAATGTATATAAAAAATATAGAATGTTTATGGAAAAAGTAGACATCAAAAAATATATGTCTTAAAAAAATTCAATCATGTATTTTTAAAATGTTAAACGTGTATATAAAAAATATTCTTGGTTTGTCTAAAAAATGTACAATGTGTATGGAAAAAGTAAACACAAAAAAATATGTTTTCAAAATGTTAATCACGTATTTCAAAAATATTAAATGTGTATGTGTATATAAACATTATTCATGGTTTATACAAAAAATGTAGAAAGGAAAGAAAGAAAACTTATAAAAACCAAAAAACACACAGACAAACAATGGAAACAAAGAAAGAAAGGAAAAAACAGAACAATAAAATCCCAAAAGGAAAGAAAAGAAAAAACTGACGGAGTCCTCGATTAGGGATTGCTTGGCTTGTGAGATGCCTGCCCTTTGGGTTGGGCCCAGGATCCTCCCAATCCTGTCACTGGTGGGCCTCATTCATCGGATCCATAAGCTTTGAGAAGAAATCATGTGAAGACTTGCGTGCACCCCAAGATGTAGAAGTAGTCCTCGACACGCTTACCCCCTAGATACAACCGACCATATGTAAACCCTAGGTATGTTAGGTGTCTATATAAACCGAGGTGCCAGGGACGTAGAGGGATAACTCATTACATCCGATGGTAGATCACTTGTACCTTGTACTCCCCTCCATAACCAATACAATAAAGTAGGATGTAGAGTTTTACCTGTTCGAGAGGGCATGTTGGTCGAGAATTGGTGATGTTTTAAAATTAATTCTTATGTGGTTTTCACTGGATATTTGTCACTTCTCGGATATTTCTTATGATAATCCCTCGAAAGAGAAGAAAGTCTGTTTTCCACTGTTTGGCAGGAAGTATCATATTTGGAAGGAAACCAAGGAGGATTACTACAAATCAAGCCAATTGGAGCAACTTCCATGAAGAGACTCAAGCATCAGCCACAGCAGAGCAAAAGATGGCGTTCCATACGATCGCAAGCGCTCGTATGAGTGGTCGTACGGAGTGCCAACAGATCCATCACGTCTATACAAGACACTTCCGTGAGGAGGTCCAGGGGAGAAGGGAGCTTTAGCCGTCGTCACCACATCCAGAATAGGGGAAGAGGGGATCCGAAGAACCATTGGAGAGCTTCTTAGTTTTGGTCCTTTCATCTCTATGATCATCACCGCCTTCACTATTGTATGAGGAATTCCAAGTTGTGAGAACAATTTTAACTCCATTAAATCTCATCTGGAGATAAAGACTATTTTGAATCATCCATTTCATCTTATTGTGGATTTTCCCGGTATTATCAATATGGTTTTCATGGGTTTTATCTCTGTTTGATTGATTTCTCTTTCAGGATGCGTGAGTAATTCCCCATAAGCGTGGAAGATGTAGGTGAGTAGGATTCATCTATGCCTATTCTATATGTCGTCATTTATATTTGTAGTAGTATGTACGTTATTATACTATGGTGAACTCTATGTGTGTTGTCTAATTTAAGGTCTCAGACAGCATGATCTCATGACCTACACATATAACACATATTGTTTAGGAAATATATGACCTCTGACATGACAGGTGGAGATATCTATGAGGATCAAAGACAATATGAGATAATGGTGATCTATTAAACCTAATGCTTGGTTCTGGTCCGAGCACCTTAATTGTGAAAACGACCACTCTGTGGCAATGATGAAGCAGGACCAAAGAATGAAATATAATCTCGGGTGGAGGAGTTTCATAACCTTAGGGTCATCTACCTACAGAACACACATATCAAATACTATGAGTACAATACAAGGTAACTGGAATTACTGTCGCATTGGCACACATGATATATTCTTACCATGACCTGTCTCTGTCCCTAATCTCTTCCTTGCAGGAAACATCGCCCTACTTTTATTTATGTTATTTACTTTTAATAGTTGTTACTTTAAAACCTTTTATCCCTGTCAATCTGGTATATTCGCCCACCAAGACAATAATAGAAGCTCAAGCGGTTACTTCACATAGGAACTGTGACACCTTGTGTGTGATAGAAGCGCTACTATAAATACTCTCCATTGCTCTTAGTTATGGCGACTACTCATTGGGATACTTCTGGGAAAGTGCTACACTACCCTGTTTGGCTTGCAGGCATCTAGGCCTGAACCTAGATAAACATCGTGTCCCCTGTGTTATTATTACCATCTAGCCAAGACTACCATATGCCCCCCCTACACGAGATCTGTCGGATTTAGCTCTAACATTGGTGGCCCATACAGGTCCCTATGGGAAATCAAATCAGCTCAATGGCACGCCTCCAGATCGACGGCAGTGTCCATTGCGATATGACCTTCCCGGGACAGCTCTTTGTCTTCCAGAGCATCACGCTTTACGCTGATTCGACTGACCACCTTGACCAAATTTAAAACCTTCCTCCTAGACAGATCATTAGATTTGGAAATATGGAATACACTACGGATTCACGCGGTGAGCTTGTGTTTTCGGGCTGGGTGTCAGACCAGGCCGAAGACCACACTAATGGTTTCGTCAAGATCAAGGAGTCGAACTTAGATCAGGACCATGGAGAGGATCCTGCCTCATATCCAGCCTTGAACTCTGAGCCAAGTACTATGGTGACAGGTCAGTCATGTAGCCTAACCGATAAAGACCCCGAGGCCATGCTAGATCGCATCTCGAGAAAACTCCAATTGAGCCCAACCTACAACTAAGTTATGGGTGAAAGCTATAAGGCACTTCTGAACGAGATGTTAGATCAAATTAAGAGCCTTGCAATCTCAGATGATCAGAAATCCTTGTACGATCAGATCTGGGAAGAGCTGGATAAAGCTGAAATTTTCACCCCGCCCACCACCCACTTTGTTGCTACCGTCAAGAACTTGACTGACATTTTAGCTAGCGCCTTCGAGGAGGAATGCAACTGACATGGATGAAGATGTCGGTGAGAGTTTAGATACTACCTTGCCACCAGCCGTCACTCACACTGGCAAGTGGGCGACAACCTCCACCTACGATGTCTACATGGTTGACACTCCCAAAAACGGAGGAGTGGAGGACCCTCAAAACGCCGACGCAAAGGTCGCCTTAACAGAGGCACTAACAACGGCGACGCAAGCAATGGCGACACTGGAAATAGTGATTGCAGCTAATGGCGATGCATCATATGCACGACACCGACAACTAGAACGACGGTAATGTCACTGGCGCCAGCAATAGCAATGGCGATGAAAAGATCAATGACGACAACCCCAACCACGACGACTATGATCTAGAGCTCGGGGAAGAAAGGAGCCTCTGCCCCGATGAGTACGGCATTTTCGGGAGCCCCTTGAGGCACCTCAGCTCGAAACAATCGGCAAACAATTGGTCACCACGACCAGGAGCACCTCTTCTTCTTCTGTGTGATTTTTTCCAGCCGCACCAACACCCTCTTGCTGCCACGGTCCTGGCCTTGGAGAACATGGTCAAAGTCCACCCCCTCGACTGGGCTCACTGAGCTCACTGAGCAACTCCGCTGAAGGAATCGATTGAGGAAGCCCTCTATCGCAGTTGCCCCATTCTTCTTCCTTGTCTCCAACTTGTCATCGTCGTGGTAGATCGTCACAAACTTGAAACTTAGGGTACAAAAGTTGGAATTTACATTAAAAAAGGCCAGTTCAAATGGCAGTGACCATAGCCACCGGGCCCAGAGACCTGCCTAACATAAAAGAGCGGATCAGGGGATAACTAGCGATCAAAACGAAATAGCGATAGAAGATGTGCCCAACTTATTGCACGTCTAAGTGACTCAATCAAACTAGAAAGAAAAATAAAAAAGACAAGAGAAAATCCTGCACGACTCTATGTGTAAAATCAATGACATAGGACTTAAATGTGCAATCCTTAAGGCACATCTAGATGTACTTTAGCAAAACTGGAGCAAAACATGCAAGCAATTGCCTCAACCAGCTGCTTGTATGCTTGCACATTTGGTTATTTGAATCTAACATTTTTTACCTCACTGCCACGATCGATTTTAAAAACAAACTTCACTGCAGACTTACTAACAATGAGTGGACACGCCTCAATTCTACAGGGACGAGTCATGGATTGGATTGGTGGGTATCATATGCTAGTACTTTTACCATGCAGTGACGTGTGCGATGATGTGGTTCTTCTTCTCTAGTCTATACATGTGATTTTTCCTATAAGTAGGGAATTGATCGTTTATTAGATTTGCAGTCTTCATCCAAACACAACCCATGTTGCCCCTTGAATTGAGCCGAATGCCATTAGCTATGGCTTCTGCTGAAGGAGGCGACGAGTACCGGTCGTTCCTGCACAGCGATGGCGAGAAGAACACCGTGTGGAGGCATGGAGCCCCTGTCGGTGTCAAAACCGGTGGATCTCGGGTAGGGGGTCCCGTACTGTGCGTCTAAGGTTGATGGTAACAGGAGACTAGGGACACGATGTTTACCCAGGTTCGGGCCCTCTCTATGGAGGTAATACCCTACTTCCTGCTTGATTGATCTTGATGAATATGAGTATTATAAGAGTTGATCTACCACGAGATCGTAATGGCTAAACCCTAGAAATCTAGCCTATGGAATTATGATTGTAATGGCTGAACCCTAGAAGTCTAAACCCTCCGGTTTATATAGACACCGGAGGGGGCTAGGGTTGTACAAAGTCGGTTCCAGAGAAAGGAATCTACATATCTGAATCGCCAAGCTTGCCTTCCACGCCAAGTAGAGTCCCGTCCGAACACAGGAAGAAGTCTCCATCTTGTATCTTCAATTCTTCATAGCCCAACAGTCCGACCCATGTACATAGTCCGTCCGTCCGAGGACCCCTTAATCCAGGACTCCCTCAGTAGCCCCTGAACCAGGCTTCAATGACGAGGTGTCCGGCGCGCAGATTGTCTTCAGCATTGCAAGGCGGGTTCCTTCCCCGAATACTCCAACATAGTCTCCGAACATAGAAAACGTGTCTGGATCTGGAAAACAAGTACCACACACAACCGTAGAGAGTATAATATTTCACGAGTCCAATCCTCTAACAACTTTTCATAGCGTGACATCACGTCACCGCCCGGTCATTATTCGAACCGTTTTAGCCTGCCGCTTCGTATTTCAAGGTGCGGTTTCATTGGCACGTCTTGTCAAAGTAGAGATCGTGTCCCCTTATTGCGGGATTCTCATCAATACGGGCGTCGGTAACCTAACCGTGCCATCCGCACGGCCCTTGGGGAATGGGCGAGTTTTAAGGCGAGTGGGGAGGCGCATGATATTCACTGCCTTTATAAAGAGATAAGGATTCTCCCCTTTTCACCCACGCCTTCTCCTTCCTCTGCCCATCCATTCTCGAGCTCCAGCACCCAAGCTCTCATCTTTTCCGTCCAAAAAAGCACTCCACCATGTCCGGATCCAGAGCTGGAGGCAAGTGGATGGCCTCCACCGTTATGGAGAAGGACATCACGAAGCTCCGGGAGGCCGGGTACCTGGCCAAGAAAATCGCCCATCGGCTTCCGGCCAAGGGACAGATCATCCCCACCCCAGAGCCCCAGGAGAGGGTGGTATTCATCTCACACTTCGTCCGTGGGCTGGGATTCCCTCTCCACCCGTTTGTTCGCGGACTCATGTTCTACTACGGGCTGGACTTCCACGACATGGCCCCCAACTCCATCCTCAATATCTCAACATTTATTGTCGTGTGCGAGGCCTTCCTCCGCATCCCACCTCACTTCGGCCTATGGCTTAAGACCTTCAATGTGAAGCCGAAGGTGGTGAGTGGCCAACAAGCAGAGTGCGGAGGCGCCATGGTGGGCAAGATGCCCAATGTCACATGGCCCAAAGTCTCCTTTGTGGAAACTGTCAAAGGGTGGCAGTCGGGGTGGTTCTATATCACAGAGCCGCGTGGCACCAACTGGGCAGCAGCTCCCGCCTTCCGGTCCGGAGTCCCGATGCGGCTTACCTCCTGGCAAGAGAAACGCCTGACCTGGTCTTCCCCGGACGAGCTGTCAGGGCTCCAGACGTGCGTCTAGAACATGATAAACAAGAGAATCAAGCTCGCCAACGTGATCCAGGTGATGCTTGTTTGCCGGATCCTTCCGTGCCAACGCCGGACTTGCCATCTATAGCAGTTTGATCTGGCCAAGCACCAGACCCTACTGGAGCTCTTCGGCATGGCACGCGAAGATATCTGGAAGCTGCTCTTCAAGGCCAACGAGGTGCCGCCGCCCACGACCGAGGATCGCAGGCATGACTTGGCGCACCCTGCTAGTCCGGTAAGTTCTTTCATGCTTTCAAGGCATACCCTTTACTCGCATACTCGAGGAAGGCATCTAAGCCTCCCCATTAATTTTTTCAAGCCTGGAAAGAGATGGCGGAGCAAATTAAATGTCCGGAACTGCTGCCCGAAGACCCAGAAGTTCCGCTTCTGACGAAGATGCTGGTTTCGGCGCCTTATCAGGTGCCGGAGAAGAAGGCCAAGAAGAAGGCCAAGGGGACCAGAGGTGGTCTCCGTCACAAGGGCACTTCGGACGCGACGTCCGAAGATGCCGAGACTCACTCCTCCGACGCCGAAGATGACGAGGAGGAGGAGGAAGAAGAAAGTCGTTCCCCCCTCATAGGGGGGAGAAAGAAGAGGCCGGCCTCCTCACATCCGGAGGCCGAGGCGTCCAAGAAGGGGAAAGCCTCCCTTCCGGACAACTCCACAGCGGCCACCGACAGCAATTGGGAGTGGGAGCCCAGGGACAAGCCCCTGGCCAAATCGTAAATGTCCGGACACATTCATGTATCCGGCCTCTTTTACTTCATTGTTTCAATGTACTGAATTATGCATTTATATTCCGGCTCGGTCCAACCTCGAGCGGTCCTTGTCTTCGGAGGATTCGCTGGACCCAGACGCGATGGACAGCGGGACCCTTCCCGCGGCCTCCTCTCCCAAGACCATGGATGGCACCGAGGCATCGTCCCGAAGGATCCCAGGCCCAGGAGAGAACCTGGAAGCCCTCAGGGAGGCGCCGAAGGGTGAAGCCTCGGCTACCAAACACATGGGGGAACAAACCCCCATGGATACTGACGACGGGGGCCATATCCAATTCGGCCCCCACTAAATATAATTTCGGAGACCCATACGGCTCTGGAATCAGGCAAGCGCCCCTTCTCGAAGGAAGGGGGCGTGCATATTCCGCCGGTGACCTCTGTCCATCCAGAGGCACCGGACACTTTTTCGAAAGCACTGCGAGGCGATTCCATTGTCGAGGAACACCATACCCTTATGGGTACGGTGATTGAGAGGATCCAGTCCGCAAAAGGCGAACCGACCGAAGCCTGCACTAGCCTTCTAATAGGCTTTGAGGTAAGTAATGTACTTGTGTAAAACTAATGTCACAGTGTAGACAGTAGCCCCTGAGACACTGTCCGGTGTTCGAAAAGACAAGCAGGGCAGAGGATCAAATAATTTTTGCAGGAGACTAATCTAAAATGTCTATGTGAATAAGCAGGCGTCGCTGCTTGCTGCAACCTCTCACAGTGTAGAAGTCTCCGGACTGAAGCAGAGGCTGGAGCGGGCCGAGGAAGAGCTCCAGGACGCTGTCAAGAAGTGCGAGTCCTTGGAGCGTGACTCTAAGGATCAAGATTCCGAGCTCACCAAGGCCCGCCAAAACGCACACGATGCCCAAGCTGAAGCCCAGGGCGCCTCCTTGAAATCCAGGAGGCCAGAAAAATCGCGGCGGGGTAAGGCCTTTATTATGCAGAGCAAATATGTGAAGAAAAGGGTTCCTATTACTGACCCGGATTTGGAGTTCTCCAGGGGCGTTTGCATATCTGCCGCGCAGCATTTCTGATGCTGCGGAGTTTTTTCGTGCCGAAGAGGGGATCTCCACGGAGGCGCTATTTTGGTCGTAATACCTCGCGCCAGAACATCTGGTGCCCTTTAGCGATTAGCTGAAACAGCTGGTCGAGCTGCATAGGGCGGCCGAACTAGCCATGAAGGATTTAATAATCCGGCTATGGCTTGCCGAAGCCATTCCCAGCAGCTACTTCGGACTCGTGAAGAGGCTTGTCAGTGCCTGCCCTCGTCTTGATGCCATCAAGCAGTCGGTCTATATCGAAGGCACGCGAATGGCTTTTGCCCACGCCAAGACGCACTAGGCGAAGATGGACACCACGAAGCTGATGACCGAGGGACCGCCCGCGGGCAAGGAGCACCGCACAACCGAACTGTATTTGATAGTGTCCTGGAGCACTACAAAAAATACACTTCCGTGATGATACGTGTTTGTCACAGTAGGTCATGTTTTCTGTCATGCATGTACATCCATGACGATTTTATGACCGAATCAAGATAGTCATACTTGTGCTGTCGTAGAAGTGTTCCATGACATTACCAAAATTATCATCACGGAAGTGTCCACTTCCATGACGATAAATCGCGTGTCATAGAAGTGCTTTCGTCAAGGGTGACCGACACGTGGCATCCACCATAACGGGATGCCGTTAATCGCCATTAACCTATCGGGTCCTTTTTTTGGATCCGATAACCCGCTAATAGCCACGACCAATGTCGATTTTCCACGTGTAAAATTCTCATTGGCTGACGGATCCACGCGCCAGCTCCGCGTTGGCATAGGTGTCACTCATCCAACGGTCGAGATGGCCCTATGATATGTTGACACGTGGACCAGCCCAAAAGTGGCCCACAAAGTTTAAATGGGCCGGCCCAACCGAAGGCCCATAAGATTTAGTGGACCATAATGGGCCGGCCCAGCTAAAGGCCGCCAAGATTTTGCAGACCATAATGGGCCGGGCCAGCTAAAGGCCCATAAAATTTAGCGGACCAAAATGGGCCGGCCCAGCTAAAGGCCCACACGATTTTGCAGACCATAATGGGCCGGCCCAGCTAAAGGCCCACACTAGTCTGATGTAGAAACAAGAACACATGTCATATTCACAGGCATTATGTGTAAAGTAAGCAGATGCAATTCAACAAAGTTAGAAGCAATACAAGCTAGACATCATACCCAACATGCAACCACATATAATAGTGCCAAGTTAGAGCAAGCACCTGTGATGGTGGAGTAGGGGAGATGTGCTCATCATCTACACAGCTACGTTGACTGTCTAGCCTTGTGTTGTCTTACAAATCTTGTTGGGAGGATGGCAGAGTAGAATCTGTAGAGAACCTCTGTTTCAGTTGCTCGGAAGGACCACCATCATCCAATGCCTTGCCAATTTCCTTCAGCTTTATTGATTTTGCATTGTGAGGTCATACCGATAAGAAAAAGGAATATAATTCGCTCTTCAGAACTCATTCATGCATGATACTGACGAACACTACTCTGATGAAAGGCAAAGTCATGATACGAGGATGGAATATGTACGAAAAAATGGACGGCTTGACATATTCACACCTATGATGTGGTAACTAAGCAGAAGGCACTTCAACAAATTAGAAACACTGCAAGACACCATATGGAAGGTGCAATCAATATCACTCTACCAAGTTAAAACTGTCTCGTCATAGGTGGCATTCATCAAACTAGAAGCAATACATGCTAGAAATCATATTCAAGATGCAAACCAATATCACACTGCCAACTTAAAGGTGTCCCATCATAAGTGACTGATGTAGGATACACAAGAAGAGTAGTTTCATGTAAGAACATGGTGTGATAGACAGATATAGTGTGTACCAAAAGCAGGAAAGCGTGTCATATTCACATGTATCATGTGTAAGCTAAGCAGATGCAGTTTACACTAATTAGGAACAATGCGAGCTAGACACCATATGCAACATGCAACCAGATATCACACTGCCAAGTTAGAGCAAGCACCTTGGATGGTGGAGTAGGGGAGCGGAGACTTGGACCTTGTAATGCACTATCAGTACAAGGAGAATCGGTACAGATGCTCCGTTTATGTTGCTGCAGAGGACCACCATCATCGCCTTCCTTACTCTTTTACTTCCTCTTTCTTGATTTTGCCTTGTCAAGTCAAACCCACAAGAAAAAGGAATAAAATTTGCTCTTCAGAACTCATTGATGCATGATACTGACGAACACTACTTTCATGTAAGGCAGCCGCATGATAGGAGGATGGAATATGTATGAAAAATAGGACGGCGTGACATATTGAAATGTATGATGTATAAAGTGTAAACTAAGCACAAGGTGCTTGAACTTGTTAGAATCAATGCAAGCTAGAAACCATATGAAAGATGAAACCAATATCACTCTGCCAAATCAAAAGGGTGCCCTAACAAATGTATTTGACCAAATTAGAAGCAATACATGGCAACAGGCTAGAAATAACATGCAATATGCAACGAATAAAGGTGACTCATCGTAAGTGATTGATGCAGGATACAAAAGAGAGGTAGTTTCATGTAAGAACAAGGTTAACACATAGATGTAGTGTGTACCAAAAATAGGAAGGCATGTCATATTCACAAGTATAGTGTGTAAACTAAGCAGATGCAATTTACCCTAATTAGAAGCACTACAAGCTAGACACCGTATGCAACATGCAACCACATATCACACTACGAAGTTAGAGCAAGCACCTGTGATGGTGGTGTAGGGGAAGTGCGGTCTTCAAGTACAGAGCTACGTTCAATATCTTCATTTAGGCTTGCTGTTTCTTGAGAATCATGTGGAGAGGATGAAATTGCATTCTTTATAAGAATATTGTGTCTCATATTAACCCACACGCGTGACTGTCTCATCATAAGCGATAGATGCAGGACACACAAGAACAGTAGTTTGATGTAAGAACATGGTGTGATAGGCAAATGTAGTATGTACCAAAAACAGGAAGGCATGTCATATTCACATGTATAGTGTGTAAGATAAGGAGATGCAATTTAACAAATTAGGAGCATTGATGAGGGATACACAAGAAAAGTAGTTTGATGTAAGAACATGGTTAATAGAAAGACGTAGTATGTACCAAAAATAGGAAGGCATGTCATATTCACAGGTATAATGTGTTAACTAAGCAGATGCAACTTACCCTAATTAGAAGCATTACAAGGTAGACACCATATGCAACATGCAACCACATATCACACTGCCAAGTAAGAGTAAGCACCTGCGATGGTGGTGTGGGGGAATTGCGGTGATCAACTAGAGAGCTACGTTGACTATCTTCATTTAGCCTTGCTGTTTCTTGAGAATCATGTGGGAAGGATGACATTGCACTCTTTAAACGAGTAGGGCATCTCACAGTAACCCACTCGGGTGACTGTCTCATCATAAGTGATTGACGAGGGATACAAAAGAGCATTAGTTTTATGTACGAACATGGTTAATAGACATATGTAGTATGTATCAAAAATAGGAAGGCATGTCATTATCAAAGGTATAATGTGTAAAGTAAGCAGATGCAATTTAACAAAATTGGAAGCAATACAAGCTAGACACCATATGCAACATGCAACCACATTTGACAGCGCAAAGTTAAAGCAATCACCTGGGATGGTTGTGTGTGGCAATTGAGATCATCAACTACAGAGCTACGTTTACTGTCTCCAACTGCTGACACTGCACCCATTAGAGCGCTGAAACGCTCAGTGCTTATCTTCGAATTACACTGGAGCGACTTCTGTCTTTTCTTTTCTGCATTCATCAACACTGCATCAGAGTCAGAAATACCCATGCATAAAAAAACAATAGTGTGGGTGAAGTGTGTGCACAATTAGTACAGTTTAAAGGTAGCAGATAGCAGGTCGGTGAGAAATAAATGATGGGAGACATATGATAGCTCTACAACATGCATGGCACACTAAATTACTACAGGATTCTATGAAAATAACAGTCGACTGAAAGCAAATAGGTCAGTCCATTTTTTCTGCACCGTCCGATGTACAAAGAACTGGCAAATCGTCTTCATCTACCTCCAGCCAGTCAGTGTTAACGATCTTCCTCGAAACGCCAGCGACCACCGGCCCAGTATTCCTCCCCTTCCTGCGCCCTCCCTTGACCTCACTCCACCGCCATGCTTGGCACCGCCCCCTGGCCATCCATTCAAGCCTCGCCGACCTCCAGATCGGGCGCAAGCAGCTCCTGTGCCCCACACCCCTATGATAGACACCGATGCGCCGCTTCCCTGGGGAACAGGCGGACTAGGTGCTCCGCGCGCCT
The DNA here is from genome assembly GCF_002162155.2 of Triticum dicoccoides. NCBI lineage: Eukaryota > Viridiplantae > Streptophyta > Magnoliopsida > Poales > Poaceae > Triticum > Triticum dicoccoides. Next base: position 232,764,759 of record NC_041385.1, on the reverse strand, counting down.
AAGCGGGTGCTGCTTCTTTTAATTGTGGTTCGGCTGACCCTGAATTGAAATCCAGGCGGGCTACTGACCTCTAGCAAAGGGGAAATAGTAAAAGGGAGGAAACCTTGTGCATTTAGTATCATGAAGAAGATGCAGTAAGAAGCGCTCAACTAGTTTCTTTCGTGGGATGAATACGGTGTGAGCGGAGATGTAAGATTTGCACGAATAAGGGAAGAGGAGTACCTCTTTCTGCTGGCAGTGCTGTGTACTCCTTCTATTTTTCCAATGATCTTCTTGTGGTTCGCCGGAAACCAGAAGTTGTGGAGGATGGTGCAGCCTTGGACGAACCCATGGCCAAGTTGTTGAGTGTGGTGCGGTGGCCCTCTGTCGGCGGCGGGGAAGGAGATCCGAGGCGGCGAACGACGGCGTAGCAGGAACAACTCCGGTGCGGTGGACAGTTGCGACAGTGGAGCGGCAGCAGTGAGGCGCAGGACGGCGTGGTCGGAGTGGTTCTGGTACGGCGCACGTCGGCGTCGTCGCCGTGGAGGCAGCTCTGCCTCGACTTCAGCTGCTATGTCCTTAAGGGCGTTGCGGTTGCGGTTGTGTTGGACGACGACGTCGGGGTACCGGCTCCGGCGTGATGGAGGAGGGCAGTGGTGGATTGGCCGCCATGGGGTGGAGGACGGAGGAGGCTAGGGTTTTGCGGCCGGTGGAAAGGGCGTTTTCGCGCCCACGGAGTATGAATGGGAAAACGGAGGGAGGCGGGGAACTAAGGGGGAACAATGTTTCGGTTTGAGACTCGCTTGTTTGAAATTTGGGGAAAGTTACAAACTTTGCCCCCATCTAAAATTTCGGACATATTGCGGGTTAGGGGTAGGACAGTCATGTCAGGTGTCCCAAATGTGGGCGGGATAGATTTCGGCCGAGCGCATGGGTGTTTAGGCGCCCATGGCGTATGAATGCTTCTCGGAGGCAATTGACACTGGCGTCTTGGTGAAGTTACAAACCTACCCCGGTTTAGACCTTTGGACATCGGGCCAATAGGCTACACGGGACAGAGTCAGGATAATAATTTCCTACCACCAAACATTAGTCTCGCGCGGTTTCGTGTGACCAGAGGCCTATTTGGCACTTCGTTCAATATTCGGGAGCAGAAGCATTAACGTTTTCGGTTCTCTTGAATTGAACTTTCAGGATTTGTCAAACTTCACAAATCTTTATTCTTGAAAATCCTAAAGCTACGATTATTTTGGAATGGAGGGGGTACATTTGAATATACATTGTACACGAGTATATATTAAAAAATATGAAACTTACCTCAGTTCATGCATGGTTCCAGATATAATCTCCTTGGTAGCAAAAAAAAAGTTAGATATGCGTATGAATATATATATAGCATGTTCAAACTCACAACAAAGATTGATGACCCCTTTTACATCTGATTTACAAATGCCATTATCTCGGGTTCAAATAGATGAATGCACTTCCTATGAATTCGAATCTTTGAAACCCCCTTTATGTTGAATTCGACATGTATTCTATTTCGTAGCTAGCAATTTGGAATGTATCCATGCAAGTGACAAATGTATAAAGTGCTTCACACTAAGAACATGGAGTGCACTAATTAATGTTTATATATGAATTGCAAAAGCATCCATTGCCTGTATTTCAAACCGCTCTCACTCTATGGATTGATAATATGAAATAAACACATGCACATGCTAGAATTCAATAGAGTATGGGTGTCTGATAGACCAATTTTCGTCCATACGCAATTTGCATAATTCATGATGTCATGCAAAAATAATAATGCCATTTATATTTTAATTTAATGCGTAGAACCGCCTTTTGCATATAGATGCACTATGCCTCGGCCCATTCTCATAAACGCGTTATATCTCTCTCTATTAACGCATAAGTGCACACACTTTATATGCATCAGCATTTCTCTTTCACACATGCTCACAATCTCTCTCAGGGTGTCGGGGTGTCTCACGCACATGCTCTCTCTATTTCTCTTTTTCTCTTTCTGACTACTATGCACCACTCTTTTTACTAATCTCAGGGAAAACTCTATTTCTCTCACATGCATATATACACACGCACGGTCTCTACTAGCCCTCTATGTGCACATATATGTGCCTACGTGTCTCCCGCATGCATATTATCTTTAGGCCTCTCTCGCACACATTGCCCCCCAGACACACCTCTCTCTTAGTAGTTGGCAGATATGATTTCATCATATCATTCGGTAGGATATCCCTGGCTGTTAGGCTGGATGGTAATACGAGGCAAAGTTTTACCCTAGTTTGGATCGGACCCTTGCAGTTGAAGAAAGAGCCTACTCCTGGTACTGTATATTAGTGATAGGGGTGTGTACAAAGTACACGTGAATACCAGGCATTGTGCGTGTGTGTATACTATCGACGAACTAGCCCCCAAGCTTGTATAACATACTGGGGGCCTAGGGTTACAAATCAGATATAGTCGTCTTATCACCAATGGGGATAGAGTCCTCCGCGACTCTGGTAGCTTTGTGTTGTACGTCGAGTCCTCCACATGGGTCTTTGTATAACACGTCTCGGTCCAACCTATATGTGGCGCAGGATGGAACCGACCCATGAGTCTTCATGTTGACCCACCACAACTAGAAATGATGTGCCCACCACACCACACACACAATCGGCCACTATGATAATAAGCTTATACAATAGTACAACGGTATCTAGCTCACAATACGTCTCCATATTTTGTTGATGACACTGACGGACTTTGCATTTGATGCGTACTCCGTATTCTATTGACGACACTTATAGTCATTGTATTTGAAGCGAAAGCACGATATGGTCACTGGACTTCAGAATAAGCTCATCACGGTCACCACATACATTTTGTCGTGCTAACCAACATGTGGTTGGATGGTTAGGAGGACAGTGGTTTCTCGAGCCCACCAAGGTTAAAGTCCCAGTGATCGCATTTATCTTGTGTTAATTTCAATATTTTCTGGTGATGTGCGTTCAGTGGGAGGAGACGTTCCACTCGACTACGAGGCACCTATGGTGACTTCGTAAAATCTCAAGATTATATATGCTGGCCCACTCTCTCGAAGGTGCTCATAGGGGTAGGGTTCGCGTGTGTGCGCTTATAGCGGTGAGTGCTTGCGCGTATATATGAACCCTTGCGTCTGTACCGTGTTAAACAAATACATGTCATGATTATATGGTTACTGGCTCGCCCGTACAACTCCGTATTTTGTTGATGACACAATCAATTGACCAGTCAAACGTTCCACGCGGCGCAACTAGTGTTGCACCATCGGGGCACGTAACCGTGGGGCCCACCTGTTACCCGTATATGAAAGAAAGAAATGGTAGTTTGAGTCTGTACTGTGTTAATAAAATAGGAGTACATTTTAGGGTGATCATACGGTCACTGGCTCAACATACAGCTCCGTAATTTGTTGATAAGACGATCAATTGACCAGTCAAACGGTCCACATTCAGCAGCGCACATTACCATAGGGCTCACCCATCAGCGCGTATATGAAGGACAGAAATGGTAATAAATTAGTGGTCGGTGGGTATTCGAAGTCACGAGACCTCTGGTTGGTAGTCACCGGCAGTTGGGGGGGCGTTGATTGGGCGGTGGGGTGGGGATCACCAGAGAAAAAGCTCGGCATGGTGGGGCCTAGAGGGATGGCCGGTGCAGTGGCAGACCGGCGGTGGGGAGTGGTTTCGGGGAGGGCGGGGCGGCGTGGCGGCGCGGGCCGGCCGCGGGCGGTGGTGTCTGGCGGTTCGGCCGGTGGTGGCTGGCAGCTCAGGGGAGGGGTGGAGTTTGATGATAAACTGGAGGCCCTTGATTTCGTATCCAACGGCTGGAAAATCTAATGACCAGAGATGAAAAAGTCAGTTGACTGACGTGTAGCCTCACCCCGCACGTACACTTGCACGCACGCAAGACATGCACGCATGGAGGCGTGCAACACTAACACGTACACATAACGTACACACGCACGCATGCTGGCATGCAACACTGACACGTACACATGCACTCACAAACACACGCATGTACGCACCCATGCATGCAACACTGAAACGTACCCTTGCACGCACGCAACACTCGCACGCCTGCATGCACACAACACACGATACAAGACACACGCTCAACCTATACGTGCATGCACCCTTTATTAAGGACATGGATTTTTACGGGTATTAATCAATCTTATCTGTGATAAGCAGAACATTGATGTTTGCAGCGGTCTTTATGAATCACAACGTATCGAATGGGCTATCAACATAGTAGGCTTATCTACATGAAAAAGATGACATCACACTCAATGAACAATCATCGGTTTATGAAATGCCTGCTTCTGACCGCCCTGGCCCACCAAAGGTTCCTCTGCTGTGCGCTGCCTGCGTTGGGTCACTGACATGCAAGCCATGTACCCAAAGAGCCCACATGTTAGTGGAAGAACGGCGCGGTGTCCTAGGTCAGAGTCGAGGGTGCCACTCGCTGCATGCCCGGCTAAACATGCTTCCTTGCCGCATTCAAACGCCTCCATGAAACCCGCCCGTGTGGAAGCCGAGAAACCCACTCTGGACACACGTCCGTTCATGACCGGGCCGGCATTAAACGCAACGCCGGCCGAGCTCCTCCCGTCCACCATCAATTAATCTCCTATTTAAACGAGGCCAAACGCCGACCAAGAATCGCACACCTCCGCCGCTCCCCTATCTCCTCCACCATTTTGTCCACTCTTGCAATGGCTTACGAAGAGTAGTTATTCTGCATCCAAGCCGGCTGGGTAGCCCGCCGGATACGAGCTATGCAGCTCCTGATCCACCTCCCTTCCCTCGCCCGACGGAGCCAGTTGTCGCCCCAAGCCGGCGCGCGGTTCAGCAACTCGCCGCTCCAGGCCAGCTCGACGAGGAGCGGCGCACGGGCATCATTGCTGCCGTCCACGCCACCGCCTTGTACCGTGTCTCCCGTTTCTATGGCCGAGATTCCCATGCCGGCGGCCGCGCCATGCAAGCAGCGATAGAAGCCGGGTGCGCGGAGAGCGACGAGTCAGGGGCCAGTGCCTCTGAGTCCGCCGCCATCATCGAGAAGAAGTAGAACACAGGAGGCCGCCGCCGCTTGGGTCCCATGAAGGCCACCGTGGAGGCGGATCCTTTTGTTGCGAGGACCTTCGTCGACCCCGCATGGGCTCCACGAAAGAGGGGAATGTTAGGATGAACTCGAGCCGGTGCCGGCCATGGCGAAGTAGTGGCCGGTGATGAGCTCGAACCGGTGCCGGCCACCATCATCTTCGGCACCAGCCAATGATATCAGTTGGACAGTGGGGAAGCGAGCCGTCCTTTGCGCTGAAGCATATACCTCCAGGGCTCCCGGTAGTCCGGTGATCGTGCTGCTAGACATGAGGAACACAAATCGATCGGCGGGCGACCATTTAGGCCAGGTATTATATACCTGTGCTGTCCAGAACTAGCACCGCGTTGTCGGTGTACTAGAGTAGCGGTACCCTAGTATCCCGAACTTGTGCACGGGCAGTCGCAGCACCCCGCGGCAAGGCTTGCCGGGTGACCGCCAAGGTCCTCCGTGGTTCCTTTTGGAGCCATTCAAGAACAAAGTATTCAAGCCAAGGAGACAAGGCCCCGGCAAGAGGAGCTTGCCGGGAAGGCCAACCAAGGCACCTCAAGGAACTTGCCGCGACGCGCCACGCGTCCCAGCAAGGCCCGGTGAGCGACAAGCTTCCGGACGCGACAAGACGACGACCGCCGCAAGGCGCTTGCCACGGCAAGGCGCTTGCCGCGGCAAGCTACCACTCTGTACCCACGCTCCAGCACATCCACCAACGTGTCGCCCTGGGACCTTTCTAGGCGCGCGTGGCAAGAGGCTTTGCAGCCAGCGGTGCGTAGTGGTTAGCAGCGCTGACAAGATTGCCATCGTGGCAAGCGGTGGCGTCCCTGACGGTCCCTTTTTGAACTGTTTGGGCGACGCAGACGGGCATTTAATGCCTTTGTCCCCTGCCGTCAGGGTTAGGTAGGATACACTGTACAAGTAGTTGTACCAACCGCAACACCTTTTCCATTTTTACCCTTGTCTGCGTTGCCACCTGTTGGTGACCCCTTGAGCATATAAAAGGAGGCCCATGCGCAACGTAGTGGGGGGGGGGGTTCGGAAGCCAGAAAACACCCACGCTCGGTCTCGTTAGCAGCTAGTGTGTACTGTAGCACTCAGCGCTCCCGAGCAAGAACTCAATACACTCAGGCATGCAGCAGTAGGAGTATTATCTCTCCGGAGAGCTCCGAAGCTGGGTAAACCGCTCGTGTGCTTCGCCTCGATCCGCTCTTCGCGCGATCTCCGCCCCTCGCTGAACCGAAAGGGGCTCGGTCCGCCGGCCCCATAGGTGTTCGTGGATCCGTTTCCCTAACATCTTTGGCGCGCCAGGTAGGGGGCGTTGAGGTTGTGTGAACCTGATCCAGCATTCACACGAGCTAGATCTTCATCTTTTTCATCGACATGCCACCGAAGAAGAAGGCTTCAGAGGCGGCTGTTCCGTCCGCGTCGATCCCACCACCACCGGAGCAAATGGGTGGTGGGGTAGACGCCGGCGGAAGAACGGGCGTCGACGAGGGAGCTCACGGTGCTGCCAGGTCCAAGGACAAGGCTGCGCAGACCTCGGCGTCCGTACATGCACCGCGCCCATCTCAGGAGGCGCGGGACCGACATCGTCATGGTACTCGCGGTACCATACGTTCGTTGGACCAAGACCGAGCCGGTGGATCTCGGGGTGCTCAAGACCAGCATGCACGCCAACATGCTGGCACGAGCAAGACACGGTCGCCTGGACGGGATACTGCTCCTTCCAACATAGTTGGAAGTCCGAGCATATCCCGCTCCTCGCACCATTCGCCACTGCCACCCACCACTCCAGCAGAAGCTTTGGCACGAGCTCAACTGCTCCTGGATTACCCTCCAACGGCGGACAAGATCGATGAATGGAGGGCCACCATTCAGAGTCTCATCGGCTTCGCCAACGGCGACACTCCACGGCAGCCGAGTACATCGCAGCCGCTGCAGGACTGCCAGGCACGAGCCGATGGCGACAAAACCGGTGGGGGTGCAACCACCGTGCACTCTCCGCCTCGAAGGCCAAGATCGCCGACTCGCCGGATCTACCTCGACAACGACTCCACCGCATCATCAGATCCACGAGCTCGTCGCGATCAGTGCCAAGTTCTTCACGAACGACAGCAAGAAGACGCTCGTACTCGCATCGAGCGCCGAAGAGAAGTGCGGCATCAATCAGACCAGCGCGCTGGGCCTTCTGTCGACATGCATGCGCTAGGGGAACCAGGCGACTTGCCGTACGCGGTAGGTTGCCCTGCGTTCACTCGTGAGCTGCGGCAAGTCCAGTGGCCCAGCACGAAGAATTTCAAGCCAGACGTACCGGAGAAGTACGACGGCAAGTCGCATCCATCGGAGTTCCTCAGCATCTACACCATCGCGGTGCAAGATGTCGGGGGGCGGGACGACAAGATCCTTGCCAACTACTTCCCGCTGGTGCTCAAGCCCAATGTCAGATCCTGGCTCATGCACTTGCCGGACAACTCCATATCCTCCTGGGCAAACCTATGCCATCAGTTTGTCGGCGCCTTTATAGGTGGCCACAAGCCTCATGGCCAAGAGAGAGACCTTCATCTGCTCGCCCAGAAGGAAGGAGAGTCCCTGCGCAAGTACATTCAGAGATTCAGCCATGTACAGCACAACATCCCAGATGTCCACCCTGCCGCGATCATCAGCGCGTTCCATCAGAACGTGCGAAACCGCAAGATGCGGGAGGAGATGGTGATGTGCAAGATCAGAGACGTCAGTGAGCTGTATGCCCTGGCCGACAAGTGTGCACATGCTGAGGAAGGAAGGAAACTCCCCGGAGAGAATACAGAAGCGGGAGGATCTGATAGCGAGGATGCAGCCCCGGCAAAGAAAAACCGACGGCAGAACAACAGGAGGAAGAAAGGCAAAGATGTGCTAGTCGTTGAGTAGTCCGGCAACGGAGGTGGCGCCAAGAAAGCCAAAACTGGTAGCTCCAGCGAGGAGGCTGTGGCGGTCGCCGACAAGCAGGACAGCACCAACAAGCAGTACTGCAAGATCCACCGCACCAAGGGCCATGACCTCCAGAGCTGCAAGAAGGTCGAGCAGCTTGTCGAGCAGCAAAAGGCTGAATACGAGCGACGCGACAAGGAGAAGGCCCAAGAAGGTGCTGGAGGATTCGGTAAGAAACGCCCCGGCCGGGGAGGACGCCGCGGCAAGGCCAAGCAGCAGCAAGGAGACAGACCTCCCCGCGGCCGCGACAAGGATGAAGATGACGACGACGATGAAGATATGGATGATGATGACACCGGTGAGCAGGAGTTCCAGAAAGCCACAGAGGTCCTGTGCGTTGACGGTGGTGCTTCTCTGCATACTTCGCACCGCCAGTTCAAGCAGTGGGTGCGAGAAGTCAATGCGGCAGAACCACCCGTCGAGTCACGCAAGCCTCTGAAATGGTCCAGCATGCCTATCATCTTTGATATTGAGGACCACCCTGATCGCATAACTGCGGTCGGGTGCTTGCCGATGTTGGTTTCACCAACTATCCGCAACCTCAAGGTCACTAAGATGCTAGTTGACGGCGGGGCCGGCTTGAACCTGATCTCCTCCGCGGTACTCCAGAAACTCCAGATCCCTGACAGCGAGCTCGAAGAGACCGGCACATTCCAAGGAATCAATCCGGGAAGGAGCAAGCCGAAGGGAAAGATCACATTGCCGGTGACATTTGGCAGCGAGTTGAACTTCAGGACTGAGAGGGTCACTTTTGACGTTGCTGACTTTCCATTGCCTTACAATGGGATACTTGGCCGTCCAGCACTCGCCAAATTCATGGCAGCCTCTCACTATGCATACAACATACTAAAGATACCAGACTCGATAAGTGTCATCTCTGTCCCTGGCGACAAGAAGGATGCTCTTATCTGCGCCGACAAGATCTACCGGGAAGCAGCAGCCGCAACAGATCGCAAGTCACTTGCCGCTGAAGCTCCCGGGGGGAAGAAGAAGACCAAGTCCGGCAAGAGTTCTGATGCCCACTCCGGCAAGCGCACCTCTTCGGAGTGCTGCGCTACCGTCGAGGACGCACCATCGAGCTCCACCGGCAAGTGTAAGAAGACAATGGCAGCTCCACCAGAGACCAAGAAGGTGTCCGCCAACGAGGACGGCACTGGTGGTACCTTCACCATCAGTGCCACTCTCGACCCTAAATAGGAAAGCGCGCTTGTTTCTTTCCTGCGGGCGAACGTCGACGTGTTTGCGTGGCAACCGTCTGACATCCCCGGTGTTCCCAGGAAAGTAATCGAGCACCATTTTGCCGTCTGTCCTCATGCACAGCCCTTCAAGCAGAAAGTCAGGAAACAAGCAGTGGAGCGCCAAGAATTCATCGCAGAAGAAATCAAGAAATTGGAAGCAGCATGCCTTGTTAGAGGAGTGCTCCATCCTACGTGGTTGGCCAATCCTGTAGTCGTGTGCAAGGCAAACGGGAAATGGAGACTTTGTATCAACTTTACCGATGTCAATAAAGCTTGTCCCAAAGACCCATTTCCCTTGCCGCGCATTGACCAGATTGTTGACTCCACGGCCGGATGTGACTTTCTTTCATTTCTTGACGCATACTCAGGATACCATCAGATCTTCATGGCAGAAGAGGATGAGGAGAAGACCGCATTCATCACTCCATGCGGCACATACTGTTTTGTACGGATGCCTTTCAATTTAAAGAATGATGGTTCAACATTTGCAAGGGTAGTCCATGACGCTTTTGAGCCACAGATGCACAGAAATGTGGAAGCCTACATGGATGACATAGTGGTCAAGAGCAAGGACAAAGCAACTCTGATTCAAGATTTAGACGAAACCTTTGCAAATCTGCGCAAGATCAACCTCAAGCTTAACCCCGATAAGTGTGTGTTTGGAGTCCCCTCCAGCAAGCTTCTCGGGTTCTTCGTGTCTCAGCGGGGAACCGAAGCCAATCCCGACAAGATCAAGGCCATTGAGTAGATTGAAGCACCAAAGCGCGTCAAGGATGTACGAAGACTTGCCGGTTGCGTGGCTGCTCTCAGCAGGTTTATCTCTAGCTCTGCTGAATGCGCCCTGCCGTTTTTCAAAATATTGAAAAAGGCAGGTCCAATGAAATGGACTCCGGAAGCGGAGGCTGTGCTGCAAGACTTAAAGAGATACCTGTCCTCCGCTCCAACACTTGTCGCACCTAAGCCACAAGAGAAGTTGCTGCTATATATACCGGCAACCAATCAAGTGGTTAGTGCTGCGTTAGTAGCGGAGAGGGAGGTGGATGATGAGCCAGCAACCACGGCAGATGCATCCAGCGACAAGCAGGGGGCTTCACCGACAAGCTCTGGTCCCGACAAAGATGGATCTGCGCAGGCACGTGAGGAGATGCAGAAGAGAATGGTGCAGCGCCCAGTTTACTTTGTCAGTTCCCTTCTGCAGGGGGCTAGGTCGAGGTACTCTGGTGTGCAGAAATTGCTTTTCGGCCTTCTCATGGCCTCGAGAAAGCTGCGCCATTACTTCCAAGCACATGAGATCACAGTTGTCACTCGTTTTCTGCTGAAGAGGATACTGCAGAATCCAGAAGCAACAGGCAGGATTGTCGAGTGGGCACTGGAACTGTCAAGCTTTGGCCTCAAGTTTGAGAGCACCTCAACTATCCAAAGCAGAGCATTGGCAGAGTTCATAGCAGAGTGGACGCCAACACCAGATGAAGAAATTCTGGAAACGTCAAGTTTGATGGTGCCTTCAAGGAAGCAAGCAAAGAGTGGCTGATGTACTTTGATGGTGCCTTCTCTCTGCAAGGCGCCGGTGCAGGCGTGCTACTTGTCGCACCCACCGGAGAGCACCTCAAGTACGTAGTCCATATGCACTTTCCCAGGGAGCAAGCAACAAACAATACCGCAGAGTATGAAGGTTTGCTTGCCGGTCTCAGGATCGCGGCAGACCTTGGGATCAAGAAGCTCATCGTCAGGGGTGACTCGCAGCTTGTCGTCCGCCAAGTGAACAAGAATTATCAGAGTCCTTTGATGGAAGCTTACGTTGATGAAGTGAGAAAGTTAGAAGAGCACTTTGACGGCCTACAAATGGAGCATGTTCCAAGAGCTGATAACGACATTGCCGATGGCCTGTCAAAGTGCACCGCACTTAAGTTACCTGTGGAACTAGGGATCTTTGTGCTCAAGCTGACTCAACCGTCTGTAACGCCATCATCTGGACAAAGCAAGAAGAGGAAGTTGATTTCTGGTGACTATTTTCCGGCAGAGCTCCCCGAAGCCGCCGCCAAGAAGGTCCCCAAGATCAACACCAAGGGTGCTGAGGAGCAGTCTGCTCCGGCAAGCCCTAGGGTTTGTTCCGTTGAAGCAGACGCTCCCGACAAGTTTTGCTCCAGCAAGCTTGCCGGGGAACGTCAAGCTCCGGCTGAGCCGCAGGTTCTTGCCGTAGAAGCGGATGTTCCCGCAGCAGCAGATGTGCCTTTAGTCCTTGTTGTCGAGCCGCAAGCTCCAGCATGGGCACAATAGATTGTCCTTTTCCTTCAGACAGGAGAACTTCCCAAAGAGCAAGAAGAAGCGGAAAGAGTAGCCCGACAGTCAAGTATGTACCAGTTTGTTGACAACGCACTGTACAGAAGAAGACTCAACGGTGTGAAATTGAAGTGTATTCACCGGGAAGACGGACAAAAGCTGTTGGTAGAGATACATGGAGGCATATGTGGTCACCACATTGGCGCAAGAGCACTTGCCGGCAAAGCATTCCGGCAAGGTTTCTTTTGGCCGACAGCTCTCCAGGATGCAACTGCACAAGTAACCAAGTGTGAAGCGTGCCAGTTCCATTCCAAGCAGATACACCAGCCAGCTCAAGCTCTCAAGACGATCCCTTTATCCTGGCCATTTTCGGTCTGGGGGCTCGACATCCTCGGCCCCTTTCCCCGAGCTGTCGGGGGCTTTGAGTACTTGTACATTGCAATTGACAAGTTCACAAAGTGGCCGGAAGTGGAAGTAGTGAGGAAGGTGACAGCACAGTCAGTAGTCAAGTTCTTCAGGTCGATTGTTTGCCGCTTCGGGATCCCTAACAGGATCATCACCGACAATGGCACACAATTCACGAGCCGCACCTTCATGCAGTATGTCCAAGATCTTGGCGCCAAAGTCTGCTTCGCTTCTGTTGCTCACCCGAGAAGCAACGGTCAAGCGGAAAGGGCAAATGCTGAAGTGCTGCGCGGGCTCAAGACCAGGACTTTCGACAGGCTGCGCAAGTGCGGGAAGAACTGGATTGAGGAGCTGCCGGTGGTTCTTTGGTCGATCAGGACGACGCCAAATCGAGCCACTGGCCAGACACCTTTCGCTCTAGTCTATGGAGCAGAGGCAGTTCTCCCCATGGAACTCGTATATGGGTCACCTCGAGTGCTCGCTTATGATGAGCTTGAGCAAGAGCAGCTGCGACAAGATGACGCGCTGCTCCTTGAGGAGGACCGTCTTCAGGCTGCTGTACGAGCTGCTCGATATCAGCAAGCTTTGCGCCGCTACCATAGCCGCAAAGTTAATGCCAGAAGTCTCGAGGAAGGCGACCTTGTTCTTCGGCGCGTTTAGTCCGCCAAGAATTCCAACAAGTTGACGCCGAAGTGGGAAGGCCCTTACCGGGTGAAACGAGTCACTAGGCCTGGCGCTATCCGCCTTGAGACCGAAGATGGCATTCCGGTGAGCAACTCCTGGAACATTGAGCATCTTCGTAAGTTTTACCCGTAGGGCGCGGTTGTCGGAACCTGTTCCGGCAACCACCTTTTGTACAAGTCTTGCCGATGTTGCATGTAATCCTTTGTATAAAGCCGGGTGCAGACCCCATGCATAAGTAAAGCTCATGTGCTCCGCACATCTTGTCAATTTCATGCTTTCTATTTTTTGCATGTGTTATCTGACACTTTGTGCAGCACCTACCCCCGGTAAGCAATAACGAGCCGTAAGGCTCCATATCCTTATTTTCTCTTCTTTCTTTTTCTTAAAGAAAGGAAGGTTCCCTCTCCCACAAGTTTGCCGGGGGGAAAGGAGAAGATAATGGTGTGGACCAGGCGTCGTTCAAGAAAATTTCGCCTTACCAGGAAGCAAACAACAGAAAAGCTAAGTTGCCAAAGTTTGAGCAATCAGTTTTAAATTTTTTGAGTTATCTTCCTTGAACGACCGTGCTTTGTATGGAAAACCTGTGCGCGGAGGAACCAACTCGTAGCTAGTTGCGCCCTTACTTTGTTTCGAGTCCGCTCAACAACTTAAGTGAGCTGCGACTAGTTGTGACAAGGTTTCTTGTCGGTAGCGGCACCGCCAGCAGGCTGCTGACGTCCCGCACTCAGCGCTCGCGGCTAAGGTGCCTGCGCCGACAAGTTCCCTAAAAGCGTAGGGCAAAAACATACAAAGGAAGGAATCAAGTAAAGGAAATAACATAGCAGTCGCTACCCAAAATAGAGTTATATTACAAGATAGCTTGTCGCAGCTCTAACAGATTGTTCTCGTAACATGACCGACAGTGACAAGAAGAAAACGAGCGGCCTAATCTACGCGATCGCCCTCAACCCTCTTGATTCCGCTCACCTTGTCCACAATGGGTGCGACAAGGGTCTTGAGCGCTTCCAGATCAGCATCCGGCGGCAAGGTCCTGAGGACGTTGGTGAGGTTGAGGCCCGGGTTGCGGAAGGCCACCTTCACCAACACCTTTTGAAGAGCTCCTGCGCAGATCTTGCGCGACTCGTCGGCCAGCTGCTTTGGGATCTTCTCCCGGAGTCGCTGGAGGGCTGTCACCATGCCTTTGAAGAACAAGGCGAGCTTGGCGCTGGGTTGGAGGTTCTCATTGGAGGGATACCCGAGATCCTCCATCCCCAGCTGCGCCAGCTCCCCGTCAATGACTGCGGCGATATTCACGAGACCCTCTGTCCAGAGCTCCACATTCTCCCTAAAGGTGTTCAGGGTGACCGCAGCACTCGCCAGCAGCGCCTCTTCGACCTTGATCTTCTCCTCCAAGGCCACCTCCTGCTCCCTGGCGACGTCCAGCGTCTTGGTCAAAGTAGTCAGCTTTAGCTCAAGATCCGCGTTGGAGTCCTTGGCGGCGCTAAGCTCCTTGCCCTTCTCGGCGAGACAACCCTGCAGCTCGCCAAGGGTGTAGGCGTCCTTCTCGCGCTCACGCTTGAGCGCGGCAAGCTCTTCACTGCTCGCCTTGAGATCGGCCTCCAGCTGCGCCACCTTCGTCTCCAGCTCCTTCTTGGCGGCCTCGGCAACTGCAGCAGTGTCCTCTGCTTCCTTGAGAGCCCCGCCAAATGTTTGCTTGCGCGCAGCAAGCTCCTCCTCGTGGCTGTCAAGGTTGACCTTCCGCTGCGCCAACTCGCCCTCCTGCGCAGACAGCTTCTCGGCGGCAAGCCGCTGCTGCTCTTCAACTTCAGCCTTCTCGAGGAGGAAGGCTTTCCGCTCCTCGGCAAGTTGCTCCCGCTCCTCTGCCAGGGACCGGAGAGCTTCCTGGTTATGAGCCCGGAGCTCCTCCGCGCGCTTCTCGATGTCCACTCCCGCCTTCGTGGCAAGTGCTTCTCGGGATTCCAACTTGGCCTGTCGAGCGCGGTAGAGCGACAACAGCTTCCACAGCAGCCGCTCCTCCTCAGCCTCGCCGCTGCTGCTGCTCGGTGCGTCAACCAGCGTCAGCCCAGCGGAGGCGAGCACCTCTCCATCAAAGGTTTCTCCTTCGACCGGCGCCCTGGAGTTTGACGCCCAGGGGAGCTTGATGAAGACGCCATCACCGGCCTTCAAATAGGCGCCAGGCTGGGGCTCTTCGGAGCCTAACACTGCAGCAGCGACGGAGGGATCGGCGGTCGGCGTAGCGCCTTGCGCTCCTGCGGCCTCAGGGTCGTCAGTGCGATCGCCAGACCCCTCGCTGGCTTTTGCGGCGGCAGCTTTGGCGGCCTCCTCGCCGGCAGGATCATCAGCGTCGGCTGCTTCTTCGGTAGCAGCGACATCGTCGGTGTTGCCGCGCGCATTCTCCTCGCCGGCAACCTCGGTCTCCATCGGCTCCGTGACAGATGGATCTGACGGCCGGAAGAGGGAGAAAAGTCAAGCAAATATCCAAAAAGAAAATCAGAAGAAGAAGAACCCAAGGGAAGTTTTTAAGCAAGAGGATCACCTGCACTGGGTTCTGCAGTCATGGTCTCCACCACCGGGGGGTCGCTGGTGCTGTCCCTTGCCGGAGAACTGTCCCTTGCCGGAGACTTCTCCCTTATCGGAAAATTCTCCCTCGCCGGAGAACACTCCCTTGCCGGGGAATCCTCCCTTGGCGGTGTAGTCAAAGCAGATGGCATGTCGGGGGCGGCTTCCGGGCACTCCTGGTGGGGCTGTTCTGCTCCTACACAAACCAATGGTTGGATGTCAGCAAAGAAAGAGCACCCATGCGCGCCTGACAGCGGGAAGTAAACCATATACTTACGCTGGGGGCTCCACTGGGGGCTGCTTGAAGGAATAGTTGCCGGGTCCGGTAAGATGGTCTCGGACATTCCCCCTGCTATCGCGGTGGGTTCGTCCTCGATGACAATCACCGGGACCTTGGCTCTCTTCGCTGCTCTCTGGGCCAGAGTCCTGAAAAGGAATGAGTTCGGAGTATAGCAAATTAGATACAAGACAAAACAGCAAGAATTGAAGAACTACAAGTACAGCAAAGAATCTTACTCTTCTCCTTCCTCGTCGGAGCTGAGCGCGGAGAGGTCGAAGTCCGGCTCACCTCCAGCGCGATGAGGCGGAGGAGTAGGTTCCCTTAGCCGCTTGGCGGTGGTAGTGGCGGTGATCTGAGACGACCCAGCTCCGGTCGCCGCCGCGGCGTGAGAGGCGGCAGGAGCAGAAGCGGTGGTCCGGGAGGACCCCGCTCCAGTTGCCGCAGTGGCGTGAGGCGCTCCCGCGGCAACAGTGCTTGCCACGGTGGAGCGCGTCGCGCGGCGCGGCGGCTGTTGACTCGTCTGCCGCCCCGCTATGTCCCCGGGCTTGCGGAGACGCCTTCTTGGTGGAGCTCGGGGCTCTGCTTGCGGCGGGCTGTCTGAAGATGAGGAGGAAGAGGAGTTGGTCTCCAACGAGCCGCTCGCACCCTTGGCGGGCTCGCTCGACTCAACGTCAGGTCTGGCAAGCTCTTCCTCGCCGACAAGCCACTCTCGCTTGGCAAGGCTTGCCGCCTCTGCCGCCTCTGCCTCCTCCACGGTGAATCCAAACTCGCCCGCGGTAGTGGCTGCCGCCGCCTCTTCCAGCCTAGTGGCGATGCGCTGCATCTCCACATCGGTGGTGTCGCGGGTGAGGCTTTTCTGTTCATCGGAGCGGACCGCCACCTCCACCAAGCCGTCAAAGAACTCCTGCACAACGTCCTCTGCAGGCTCTTGCCAAGTGGGGACAATTCCATGCGAATTGCACAACGGCATCATTGCACGGATGCGGTCGAGGGAGGAATTGTTGCACAGCGGAACGACACCCTTCGGCAACCTGAACCATTCGGGATGTTGAGGGTCGTGCTTGAACAGTTCCAGGAGCATCGCGTCCAGTTCCAGGACAGTGAAGTTGAAGTTGAGACCCGGGCACAGCCTCATGATATCCGCCGCATTTTGGAACTCCCAGGCGGGTCTCCTCCTCTCCTGCAGGGGGGCGATGCGGCGGCGAAGAAAATCTGCGCCTATGGCGCCTACAGTGAGCCCGGCAAGCCTGAGGCGTAGGATCCGGGTGACGGCAATCTTCAGCCTATCGTCTTCCGGGGCCACGTTGCTCCAATCATTGCCGCGCACTACTGGGGCTTGGCGCTGGGCGGTAAATGGCTGCGGGTTCTCCTCCACAATCCAGCACCAGTCTGCTCTCCATTCCTCCCACTTGCTACGGAGCTCTCCCTCCAGATAAGCTTCCTTCTTGCCGGCTCTCGAGATCCAGGCGATTCCGCCGGATAAAGGCTCCCCTCTCTCAACTCGGGGCATAAAGAAGTGGCGAAAGAGAGCTACATTTGGATAGACACCGACAAAGTTTTCGCAGAGATGTGCAAAAACTGCCATGGTCAGAACGGCATTGGGGGTGAAGTCAAGGAGGCGGAACCCGTAGGTGTTCATGATGTCGCAGAAAAATTCAGAGAAAGGCGGGCAGAGCCCGCAGTAGAAGAACAACGCGAAGAAGGGATATCCATTCGGAGCCAGTTTTGAAGCGGCGGCTGAGAGTACCTTCGTGCGCGGATGCGCTCGCGTCTCCATCGACCAGAAGAGGTAGTAGTACTCCCTCAGCTCC
>NC_041385.1:232718779-232747100 GCF_002162155.2 Triticum dicoccoides | reverse complement strand
CGCAGCGCCCTGTTTTGGGCCTGGCCCAACAGCGCTCAGCACCGTGTGTGGCCCAGGCCCGGGGGCTCCTGTCGGTGTACTAGAGTAGGGGTACCCTAGTATCCCGAACTTGTGCACGGGCAGTCGCAGCACCCCGCGGCAAGGCTTGCCGGGTGACCGCCAAGGTCCTCCGTGGTTCCTTTTGGAGCCATTCAAGAACAAAGTATTCAAGCCAAGGAGACAAGGCCCCGGCAAGAGGAGCTTGCCGGGAAGGCCAACCAAGGCATCTCAAGGAACTTGCCGCGACGCGCCACGCGTCTCGGCAAGGCCCAGTGAGCGACAAGCTTCCGGATGCGACAAGACGACGACCGCGGCAAGGCGCTTGCCGCGGCAAGCTACCACTCTGTACCCGCGCTCCAGCACATCCACCAACGTGTCGCCCTGGGACCTTTCTAGGCGTGCGTGGCAAGAGGCTGTGCAGCCAGCGGTGCGCGGTGGTTAGCGGCGCTGACAAGATTGCCATCATGGCAAGCGGTGGCGTCCCTGACGGTCCCTTTTTGCACTGTTTGGGTGACGCAGATGGCATTTAATGCCTTTGTCCCCTGCCGTCAGGGTTATGTAGGATACACTGTACAGGTAGTTGTACCAACTGCAACACCTTTTCCATTTTTACCCTTGTCTGCGTTGCCACCTATTGGTGACCCCTTGAGCATATAAAAGGAGGCCCATGCGCAACGTAGTGGGGGGGGTGGTCGGAAGCCAGAAAACACCCACGCTCGGTCTCGTTAGCAGCTAGTGTGTACTGTAGCACTCAGCGCTCCCGAGCAAGAACTCAATACACTCAGGCATGCAGCAGTAGGAGTATTATCTCTCCGGAGAGCTCCGAAGCTGGGTAAACCGCTCGTGTGCTTCGCCTCGATCCGCTCTTCGCGCGATCTCTGCCCCCCGCCGAACCGAAAGGGGCTCAGTCCGCCGGCCCCATAGGTGTTCGTGGATCCGTTTCCCCGACACGCGTAGTTCATTTGAATGTAATGAAATCTGTCATGTTTGTATGAAAATCCGGTATTTTATATGCTTTCCGTCGTTGTTTATATGAAATATCAGTTTGTCTACGTGTTTGTGTGAATTTCGTCTGGTTGGTTGAGTTGCTGTCATAATGTGTGCGGCTACGGTTGGATGGCGTAATTTGCGGGTCGCCGGTCGGTCTACGGGCGGCTCGGGCGGCGTTGTGGGACAAAAAAAATACAGCTCGTGCGAGCTCGTCTCCAACATGCGCGCTGGAGGATGCATGACAGCATGAGCACCCGAGCCATTCCTCGTTCATCGGTGGCAAAGGCACCGGTGGACAAAAGGGTCGCCAATATTTTGGCTACCCCAGGCAAGATCCAAACAGCCCCTCCCAACAGATTCAAATCCCTCGTTCACCATGGAATTTTGCCATGTGTTTTTTTTTCATGGACTAGCAAGATGCCCGTGCATTGCACGGAACATCAAGATGCATTTTTTTACAAACTCCCGCATGTATGCAAGGGATAATTAATGTCCTCCTTTGCTAGTGCCACTAGCAAACACCATTAATATTGCATCGATTAGTGTTAGTGGCCTTGTATTTCTGGAAATTTTAATTTTGAGTGGCCCCTTGTATATAAAAATGGAGGGAGAAGATGAGAGATAAGGTGAGGAGGAGTGGGGCATGGTGGTGACTGGTGGTCGGACTGGGCGAAGGCATGGGGATGGACGGCGCATTATGTCTAGGTCTGTATCTCTCTCTCTCTCTCTCACACACCCACGTAGGTGGGGGACGTGCACGAAGAGAAGAGGTGCACACACGATGCATGTACTCCTGTCTCTTTCCCAACCACACCCGCGTGGGTACATGTTGGAGCTCATTTCTGTACGAAAAGGCAGCCCACGTGGTAATTTGACACGTGTACTGGTTGTCCACTTGGTGGAGGGAGGATCATCTACCACAGGTGAACAAACAAATTGCAACTTGACGTGTTATGTTAAAAAAGAGGCAAACCATGTGGGGCCTACCTTAGAGGCAAGGCTCTATACACTGGAGTACTTTTGATGTGTCCCGTCAACTCGCAGAACGAGGAGAAGCTTGCTTAGTACGCCGTCTCCCCCGCCCACGGGCGGGGTGGCTCACAGGATGAGGTGAAGCTTGCTTACGAGTAGTAGTAGTAGTACTCCTACTATTGTACGCCTTACGCCTGCTCCCTCGCCCACGCGCGCGGTGGCTCGCAACACGAGGAGAAAATTTTACTACTCCCTCCGTTTACTCCTCGTCCCTACTATGTACCTTGGTTAGAGAGATTATCATATTGTTTGGAATATATATGTCCTTTAGAGCATCCACAGTGTGCTCTTTTCTCGCCTCTAAGCCCGCCTTTAGCGACTTGGAGACCGGTGCCATACATTGCAAGGGATCACCTCTAAGCTAAAGTGGTTGGCGTCGCCTCTAAGCCAAGAGGCGGCCTCCAAGTTCTCTCCCTACTAAAATAATTCTGCGTCCCCACTAGTCATACTCAGTAGTGCATACTGCATGCTAGCATGGCCGATGAAAAAAGGTATTCTTTATGCGTATGCTGCATGCAGTGGGCGCCATCTTAGAGGCCAGATTAAATTTGATACATTGCGCGACCTTAGAAAAATCTTAGAGGCAGGTAAGTGGACCCCAGCTTAGAGGCCATGTTGCCTCTACACGCTGTGGATGCCCTTAGTACTCCCTCTACTTACTTATACAAGGCCACTATAAAAAATACATTTTGCATTTATACAAGTCCACAAATAGTAATCGAGACAAAAGTTACTACTCCCTCATTTCCAGTTTATGGCTCAATTTCAAAATCTCTCCAACCAAGGTAGACGGTGAGTGGTCGAATTAATTTCGTAGTTTGCACAAGTAATTAGTACACTCGTTTTTCTCAAGAAGTTATGTTTACCGAGACATTAATTAGAACGAATGCATGAATGACCACTAAATTTCCATGAACTTCTACATGCATTGGTTAGTTTCCTCTTGACACTGCTTGTGTCGGGTGATCTAACGCACCTCAAAATCCAACATGTAATGGTACTACTACTAGTAGTAGAATTGAGACTTATCAAACGGAAAAACGAATGTTTTTTAGATGAGCCCTATAAACACTAGTGGGTACGTACTCCGTAAAAACAGATTTTTCCAAAACTAAGGCGCTCCCTTTCATGAATTCTATAGTATACTCCTCCGTCGACGCTCCCTTTCATGAATTCTGTACTTCTTGTCGCCGACATGTGGGGCATATAGCAACCGGGTCGACGTGTCAAGCACCAAATAACAGTGCAGAACAACAGGGAGGCACACCCCACTCGTACCGACCCAGTAGTAGTAATGAGCAATGAGACGTCAAATCACAATGCCGCACCTTCCCATACGGATGAAGCAACCATTATTTCACACTTCGGTTCACCATCATCTCAAACCACGTAGTATTGCTTCTGCCTCAAGAGGGACACGCACATCGCCTTGGTACATGCTACCTCTTGAGCACTGCGTTGGATTTGCCCGAACAGGAGAGGATGATGCAGTAAAGTAGCGTAAGTATTTTCCTTAGTTTTTGAGAACCAAGGTATCAATCCAGTAGGAGACCACGCACAAGTCCCTCGTACCCACACAAAACGATAGTAACTCGCAACCAACGCTTAGGGGTTGTCAATCCCTTCACGGTCACTCACGAGAGTGAGATCTATAGAGATAATATTCTTGGTATTTTTGATAGATAGATGCAAAGTAAAAATAAAGGTAAAGTAAAAACAAAGCAAGTAAATAAAGTGATATAGATTGATATGATGAGAATAGACCCGGGGGCCATAGGTTTCACTAGTGGCTTCTCTCGAGAGCATAAGTATTCTACGGTGGGTGAACAAATTACTGTTGAGCAATTGACAGAATTGAGCATAGTTATGAGTATATCTAGGCAATGATCATGTATATAGGCATCACGTCCAAAACAAGTAGATCGAAATGATTCTGCATCTACTACTATTACTCCACTCATCGACCGCTATCCAGCATTTATCTAGAGTATTAAGTAAAAATAGAGTAACGCCGTAAGCAAGATGACATGATCTAGAGGGATAAATTCATGCAATATGATAGTTATCCTCGATGGCAACAATACAATACGTGCCTTGCAACTCTTTCTGTCACTGAGTAAGGACGCCGCAAGATTGAACCCAAAGCTAAGCACTTCTCCCATTGCAAGAACTACCAATCTAGTTGGCCAAACCAAAAAGATAATTCGAAGAGACTTGCAAAGATAACTCAATCATACATAAAGGAATTCAGAGAAGAATCAAGTATTTTCCATAGATAATACTGGATCATAAACCCACAATTCATCGGTCTCAACAAACACACCGCAAAAAGAAGATTACATCGAATAGATCTCCACGAGAGAGGGGGAGAACATTGTATTGAGATCCAAAAAGAGAGAAGAAGCCATCTAGCTACTAGCTATGGACCCGAAGGTCTGAAGTAAACTACTCACACTTCATCAGAGGGGCTATGGTGATGATGTAGAAGCCCTCCGTGGTGGATGCCCCCTCTGGCGGAGCTCCGGAACAGGCCCCAAGATGGGATCTCGTGGATACAGAAGGTTGCGGCGGTGGAATTAGGTTTTTGGCTCCTGTTCTAATTGTTCGGGGATACGTAGGTATATATAGGAGGAAGGAGTACGTCGGTGGAGCTCCAAGGGGCCCACGAGGTAGGGGGCGCGCCCAGGGGGCGCCCTCCACCCTCGTGACCTCCTCGGGCACTGCTTGGAGTAGGGTCCAAGTCTCCTGGGTCATGTTCGGTTGGAAAATCACGATCCCGAATGTTTCATTCCGTTTGGACTCCGTTTGATATTCTGTTTCTTCGAAATACTGAAAAAGGCAAAAGACATCAATTCTGGGTTGGGCCTCCGGTTAATAGGTTAGTCCCAAAAGTAATATAAAAGTGTAAAATAAAGCCCAATATAGTCCAAAACAGTAGATAAAGTAGCATGGAGCAATAAAAAATTATAGATACGTTGGAGACGTATCAGGCATCTCCAAGCTTAATTCCTGGTCGTCCTCGAGTAGGTAAATGATAAACAAAAGAATTTTTGATGCGGAGTGATACTTTGGCATAATTTCAATGTAAATCTTCTTAATTGTGATATGAATATTCAGATCCGAAAGATTCAAGACAAAAGTTCATATTGACACAAAAATAATAATACTTCAAGCATACTAATCAAAGCAATCATGTCTTCTCAAAATAACATGGCAAAAGAAAATTCATCCCTACAAAATCATATAGTTAGGCTATGCTTCATTTTCGTCACACAAAGATGTTCCCAACTTCTATACCCCCGATGAAAAGCCAAGCAATTGTTTCATACTTAAATAATCTCAAACTTTTTCAACTTTCACGCAATACATGAGCATGAGCCATGGATATAGTACTATGGGTGGAATAGAATATGATGATGGGGATTGTGTGGAGAAGACAAAAAAGGAGAAAGTCTCACATCAACTAGGCGTATCAACGGGCTATGGAGATGCCCATCAATTGATGTCAACATGAGGAGTAGGGATTGCCATGCAACGGATGCACTAGAGCTATGAATGCTCAACAAAAGAAAACTAGTGGGTGTGCATCCAACTTGCTTGCTCACGAAGACCTAGGGCATTTGAGGAAGCCCATCGTAGGAATATACAAGCCAAGTTCTATAATGAAAAATTTCCACTAGTATAAAAAGACAACTTATGAGACTCACTACATGAGGAACAAGGTGCTACTTTGAAGCACAATATATGAGACTCACTACATGAAGAACAAGGTGCTACTTTGAAGCACAAGTGTGGAAAAAGAGATAGTAGCATTGCCCTTTTTATTTTCTTTTTTTGGGCCTTTCTTTTCTTCTTTTTGGCCTTTCTCTTTTTTTATTTGGGCAATGCTCTAATAATGATGATCATCACACTTCTATTGATTACAACACAAGGATTACAACTCGAAACTTAGAACAAGATATGACTCTATATGAATGCCTCCGACGGTGTACCGGGATGGTGCAATGAATCAAGAGTGACATGTATGGAAAATAATGCATGGTGGCTTTGCCACAAATACAATGTCAACTACAAGATCATGCAATGGCAATATGACAAAAGTAATGTATGTCATGGTGGTGGTGGTGGAAGTTGCATGGCAATATATCTCGGAATGGCTATGGAAATGCCATGATAGGTAGGTATGGTGGCTGTTTTGAGGAAGATATAAGGAGGTTTATGTGTGATAGAGTACATCGTATCACGGGGTTTGGATGCACCGGCGAAGTTTGCGCCAACTCTCAAGGTGAGAAAGGGCAATGCACGGTACCGAAGAGGCTAGCAAAGGTGGAAAGGTGAAAGTGCGTATAATCCATGGACTCAACATTAGTCAAAAGAACTCATATACTTATTGCAAAAATTTAGGAGTCATAAAAAATTCAAGTACTACGCGCATGCTCCTAGGGGGATAGATTGGTAAGAAAAGACCATCGCTCGTCCCCGACCGCCACTCATAGGATGCACAAGCCAGGTACACTTCATGTTTCAAATTTGTTACACAACTTTAACCATACGTGCATGCTACGGGACTTGCAAACTTCAACACAAGTATTTATCAAATTCATAATCACCCAACTAGCACAACTTTGATATTATCACCTCCATATCTCAAAACAATTATCAAGCATCAAACTTATCTTAGTATTCAATTCACCCAAAAGAAAGTTTCACATATCTTGAACACCAAGTATATTAACATTAAGCAAATTACCATGCTATTAAAGACTCTCAAAATAATCTAAGTGCAGCATGAGAGATCAAATAGTTTCTTCAAAAAAAATCCACCACCGTGCTCTAAAAGGATCTAAGTGAAGTACTAGAGCAAAAATTATCACGCTCAAAAGATATAAGTGAAACACTATGAGCAAAACTATCAAGCTCAAAAGATATAAGTGAAGCACATAGAGTATTCTAAAAAAATTCCAATTCATGTATGGCTCTCTCAAAAGATGTGTACAGCAAGGATGATTGTGGTAGACTGACAAGCAAAGACACAAATAATACAAGACGCTCCAAGCAAAACACATATCATGTTGGTGAATAAAAATATAGCTCCAAGTAAATTACCGATGGAAGTGGACGAAAGAGGGGATACCTTCCGGGGCATCCCCAAGCTTTGACTTTTTGGTGTCCTTGGATTATCTTGGGGGTGCCATGGGCATCCCCAAGCTTAGGCTCTTGCCACTCCTTGTTCCATAATCCATCAAAAGAATTCACCCAAAACTTGAAAACTTCACAACACAAAACTCAACAGAAATCTCGTGAGCTCCGTTAGAGAAAGAAAACAAAAGACTACTTCAAGGTACTGTAATGAACTCATTCTTTATTTATATTGGTGTTAAACCTAATGTATTCCAACTTCTCTATGGTTTATAAACTAATTTACTAGCCATAGATTCATCAAAATAAGCAAACAACACACGAAAAACAGAATCTGTCAAAAACAGAACAGTCTGTAGCAATCTGTAACCAACGCAAACTTCTGGAACTCTAAAAATTCTACCAAAATATGAAGTCCTGTAAATTTTTTTTATTGATCAGCAGCAAAAAGAATCAATGCAAAATCACGTTCCTGTGATTTATCATAACTAAATTCATGCGCGCAAAGTTTCTGTTTTTCAGCAGAATCAAATCAATTATCATCGTAGGTTATCCTATAGGTCCTACTTGGCACAAACACTCATTAAAACATAAAACCACATCCAAACAGAAGGTAGATGGATTATTTATTCCTAAACAGAAGCAAAAACAAAAAACACAAAATAAAATTGGGTTGCCTCCCAACAAGCGCTATCGTTTAACGCCCCTAGCTAGGCATAAAAGCAAGGATAGATCTATGTATTGCCATCTTTGGTTTTCATTTTTTTAGCGGAGTCATGCTCGAATCTGGGAGGTTCTTTCCGCTTCCCTTCATATTCGGAAATTTTTAGATCTAAAGAATCCAACCGCTTATTACAAAGAGTAATCACCATATTCATGCGGTGAAGATTCCCGCTAACACTTTTAAGAGGCTCAAGAGATTTTTGTAAATTTTTTGTTACTTCGCAAATTTTCTCAAACACTTGGGTTTCTCCCTGGGTAGGATGAGATCCTCCCTTTTGGGGTAGTGTTCCCATTATTCCCTCTATAATTTCATGTGCAATACTGGGATCAATCTCAATGAAATTTCCCTTGGCAATGCAATCCAAGAGTTGTCTATGCGTCATACTTAACCCAACATAAAAATTGCGAAGAAGAATTCTAAAGTTCACCTCTAGGGTGCACTTATGATAAGATTCCATCATCCTATACCAAGCATCTTTTAAGTTTTCTCCTTGCCTTTGCTTGAAGTGAAGAACTTCAAACTCGGGAGACATAGGAGCGGACAAGGAATTAGACATAATGACAAAAACACGAACAAACAGAAAGGCAAAGTAAAAAGGCAAACGGGAAAGAGAGGAGGAGATTGGGATAGAGAGGGCAAATAAAACGGCAAGGGTGAAGTGGGGGAGAGAAAAACGAGAGGCAAATGGCAAATAATGTAATGTGAGAGATAGGGATTGCAATGGGTACATGGTATAGTTGACATGCTTGCATGAGCCTCCCCGGTAACGGCGCCAGAAATTCGTCTTGCTACCTCTTAAGCACTGCATTGGATTTCCCCGAAGAGGAGAGGATGATGCAGTAAAGTAGCGTAAGTATTTCCCTCAGTTTTTGAGAACCAAGGTATCAATCCAGTAGGAGACCACGCACAAGTCCCTCGTACCTACACAAAACGATAGCAACTCGCAACCAACGCTTAGGGGTTGTCAATCCCTTCACGGTCACTTACGAGAGTGAGATCTGATAGAGATAATATTTTTGGTATTTTTGATAGATAGATGCAAAGTAAAAATAAAGGTAAAGTAAAAACAAAACAAGTAAATAAAGTGATATAGATTGATATGATGAGAATAGACCCGGGGGCCATAGGTTTCACTACTGGCTTCTCTCAAGAGCATAAGTATTCTACGGTGGGTGAACAAATTACTGTTGAGCAATTGACAAGATTGAGCATAGTTATGAGTATATCTAGGCAATGATCATGTATATCGGCATCATGTCCAAAACAAGTAGATCGAAACGATTCTGCATCTACTACTATTACTCCACTCATCAACCGCTATCCAGCATGCATTTAGAGTATTAAGTAAAAACAGAGTAACGCTGTAAGCAAGATGACATGATCTAGAGGGATAAATTCATGCAATATGATAAAAACCCCATCTTGTTATCCTCGATGGCAACAATACAATACATGCCTTGCAACTCTTTCTGTCACTGAGTAAGGACACCGCAAGATTGAACCCAAAGCTAAGCACTTCTCCCATTGCAAGAACTACCAATCTAGTTGGCCAAACCAAAAAGATAATTCGAAGAGACTTGCAAAGATAACACAATCATACATAAAAGAATTCAGAGAAGAATCAAGTATTTTCCATAGATAATACTAGATCATAAACCCACAATTCATCAGTCTCAACAAACACACCGCAAAAAGAAGATTACATCAAATAGATCTCCACGAGAGAGGGGGAAAACATTGTATTGAGATCTAAAAAGAGAGAAGAAGCCATCTAGCTACTAGCTATGGACCCAAAGGTCTGATGTAAACTACTCAAACTTCATCGGAGGGGCTATGGTGATGATGTAGAAGCCCTCCATGGTGGATGCCCCCTCCGGCGGAGCTCCGGAACTGGCCCCAAGATGGGATCTCGTGGATACAGAAGGTTGCGGCGGTGGAATTAGGTTTTTGGCTCCTGTTCTGATCGTTCGGGGATACATAGGTATATATAGGAGGAAGGAGTACGTCGGTGGAGCTCCGAGGGGCCCACGAGGTAGGGGGGCGCGCCCAGGGTGGGCGCCCTCCACCCTTGTGACCTCCTCGAGCACTGCTTGGAGTAGGGTCCAAGTCTCCTGGGTCACGTTCGGTTGGAAAATCACGATCCCGAAGGTTTCATTCCGTTTGGACTCCGTTTGATATTCTGTTTCTTCGAAATACTGAAAAAGGCAAAAAACAGCAATTCTGGGCTGGGCCTCCGGTTAATAGGTTAGTCCCAAAAGTAATATAAAAGTGGAAAATAAAGCCCAATATAGTCTAAAACAGTAGATAAAGTAGCATGGAGCAATCAAAAATTATAGATACGTTGGAGACGTATCAGTACATCATGACCCAGGACTTCTTTGTCGTTCGTAAAGTCTACAGTAATGAATTTGACTAGGTTACTCTCAAGGAAGTTCTTAAAATCCAGGCATTCAACGTCGGCATGGCATATGTGGTAGACCAAGCATAAGTTATGCACGCAAACCTGGATCACGGCGGGCTTCTTCCTCTCTTTGTC
Source organism: Triticum dicoccoides (assembly GCF_002162155.2). NCBI lineage: Eukaryota > Viridiplantae > Streptophyta > Magnoliopsida > Poales > Poaceae > Triticum > Triticum dicoccoides. The sequence goes on along the minus strand of NC_041385.1, from coordinate 232,736,640 downwards.
CTTTATATCCTTCTCTCATTCCAGGACTGTGGTGTACTCAACATCTAGCCCAGCGGCCCACTCATCACCTGAGTTTTCGAACATGCGTGTGAAGCAAGCAAGGCATCCTTTCACCGTCGCGGAAGAACGGGTGTAGATGACGTTGAACTCATCGCCGGTGATGGTTCTAACCTTGTACTCACTGCCGATCATGGATATTTGGGACGCCATGGATTTGGGAGGAGGGTTATGATTAGTGGAACCGCCGTAATGTGAAAGGACGGGACGACTAGGAGCGAACCACCGTAGTATTGAAGGACGTGTGGGGACGAGTAGGAGCGAACTGCCAGCGTGCGAACGGCAGGGTAGTGGATTTCCATTCTCCCATGATACGGGCTTTCGAGAGCCCTTGGATCTGAGATCGAACGGTTGCATGGCGTGATTCTAGACCTATGGGTGAATATCCTATCCTGGATGGTTATTCTGCAAATTTTCAGCAACTTAGCATGCGACCGTTTGATCTCAGATCCAAGGGCTGCCAGCAGCCCGTATCATGGTCGCGCCTACCACGACCGTCGCGTCGCTCGCGCCCTTGGAGATTTAACACAGTGCGTTAGGTTATCTGATGTTGGCATGTCATACATAGTCATCACTTAGTCACTCATACTACAACAAGGTTAGCTATAAGGTTGGCTATAAGTGTATTTATTTTTTTACTTCTCTCTATCTCTTTCTTCGTACTCCCTCCGTCCCATAATATAAGAACGTTTTTGACACTAGTGTAGTGCCAAAAACGTTCCTATATTATGGGACACAGGGAGTACTAGTATTTATTGCATTTTCCAAGGAGTTACCTCTTCCAATGAAATGGTGTGCTTATTAGTTTTTTGTTGCTAAGTTTGCTTCATTTAATTAGCTATAGACTCAAAATTGTCTTTTCACCTAGGTACACGCGCTTAGCACCGTTTCTTCCTTGGGTCACCAAACTAGTCTCTCTCTTCTTGATTAACTTTCCACATCAGACTTTATGCCTATGTGGCAAGCTTAGCACCTGTAGGAGCAAGTAAGTACAACAGTGCGCTTTACATGACATTTTTGCATATGTGGAGGAAAGAGAGGCAAGGAAAAAGTGGAGAAGTGGGCTCTCATGCAAGAGCCAGCCTCTACTACATGGTGGAGCATTGGGAGAGGCACCTGTATGGAGGTGGTCAGGAATCGGGAGACTCACGCAGGTCGTAGCGCCGCAGTTAAAATGATAATGGCAAGTCAAATCATGGGGCCCCACCTGTCCAGTAGTAACTCGCTGTCAAATCACACAACCCTACGTTCGCAGCAGCCTACTCCCTCATCTTCTCACGTCTCTGTCGAACCGACTAGGCAGAACTGCCCCGCCTACCGTGCAGGAAAAGCCCCGCCCTCGACTTTTAAATACAACTACATCCGCTTAAGAATCCAATGATATACTTTTTGTGACATAGTAACTCATATTTAGTTAGTCAAATGGATGACCTAGAACTACGTGCAGGCCCTATGAACCGAGACGCCTAAAAATAAAAAACCGAGACGGAGAGGGTAGTTCAGCACGTATCTTTTTAGATCAATATAGTCGGGATTCACCAAGGAGAAAAACCAAGTGGTAGGCTGCTCCTGTCGTGTTGGCGTAGCAACTCAAGCAGGGTCAGTCCGCACACGAAATGGCGACACACTTAACATGACCCCTTTGGCCGACATGTGGCTCATCCACCGTCTTGTTCCACATGCGATGCACCAAATTACAGTTCGGATCAGCGGTTGGAATTGGAGGCACCCCGGTCGTAGCGCCGCAGTAGTAGAAAATGAGCGATGAGGGGTCAAATCAGAAAGCCCCACCTTTCCCGCATTAAGCTGGACGAACGAAGCAACCATCATTTCACTCTAGGGCGCAAGAGCATAAAGAAAAGAGAAAACAATGATGCATGCGGCAACTACCTAGGGCACCCTAGGGTAGGGGTCTCCACTACAGATCCTTTATTTTTGAAAGTGCCTCCACTACAAATCGGCTTCTCCCTCGTCCTCTTGAAGAAAATCGATGATGAGTGCGGCGGTAGGGTTTGTAGGAGTACTATGGCGTGCGGGGCCACGTTGTCACACCCAAGATGCGACCCTATCCTAAAGGAACTCGACGGTCCCACCAAGGATAGAAGCGCATCTTGAAGACGCTTTTGCAAGGTGGATATCATTACATCAACATTACATAATAGATGGGGATACATACCAAAGGCATACAATGCCACACGAATACAACATCATCATACATAAGGGAACCATCCGGCTACGGATGAAACACAAACAGAAACTCAAACGACATACACCCTGCTAGCCCAGGCTGCCGACCTAGAACCTATCCCCTGATCGAAGAAGAAGCAGAAGAAGAATTCCAAACCAAGCAAACATCGCTCTCGCGTCATGATCATCGCATAACCTGTACCTGCAACTGTTGTTGTAGTAATCTGTGAGCCACGAGGACTCAGCAATCCCATTACCATGGGTATCAAGACTAGCAAAGCTTAATGGGAAAGGAAGGGGGGGTAAAGTAGTGAGGTTGCAGCAGCGACTAAGCATGATATGGTGGCTAACATACGCAAATAAGAGCGAGAAGAGAAGCAACGGAACGGTCGTCAACTAGTAATGATCAAGAAGTGATCCTGAGCTCCTACTTACATCAATCATAACACAGAAAACCGTTTTCACTTCCTGGACCCCGCTGAAAAGAGACCATCACGGCTACACACGCGGTTGATGCATTTTAATTCGGATCTGGTGTCAAGTTATCTACAACTGGACATTAACAAATTCCCATCTGCCACATAACTGCGGGCACGACTTTCGAAAGATAATACCCTGCAGGGGTGTCCCAACTTAGCCCATGATAAGCTCTCGCGATCAACGAAGGATATACCTTCTCCCAGGAAGACCCGATCAGTCTTGGAATCCCGGTTTACAAGACATTTCGACAATGGTAAAACAAGACCAGCAAAATCGCCCACTGTGCCGACAAATCCTGATAGGAGCTGCACATATCTCGTTCTCAGGGCACACTGGATGAGCAAGACGTCGGGTTGGCATAGACCCTGGTTGCCCAGGGGGCGCCGGACATCGCTCGATTTGGACCAGCACTCGAAGGAGCACTGGCCCGGGGGGGTAAATAAGATGACCCTCGGGCTCCGGAAACCCAAGGGAAAAAGGGCTAGGTGAGGCAAATGGTAAAACCAAGGTTGGGCCTTGCTGGAGGAGTTTTATTCAAAGCGAACTGTCAAGGGGGCCCATAAATCACCCAACCGCGCAAGGAACGCAAAATCCGGGAACATAACACCGGTATGACAGAAACTAGGGCGGCAAGAGTGGAACAAAACACCAGGCATAAGGCCGAGCCTTCCACCCTTTACCAAGTATATAGATGCATTAATAATATAAGAAATATTGTGATATCCCAACATAATCCTGTCCACCATGGAGCAATCTTCAACTTCACCTGCAACTAACAACGCTATAAGAGGGGCTGAGCCAAGCGGTAACATAGCCAAACAACGGTTTGCTAGGAAGGGTGAAAAAGGTTAGAGGCTGACATGGCAAATTGGGAGGCTTGAAGAGCAAATGATAGGTAGTGCAACATAGCGATAGAACGAAGCAACTAGCATAGCAATGATAGTAATGAGATCCAAGGTGACGGTCATCTTGCCTGAAATCCCGCTAGGAAGAAGAACGAGTCCATGAAGAAGGCGAACGGGAGTAGTCGAACGAATCCTCACAATCGCAACATTACCGGAACGAGGAAGCAACACCGGAAAGAAACAAACAACATGGTAAATGCACAAGCATAAACATGGCATGATGCACAAACAAGTATGATGCATGTCCGGTTTAATGAGGCATGGCATGGCAAAGTGCAACAAACAATACTACAAGTTAAGTGGAACTCAATATGCAACGAGTTGCATATTGACGAAACACCACATTCAATCATTTAGTTCGCTCTCGTTTATGCTACTCATCAATATTAAATGTTGTTAAACAAGGCAAGGGGTGAGGCATAAGTAAACTAACTCTTTAGGCAAATTTAAATGAGGCCGGAACAACAAACAACATTTCCGGAAAATCCTCATATGCAATTTATGAATTTGCTACTGTTCTGCCCTAAACCATATTTTAATGTTGTTAAACAATAAAACAAAGTGCACCATGTTAATCTAGGCATTGTTTTCACCCCATTTACATATAAAGTTTATTAAAATTGGAGCTACGGTTATTTAGTTATGAAATAAAACATTTTAGCATATTATTTTAGCAAAATTAAACAAACAACATTTTTAACATTTCAAACATGGATGAAAGTGGCTGATTATGAAACTAGATGAAAAACTAAGCAATTTTCATATATAAAATATTTACATATGATGCACGGTTGTGGAGTTATTATATGCATGAATTCTAGGGGTTTTTCTGCAAAACTGATATTCTTTGGATAATTAGCCAAAATCGCAGCAGCAGGAAAAAAATACTACGGGCCGAATCTGTTGGCCCAACAGTGCACAGGGGGGCGCTGGATCTGATGCTCACCATGGGCTTGGCCCGATTTGAAGCTGAGGGAGGCCGGCTGGGGGGGAGGGCGTAGCCGGGCCTTGGAGCCCACCTGGCGGTCGCTTGCGGACGAGGCGCAGTCAACGCGGGCATCGACCGCATCGTCCTCCTCTCGAACATAGACAACAATAGGACTTGGGGGCGAGCGCTCCTGCTCGATGAAGAGGAAGCAGAGGCCTGCGCGAGGGGAAGCAGGGGACGCAGCGGCGGCGCTGGACGGGAAGGCAACTGGGCCTCGAGATCAGTCAGCCCACGCGGGGGGAGGGGAGGGTCAACGCGAGCAGCACCGAGCGCGCGGTCGTGCTCGTTCTCATGAACCAGGACAAGGACGACGGACTTGGCGCGATGCAGATGGAGCGGCGCTGGGACTTGGCGTGGGCAGGGCGTCACAAGACGACAGAGCGAGAGGAACCGGGCGGAGGCAACCCGATCCGACAGCGGGGAGCTCCTGCGGGAGAGGGATGAGACTAGGAAGAGGTCAGAGAAGGGTGGAAATGAGAAGAGGAGGAGGACAGGGAGAAGGAGCGGGCGGGCTGGCCTGGCGGATTAGCACGGAGGAGCTGCTCGTCCTCGATGTGCTGCTTGAAGCGGTCGACGCGGTGCAGGGGAAAATAGATGCCTCGGGCATCGGTTGTAGGAGCGAGAGGCCATAGGCGCAGGGCTGCTTGGCCTTGGGCTGTTGCTCGCTGGTGGCTCGCCGGCTATCGGCGCGGAGGACGGACAGAGGAGCGTACGGGGCTGCAAGAGAGGTGGAGGCTGGGGCTGGACTCTCGTTGGCTCGGGCGATGGGCAGTGGAGGCTGAGGATTGGGCGTCGACGAAAAACAAGGAAGGTGGTCGTGGAGATTGGATCAGGAGGAGATCCCGAGGAGATGCCAGAGAGTGGCGGAGGCGGCTGCGGGAATGGAATGGATGGGACGGCTAGGTTCTAGGGTTAGGTAGGCTGATTATAGAGTAGGTGAATTTTGGTTAGGTGCATCTAGTCCCCCTGATCTTAATCGGACGGTCGCGAATAAATAGCTAGGGAGTCCAAATAAGAAAATGGAGATGTTTTATAGATGTTCGGGGATGATCCGGACCCATTGGTCACAACTGCCCGGGTCGGGTATAGGGAAGTTTTCGGACGCACGCAAGAGGGGGTCGGTGGTTGTGCAGAGAGGTTAGGTGGTTTGATAAGAGGGAAACGCAAACACGGTTGGTCTTGGAACGGTCAACGAAAGCAAGGGATGACGCGACAACTACGAGTGGATACGGGTTTTATGAAAACATATGGATGCGATGCACATGATGCTATGAGATGAGATGCATGGCATGAACAAAATGCAAAACAAATGACAAAAACCCAACCACGAAGGAAAATATCATATCGCCTCTCCGGAAAAGGCAAGAGTTTGAGTTACGAATATGAAAAGTTGTATCCGAGGCGTTACAACACTCCACCACTACGAGAGGATCTCGTCCCGAGATCTAGGATGGCACCAGAGGGAAAAGGAAGAGGAAGATAAGAGGTAAACTAAGTTGCTTCTTCGACAAACGAGTGAAACCATGAACCTTGAGAGGTTGAGCAAAATGAAAGAAAGAAAACAACGAAGATGAACAAAGTTGAAAACACTCCGTTAGAAAAGAGGAACAAGGGATACGACGAGAACCAAGAGGTTTAGTGATAAGATAGATATTGAAACCACTCCGTTTAAAACTAGATAGAGAAGGAATAAGATTGATATAATTTGGGCAGCACTCCGACTGAAGGAAGAAGGAAAACTTGATAAGATGAAAAGAACTTGAAGAGATGACACAACACTCCGGTTAAATGGATAAGCATGAAAAGAACACGATCCTCACAATTCGAGATGATGAGTGAAGAGAGCAACATCACCATGCCTCCGGAAGAAAGAATAGAAGATAGATCATTGAAATAAAAGAATGGAGAAGAAAATTCCAACTTCTGCCACAAATGAGCTTGGAAAGCATCCTTGCAAAGAAGAATTGAACAGAGTTGTTGCAAAATCAACAACAAAAATAATAAGCTTGTAGTGGGCTTATGGAAAACATCTCAAGACTATGAGGTGACAACCGGCCACTAATGGAAACCATTGATTTGATTGAGAGCACCAAAAATATGACAAACTTCTTCACCGAGATGAGAAGGAGAAAATTGGATCATAGATACGCACCACAAATAGCAACATTCCTAATGGAAGGCTTTCGGTGAAACATGACACAAGATAGCTCCAACGAATAGATTGATTGGTTGAAAGGATCTCCTGAACGAAGAGAAAATGATGGGTTTAAATATCTCATTCTTAACAACTTGTGAACCTCGAAACACGAAGGGAAATTGTCGAGAATGACATAACACCACCTCAAAAGATATGGTAGAAAGAATTACACTTTGGAATGCACGATGAAGAATACTTGAACTCCTCAAAACAAAACATGTGTTAAACACCATGTTAATTTTTGAGTATAGCTTGGCGGATCTTAACTCCGAGAGAAATCTTGAAGAACAATTGAAGAATGAAAGGAATCCTTGACAAACCACCATGTAGAGCCTCAATGAAGAACTCCGGTAATAAAAGGATGATACGAAGAAAGAGAAGTTGAAAACACAAGGTGAAGCCTTGCAATTATTTAGGTGGATCTTCGCGATGAAATAACCGAGAGAACTTGGAACTCCGGAAAGAAAAGATGAACACTAGAACCGAGAATTACTTCATCATGAACAATCTCCGGAAGAAAAGAATTGAATCACCTCGAGGAAATAAGAATAAGATTTATTGTATGCTTATCCTTCATCTAATTAAATTGATGACAAGCAATGGATTTGGCATACTACTTATTCTCGTAGAAAGGATTAAGAGGGATATAGTGTAAACTTGAGAAGGTATTGATGGAACCACTGGTGGAATTTGGAAACAACGAATGAATTAATATGATAACGAAGGAAGTGAAATCTTGAACGAACCACCATAAGAATTGAAAATGAAAGTAGCAAAGGCACAATTCACCGGGAAGAATTTGAAAACGAATGATGATACTTGAGGGGATTCAGATAAATGAGAACGAAGAGAACATGAACTGATTAGAGGATATTTGAACGATTCACTGGTAAGATTTGGAGAACGATAGCTACATGCTAAGAATCAAGAATTATGACATGATGACCTTCGGAGGAAAGAAATGGAAACAACTCATGAAATGCTCCGGGTGGTAAGAAAAGAATTCTCACAATCAAAAACAATTATGAGAGGATGGCAGCAAGCTTGAACTACGCATCTTTGGAAGAACGGGTAAGGATTTAAGAGGAACTCTTCTTCGGTCTTCAAATGACGACGAGGAACACCACAAAAATTACTGAGATACTTCGGGAGAATGAAAAAGAGGAAGGGTTGAACCAAAGATGAAAAGCATTTGAAAGCGATCTTGGAGATGGCATGTGACTGATGGAATCCATTCTTACGTCACACTTGAAAAGAATTGAGAATAACTCCGGGGGAATTAGAAGAGCCAGGTAAGATCTTGGGAAAAGACCTGTGGGTTAGGGCCCACTCAAAAGAAACACCGTTGAAAAGATTGCTTGAAAAGAGAGATTGCACTGGTTGAATTAAATGGCTTGAAATAGCTTGAAAGGATTACGAATAGAAACTTGAATCTTCTGGGATATCTTCAGCACTCCAGATAACCATGAATAGCAAGTGGTGGATGATTAAGAGGTGCACCGGCATGAGAAAACATTTGAAACGAGGAAAGGATATGATCGACAAAGCTTGAATTGAATCCACCAGAGAAGAAAAGAGAGCAAAGAATGATAAACTTGAAGCTTCCTGAGCATCTTCTTGAGAATCACCGGATAAGAACCTTGACGGAAAAGAATGAAGAGACTTCCCACAAATAAAAGGATACATGATTAAGAAATATGAGTCCTTGAAGAAAAAGGGTGGGAGGGCGGGGAAAACAAAGACAACTTGGGACGAACGAAACAAACACCGTTGAGAAAACTTAGAATTGATCTTGTGGATGGGGAGAATGATGGGATCATCTCGAAGAGAAGCGCACCGGTTGGAAAAGAATTAACATGACAACCTCAATGATCAAAAGGATTAGTATTCACATAGCAATATGAGAACACCGTTTAGGAAATATATGGATTCAACATTTGACTTCGAAGCAACTCGAATACCACAAATAAAACAAAACAAAGGATTTGGCTTGCAAAATAAGCCGGAACAAATACATATGATAGAGATTTACCCAATCCCATATCATGCATCTGTCGGAAAGATATTCTAGGAGCCACTTGAATTCCCACCTATAAACTCCCGAAACTTTCTGGTTATGCAATCTGGTGTTGGGGATACAGGGGAAGCATAATATCTCACTCAAACTAACAATCCCTACATCCAGCTGTATCCATCCGTCAACACATAACCAAGAAAGACTCCGGAAATCATGTACCTCAACCTTCGAAAAGCATCCGTTATACGAGCTATGGCAATACTTCTGAACTCCCCAGTACTGGGTGGCGTCGAGGTTATCTCACCAACAATTGTATAAAAGAGATTTTCGATGTCGGCAAAACTCAGGTATTCCAGAACTGCAACGATAAAATTGTGACGACAACACCTCGGAGCTCAACTCCCCTGGACACTGCCACAACACCTCAATGTCAGGAGGCACCAAGAACAATGTTCTCGTCACAAGACTATCGGAACGATTCCAAGATACCCGCGTGATCCTAAATTTTTTTTAGTGAAATTGGAGAAGAGGAAAGTCAAAACATCTACGTCAGGAGACCTCACCAGAGCGACGAAGGGACTGAGGAGTAAAAAGAATCCTACTCTCCGATATATATATATAATCCTAAGACTCAAAATAGTTTTCTTCTAGACTCAACAACGGCCAACAATCATGGGGGCTCCTATGGTCGGTCGAGGCTCTGATACCAACTTGTCACGCCCAAGATGCGACCCTATCCTAAAGGAAATAGAAGGTCCCACCAAGGATAGAAACGCATCTTGAAGACGCTTTTGCAAGGTGGATATAATTACATCAACATTACATAATAGATGGGGATACATAGAAAAGGCATACAATGCCACACGAATACAACATCATCATACATAAGGGAACCATCCGGCTACGGATGAAACACAAACAGAAACTCAAACGACATACACCCTGCTAGCCCAGGCAGCCGACCTGGAACCTATCCCCTGATCGAAGAAGAAGCAGAACAAGAATTCCAAACCAAGCAAACATCGCTCTCGCCTCATGATCATCGCATAACCTGTACCTGCAACTATTGTTGTAGTAATCTGTGAGCCACGAGGACTCAGCAATCCCATTACCATGGGTATCAAGACTAGCAAACCTTAATGGGAAAGGAAGGGGGGGTAAAGTAGTGAGGTTGCAGCAGCGACTAAGCATGATATGGTGGCTAACATACGCAAATAAGAGCGAGAAGAGAAGCAACGGAACGTTCATCAACTAGTAATGATCAAGAAGTGATCCTGAGCTCCTACTTACGCCAATCATAACACAGAAAACCGTTTTCACTTCCCGGACTCCGCGGAAAAGAGACCATCACGGCTACACACGCGGTTGATGCGTTTTAATTCAGATCTGGTGTCAAGTTATCTACAACCGGACATTAACAAATTCCCATCTGCCACATAACCGCGGGCACGGCTTTCGAAAGATAATACCCTGCAGGGGTGTCCCAACTTAGCCCATGATAAGCTCTCGCGATCAACAAAGGATATACCTTCTCCCAGGAAGACCTGATCAGTCTCGGAATCCCGGTTTACAAGACATTTCGACAATGGTAAAACAAGACCAGCAAAACCGCCCGCTGTGCCGACAAATCCCGATAGGAGCTGCACATATCTCGTTCTCAGGGCACACCAGATGAGAAAGACGTCGGGTTGGCATAGACCCTAGTTACCCAGGGGGCGCCGGACATCACTCGGTTTGGACCAGCACTCGAAGGAGCACTGGCCCGGGGGGTAAATAAAGATGACCCTCGGGCTCCGAAAACCCAAGGGAAGAAAGGGCTAGGTGAGGCAAATGGTAAAACCAAGGTTGGGCCTTGCTGGAGGAGTTTTATTCAAAGCGAACTGTCAAGGGGGTCCCATAAATCACCCAACCGCGTAAGGAACGCAAAATCCAGGAACATAACACCGGTATGACGGAAACTAGGGCGGCAAGAGTGGAACAAAACACCAGGCATAAGGCCGAGCCTTCCACCCTTTACCAAGTATATAGATGCATTAATAATATAAGAAATATTGTGATATCCCAACATAATCCTGTCCACCATGGAGCAATCTTCAACTTCACCTGCAACTAACAACGCTATGAGAGGGGCTGAGCCAAGCGGTAACATAGCCAAACAACGGTTTGCTAGGAAGGGTGAAAAAGGTTAGAGGCTGACATGGCAAATTGGGAGGCTTGAAGAGCAAATGATAGGTAGCGCAACATAGCGATAGAACGAAGCAACTAGCATAGCAGTGATAGTAATGAGATCCAATGTGACGGTCATCTTGCCTGAAATCCCGCTAGGAAGAAGAACGAGTCCATGAAGAAGACGAACGGGAGTAGTCGAACGAATCCTCACAATCGCAACATTATCGGAAATAGGAAGCAACACCGGAAAGAAACAAACAACATGGTAAACGCACAAGCATAAACATGGCATGATGCACAAACAAGTATGATGCATGTCCGGTTTAATGAGGCATGGCATGGCAAAGTGCAACAAACAATACTACAAGTTAAGTGGAACTCAATATGCAACGAGTTGCATATTGACGAAACACCACATTCAATCATTTAGTTCGCTCTCATTTATGCTACTCATCAATATTAAATGTTGTTAAACAAGGCAAGGGGTGAGGCATAAGTAAACTAACTATTTAGGCAAATTTAAATGAGGCCGGAACAACAAACAACATTTTCGGAAAATCCTCATATGCAATTTATGAATTTGCTACTGTTCTGCCCTAAACCATATTTTAATGTTGTTAAACAATAAAACAAAGTGCACCATGTTAATCTAGGCATTTTTTTCACCCCATTTACATATAAAGTTTATTAAAATTGGAGCTACGATTATTTAGTTATGAAATAAAACATTTTACCATGTTATTTAAGCAAAATTAAAAAAAGAGCATTTTTTACATTTCAAACATGGATGAAAGTGGCTGATTATGAAACTAGATGAAAAACTATGCAATTTTCATATATAAAATATTTTCATATGATGCACGGTTGTGGAGTTATTATATGCATGAATTCTAGGGGTTTTTCTGCAAAACTGATATTCTTTGGATAATTAGCAAAAATCGCAGCAGCAGGAAAAAAATACTATGGGCCAAATCTGCTGGCCCAACAGTGCACAGGGGGGCGCTGGATCTGATGCTCACCATGGGCTTGGCCCAATTGGAAGCTGAGGGAGGCCGGCTGGGGGGGGGGCACAGCCGGGCCTTGGAGCCCACCTGGCGGTCGCTTGCGGACGAGGCGCAGTCAATGCTGGCGTCGAGCACATCGTCCTCCTCTCGAACAGAGGCAGCAACAGGACTTGGGGGCGAGCGCTCCTGCTCGATGAAGAGGAAGCAGAGGCCTGCGCGAGGGGAAGCAGGGGACGCAACAGCGGCGCTGGACGGGAAGGCAACTGGGCCTCGAGATCAGTCAGCCCACACGGGGGGAGGGGAGGGTCAACGCGAGCAGCGACGAGCGCGCGGTCGTGCTCATTCTCGTGAACTAGGACGACGATGACGGACTTGGCGCGATGTAGATGGAGCAGCGCTGGGACTTGGCGTGGGCAGGGCGTCGTAAGACGACGGAGCGAGAGGAACCGGGCGGAGGCAACCCGATCCGATGGCGGGGAGCTCCTGCGGAAGAGGGATGAGACTAGGAAGAGGTCAGAGAAGGGGGAAACGAGAAGAAGAGGAGGACAGGGAGAAGGAGCGGGCGGCCTGGCCTGGCGGATTAGCACGGAGGAGCTGCTCGGCCTCGAGGTGCCGCTTGAAGCGGTCGACGCGGTGCAGGGGAAAACAGATGCCTCGGGCATCGGTTGCAGGAGCGAGAGGCCATAGGCGCAGGGCTGCTCGGCCTTGGGCTGTTGCTCGCTGGTGGCTCTCCGGCTATCGGCGCGGAGGACGGGAAGAGGAGCGTACGGGGCTGCAGGAGAGGTGGAGGCTGGGGCTGGACTCTCGGTGGCTCGGGCGATGGGCAGTGGAGGCTGAGGATTGGGCGTCGACAAAAAACAAGGAAGGTGGTCGGGGAGATTGGATCGGGAGGAGATCCCGAGGAGATGCCAGAGAGTGGCGGCGGCTGCGGGAATGGAATGGATGGGACGGCTAGGTTCTAGGGTTAGGTAGGCTGATTATATAGTAGGTGAATTTTGGTTAGGTGCATCTAGTCCCCCCGATCTTAATCGGACGGTCGCGAATAAATAGCTAGGGAGTCCAAATAAGAAAACGGAGATGTTTTATAGATGTTTGGGGATGATCCGGACCCATTGGTCACAACTACCCGGGTCGGGTATAGGGAAGTTTTCGGACGCACGCAAGAGGGGGTCGGTGGTTGTGCAGAGAGGTTAGGTGGTTTGATAAGAGGGAAACGCAAACACGGTTGGTCTCAAACGCTCAACGAAAGCAAGGGGTGACGCAGCAACTACGAGTGGATACTGGTTTTATGAAAACATATGGATGCGATGCACATGATGCTATGAGATGAGATGCATGGCATGAACAAAATGCAAAACAAACGACAAAAACCCAACGACGAAGGAAAATATCATGTCGCCTCTCCGGAAAAGGCAAGAGTTTGAGTTACGAATATGAAAAGTTGTATCCGAGGCGTTACACACGTCGTAGTGAACGGGTTCGAGTCGACGCCTTAAATATGTGTGGGCCGCTTGGTTTTATGGGAACGAGGCAGCATTTTGGGTTCGGGGACCAGTGGTGATATAGTACGTACAAAAAATTGTGGATGTAGGTTCGACCGAAAAGCAATGATGCATGGGCCCTGCATTTTGATATACCCGGGGCCGCATGAAATTTGCTACTCTACTCAAAACTAGTAAGGTACACATGTATTGAATGCATGAGATTTCGAAACCAAATTATGAATAAATACACACTATAGCATGTAAATCTTTGAGTCATATATGCATGATGTAGATGTTTGTTTAGTTCTTATAGTTCATCTCATTCAAAATCAATTAGTTTTATAAAAATGTTAAGATTCATGGGGTTGTGCATTGTAAAGCATAAAGTAAAAAACAAATAATGGCAATTCATTTAGAAAAAATAATCAATTATGATATAGAAGATTCTAGAACAAAGGAGAAGTGCTTGTGTTTTGAGGTTTGTTCATTATGCTTAAGTTCAACCATGGAGTCTTCTAAATTGTACATGTGGCAGATCTGGTGGAATGTTGATGATATCCAATGGCCAGTAGTGCTCGGATTTGCATATCTCTGCACTATCGGATTAGCTTCATCCAGTGACCATCTTTCAAAGTTCTTGTGCCATAGTTGCATGTTTTGGAAAAAACTACTAGTGGTTTGTACTATCTATTTAGGAATAGAAGATGTATACATGGAAGTTGTAGGGAAAGAGATGAGATGGAGCATCTCAATTCCTATGAGTAGGGATTGGAAAAGAGATGTCATTTGGTTCACATCGTAGGAACTTTTCTATTGAATCTAGAGATGACATGTATCTAAATTCCTATGAGGAGGGATTAGAAAAGAGATGTAATTTGGTTCATATCACAGGAACTTTTCTATTGAATATACGCTAATGTTTATTTTCCTTTGAAATTAAGGGAGTATAGGAATCCATTCATATGAATCAAGTGGCTCTAAAGCTATAGAAATGTTATCATGTTTATTTCCTTTGAAATGTGGAGTATATGAATCTATTCCTATGAACCAATTGGCTCTAAAGGAAAAAAAATCCTATAAAAATTATACCATATAGAGTTCCTATGATATTCCTCAACACTAAAGGATGGTTGAAATTGCTGCGGGTGATACGATGGTCTTTCTTTGTAGACTCCTCACTCATCTTTATAGTTACTTCTCAAAGATGAATGAAATGATATATACAGGGTATTCTACATGTGCAATTTGGTACACGAAAACTCGGTAAAAGTTTGTGAGGTTCGAAAGCTATATGCACTGCATTTCGGAACGGAGGGAGCATACGACAGTTGCTAACACTCACATGGAAGATTTATGTGTAGGAGGAGTGGCTGTTCTATTAAATGACATGGCAAAACTGACACTGTCGGATGTCGTCTAACGGTTCTTACGGCATTCGTCAGGAAAAGGCTTGTGGCGAACATTTGTCGGATAATGATTTACGGACACATGCATTGCATTGATACGTGCCCCCCTCTCTCTCACGCACATGCACCCTCACGAGTCACGACTCTCCCGAGTCCTCTCGCAGACTCGCATGTCGCACCCACCATCTATCTGCAGGTAGACGTCACACACATATGTGCTCTTCACACCCTACCCTCAGAACTTCTAAAAAACAAAAGACGTCGCGCACATTTTATTGTAGCTCACACATCACACACTTATACTATTACTCTTGTGGTGAACATTCTTTGGGCATAGTATATTGTACTCTCACGAAGAGAAGCAGTGCACACATGCACTAATTTTCTCACACCCACTCGCGGGTACACGTAGGAGCGCATTTTTTTTAAGTTGGTACAACAAAATCACTCCACTATATATATAAGAAGGAGTCTTCGCGCTTGCTTTACTAGGGTTCCTCTCGTTCACTCTCTCATGCTCTCCAGATCTAAGCAAGACATAGGTGGCCACACTCTCTCTCAGCTCACGGCTGGTCACAAATCTGACCGGACAACCTCGACCGGGGCAGGGGTGTAGGTGCATCGTTCACATTGTCGTCGGCGGCGAGGGAGGTGACCGACGACTGTCCACGCGTCCCGATCGGCGGCCGTGCCATTCTCTCCGAGAGAGCACCGGCTCGGGAGGACCTCCGACCCCTTCTTCCTCCCTGCGGTATTGTGGCCAAGATGCGGCCTCCCGACACCGTCTTTGCCACATGCCGACGACCCTCAGGTATATATTCCTTCGAAACCTGCCTTGCTCTACTGCCCCAGCTCCCTTCATGTGGATCTTTTTCTACTTCCGTCCGCTGTTCCAAAGCCACCTAGACTTTTACTATTATTAGAGGTAAAGCTAGTTCATACAGTCGACTCTAAGCGTTGGTTCAAACATGGAAGAAAGTGGGAAAGCTGTAGCATGAATCTAGGACTTGGTTCTAAGAGGAAATGGGGGAAAGTAGTAGATACTGGCTACCCAACCGGTCTCTTGGTTGAAAAGACGAAGGAAGCATGGTGGATGGTGAAGGGTGGGGGGAAGTGGACCTATTTCTTGGTTGAGAAAGGAAAGAAAGTGACGGGTGTTGGGGGACAATGCAAATGAGAATGAGCAGGTCTAGATTTCCTGTGCTCACATAGGAAAATGTCGCCGAGGAGATAAAAAATGGGACAAATGCAGACATGCTGCCTGAGTGTTTGCCGCTCTCGGCAGCCACATCTGCCTCACCACTTTATGCCCCTGCTGTCCCTACGCCCATATCGCTACCGTTAATGTAAAATCACATGAAGCATTAAGCAATGCCACCTAATGTCACTATAAGTAATGGTCTAGTGCCGTCGATAAATTGAAGCAATGCCTCCACCATTTTATGAAGTGCTTCCGTCTTGCTTTATTTCCCATGAATTATGTTTTTGCAGTTACACTTAAATCTCACACCGCTAACATTGCTTCATCCCAGTGGAACTGCACAAATTTGATTGCACATTTACTGACCATGTGCTACTCTCATGACAGTAATACTAATGCTATTGTTCACATTTACCTAACCCTGGATGGTGGCAACAAGAAAAAACTAGAGTGAACTCTAGGAAATTTAAGCCTGCCGGGAGGCCCTTTGCTTAGAGAAGCCTTGCTTGTTTTTTCCTGATTTGTAAACCTTCTCACAACTTTGTCTTTTGCTGTGAATGTATATGTTCGTTATGTTCTATGAATCATTGAGATGTATAAAATTGCTTAACTTATGCTTTTCAAGTTTTTTATGAAGACGAGTTTAATGTGAGTGTTCCACATGAGCGCTGGACTAGCGTGTGAACGTTTGGAATTTATTACATTGTGGCCTCAGTTAACTGCATGAACCACTGTAACAAGATACATAGTTGCTTATATGTCAGACAGCAGATTGTTGATTGTTAGCTGGTCGATAGCCTAGTGTTGAAGCGAGCTGAGCCAATGTACCGTGTTTTGCACAACTGCTTACAAGTGGGGTAGCACCAACAGTGTTTACAAGTACTTATGTATACGTCAGCGCACAGTTCTTGAACGAGTGCTCTATTTCATCAAAACACACACTGCTCGTATGATAAACCGTGACAACTTATGTCTTACCATGCCTTATTCATGAAAAAACTAGTGAGGACGCATCTGTTTTGGCAACAATTACGATGGTTCTCACATGATTCACGGGCACACAAAAGTAGCAGCAGTTCCCATAGACGGATTCAAACAAAGTACTAGCCCCAGAGGGGTCGATAACAGGCAAGGTTCGGATAATTAGACACAATCCAAACTACTATTAAACACTAGCTGGGGCAACTATTTCATGCCTCGATCTAATTTGGGCTGGACACAAGACGGACCTTGCCATGAACATCATCGAGGACGTCCTGCAGCAGCTCAATCCTGTGAACCTTCATGAAGACAACCTTGTGGCCTTGCCAGTGATAAACTTGTTTGTGGAGGCATGCCATGTCATCTTCCTGCGTAAGCTTGACAAGAACAGTATGCCTCACAAACGAAGGAGTAGCTTTAAACTTCTTGTGCTTCAGTACACCCTGGACAACACGCCTGACAACAGTGAGGCTGGAATACAACTCTTCATTGGTATAACCGCAAATGGCTTCCAGGATCCAACAGCCTAAGAACTCTGTTTTCCCAGTGCGTATATTCAGGTCATCCGCCTCATAGCGAGTGACATGTACAACCACACAATCCTTGTCTGCATCAGGGCTCTAACTGAAACAGAAACAAATTCCGAATTACTTTTCAGTATAAGAAACACAAGTTATTTAAACCACTATGTATAGCATGGTATCGAAGCTAATAAAATTTTGCATTATTAATCACCACATACTTAGATGAAAAACCACAATCGAGATTGGCAAAGAAGAAAATCA
>NC_041385.1:232717726-232718554 GCF_002162155.2 Triticum dicoccoides | reverse complement strand
TAACCTCAAACGGGGCGTTGACCATCTCAGTAGTGGCCGTGAGCGTATCTGGGGTCGGCTCGGTGGCTGCCTCCATCTTCTTGGAGCTCTCTGTCTCATGGGGATCAGCCTCCCGCGTCTGCTCCAATATCGGCAGATCTTTGCCTGGTTCTCCTTGGTCAATCATGAAACTGACGAATACTAGGAGACCACCGAAAGGAAAACACAATCGCAATGACAATGAAACAAAAAAGAGAGTGAGGATCGGTTACTGCTTTGCAAAAGTTCTTTTTTTCTCTGAACAAAAATATATCAACATCACGGATCCGCTTACCTTCCCTTCATTGGGAGATAAGAATAGTGGCAGATGTGAGTGTTGCCTTTCTTGAAGATGGTGAGGGAGAAGGGGATTCAGCGAAGAGTGAAATGATGGTTGCTTCATCCGTTAAACTTAGACTACGGGGAGGTGGGGTTTTGTGATACGATGGCTCGTTACTGCCGCGCTACGACCGGGGTGACTCTCCGCTTGCATACTACCTTCTAATTTGGTGGATGGCATTTGGGCCCACGCGCTGCATGGCCCGCATGTCGGTGAACAAAAGTATAACGACATTCAGTAGAGGGAGACGTTTCAGTGACCTAGGAGGAGCCAGAAGCGGTAGAGTGTCTCCATTGTACTAGTAGTAATTGTTTTTCTGGGTAGCTGTAGAGTGTCTCCACTATACTAGTAGTAATTGTTTCTCTGGGCCCAAGACAAAACAGCCCATCCACACTAGTAAATAGTAAAATCAATTCAAAAGCCCATATATTTACTGAATGAGAGACGCTACCCACACCAAGCACACCGCC
>NC_041385.1:232680082-232717574 GCF_002162155.2 Triticum dicoccoides | reverse complement strand
GTCAGCTCGCTCCACTCGTACCCCCAAATTCCTCACCTCACTCCTACAGAAACCCCAGCTCCCCTTCTTCCTCACTCCTACAGAAAACCCCCAGCTCCCCTTCTTCTTCACTCGCACTACAACTAGGCTCGTCATTCGTTACTCTGCTCAAATCTGTGAGCGCGACGCGATGCCCTCGAGGAAAATGGAGTCGGCTGACCCCAGCGCCAAGAAGATGAGGCTCCCGCCAGCGGCGACACCTGTTCTAGATCCCGCACTCGGCAACGCGGGGAGAAGCAGCAACCCCGCCCCCACCGGATCCCAGGAACCCGTTGAATCTCGGGTGGACCGCATCAGCGATCTCCTGGATGCCGTCCTTGGGGAGATCATCTCACCTCTCCCCACCAAGGATTGCTGCCGCACCCAAGTCCTCTCAATTCGGTGGCGCCCTCTATGGTGCGCCGTGCCCCTTAATCTCGACTGTCATTAGCTATCTCTCTTCAATGCTTTTGAAATCCCCAGAGCCATCATCTCCTCCCACCAGGGCTCCGTTCAAAGCCTTTGCATCCCATCATGCTACCTGAGCAAGCATACCATGCCATGCACGGTGGACGCCTGGATGAAATCCCCTGAATTCACAGAACTACAGCGGCTTGAGTTCTACTATTCCCCTGGAAATCACATACCACATATCGAACGCCATGAACTTGTGCCCTCAGCACCGATGTCCATCTCGCAGTTTTCCTCCTCTCTCCACACCGCCACCTTTGCACTGTGCTACCTACCAGACAATCTAGTACTAAACCTTCGACTCCCATTTTTCAAGAAACTTTCACTTGTGCGGGTTCGTATATCGGAGGCCTCATTGCACAGCATCATCCACTCCAGTTGCCCTGCCCTGGAGTGCTTGGTGCTTGTTTTCACAGTTAGAATTGGTTGTCTCCAAATAAAGTCGCCTAACCTTGTAAGAATTGGAATTTCTTTTGACGGAAGGTAGCTCATCATCTAAGATGCCCCTTCACTTCAAAGGTTGATCCTTGATTCTAGTTATTCACCGTTGCAAATAACCGTCCTCTTTGTGCCTAAACTGGAGACCTTGGGTGTAATACATGATCTCTGTGATCATTTCAATATGGTGTTTGGCTCCACAGTTCTTCAGGTACTTTAATTATATTATCATCTACACTTGTAACCATAAGATGCATTTTAAATTTCTGCGCATAAGTTATATATCATCTTGGAGTACACATTTCACACTAATATTATGTTCTATGCTCAATGAAGAGTTTCTCCATGGATGGCCTATCAATGGTGCTGGATTCTGTCAAGATCTTATATAACCAAATGAATAGTTTTGATCTGAACAAGATTATTGGCTTGCTGCAATGCTTTCCATGTCAGGAGAAGTTGTATATAAAGGTGATAATTTCACGCACATTGGAAGCCCACATATAGTGTACTAGAATTAACCGTTCAGCTGTTGCTCTTTCGGCACTCTTCTTTTAGACCTTAACTATTTTCAATCTTCATGTCTATTTAGGCAATAGGACGGGGTAAGAAAGTTACAACCAATCGGTGGATTCGTAAGCATCGGGATTTTCTCACTTCTCATGAGATTTGATTGAAGACAATAACGCTAGAACGATATGTAGCCAACCGTGCAAACACTAGATTTGTCACATTCTTCCTGCTGAATGCGAGGTTACTATTGTCCATCAGGCTTAAGTTTATTAGCAGCATGGTTTTGACGGATGGGTATGTCGAAGAGCAAAAAAAGGAGTTTCAGGTGGGCAAAAGAGCTTCTGAACGTGTCGTGCTTCAATTTACAACATATTGTGGTCATAATCCAGTAAATTTTACGACCCAGGATGTTCATTGTATGGACCTGACCGATCCATTTGACTGTGACTACCGAAAATAGTGCTGGAGTTAGATGTTGTTGCCCTTTTCAACATGGGATTTTTTGTAAACCTGATGAACAATTAACCCTCATGCTTTTGTACAGTTTGTAAGCTGGAGTTAGATGTTCCTGCCCTTTTCAACTTGGCTGTGACTGTCATATTTTCTTTCAAACAAGGCAAATGGCCTACCATTCGTTTAATTTAGAGTGAAATATTGTAACAAATCCCAACCAAGGGAAATAACATCACTCTCGCCGGCTGCTTGAGCTCACTGTGCATTACAGAAGCCAAGTGATTAGCCCCCACCAGCACCCACAAACTTATTTTGAACTAGCACATCAAATGGGCTGTAAATTTTCATATGAAAGGCTGTATGACCGTGACAAATCTGGATTCTGACATTTGGGACCCACGACGAAATAGCCTATCCAAGGTGGTGTCGACTTACTAGCCAGTCAACAAACGATTCTGCCTACCAGCCGTTGGATTGACATCCAATATCTGTCGTGTATCTTCTATCTCTTGTCTTCTTCTTCCTCCAGCCGCCCAAACCAAACCACCCCGCCGGCTCCGCCTGCTCCCGCCTCCCATGGCTGGCTGCGCCTCCGCCGCCCTACCGTACGTACCCTCCAACATTGGCCAGTCCCTCCCTCTATTCCCCCACACGTCCTGTTATTCTTCGGCGACGTCAGCCCCAACACGCACCCGCGCCTAAACCAGTCAACCCTCGTACTCCCCTCTGCCTGCGACTGGACCGGTGCATCTTCCATGGCTCCTTTTCGTTCCGTCCGAGGCCTCACCGTCGTCCTCCACCTTGCGGCCTTCTTTCGCTCACCGTGCGTGGTGCGCCGCCCTCTTGCGTTGTCAACATCGTCAACAACCGAGAGGAACAAGGACATGACTGTACTGGAGAGGCTGACAGTAGGGACCCACCAGCGTCATGGTAGTATGCAAGCAAGTGCCTCTATATTACAAGCCCAAAAATATGGTTCCTCCTAATGGTTGGACATCTGGGGCTCATGCCATTGTCAATGTAGTCAATAAACGAGAGAATTACACTATGAGCGGCTGACACCAAGGACCCAGCAGGTCGTGCAGTTTTTTAAGGAACAAGCAGTTGTTATTTATACTAGTTTTAGTGACGCATCAGGGTAACAACAAGGCTGTGCGGGGGTTGTGGCCCATCTAGCCAGGGTTTTATTTATGTTTACCACATCATGAGCCCAATTGTGTTTTTTTCTTGCTGAAAATGGCTAGCCCAGTTCTATTTTTTCTAAAGAAATACCCAAACAAGGCCTACTTGCTTTATCGGCCCTGCTGGGCTGCAAATCTTTCAAGACGAGGAGAGTTTCATTCAGTTTGCCCAGAAATGGGCTGTACATTTTTAAAACACATCAAACCGGGAATTAGTTTCAAATTTTTTTCATTACAAGATTTTAAATTCCATTGATTTTTATGCGTGGACAATTATTTGGATTTTATATTTATATAAATTATTTTTCAAAATAGTTTGAATGTGAATCGATATTTCTGGATTAAAAACAGTTGACCGCACCGAAATATGCAAAATTCCGTATACTTTTTAACCATGGCCACAATATGGGGTGTAATGCTAACAAAAAGAAGATGGGCTCCAAAAAATTCTTAAGAATTAGCAAATGGGTTGTACATTATTAGAAATAATGGCAGATGGGTTGTATGCTATTTTCCACAGATTTGAGGTTGACTTGTGCGCCTACTACAGGTTGACGTGTATGCTTTCATAGAAAAAAGGTTGACGCACACGCAATGCCCTGTCAACTTAGTCAACACACGAGAGCAGTGACTGTTGGATGTCCATCCGACGCTGTCGTGCTTCTTCAATCTCTGCTCTTCATGCTCTAGCTGCTCAAACAAGCACCGGCGGGACTGCCTGCTCCATCCTCCTGCGGCTGGCTATGCTGCCACGTAGGCCTCACGGCCCCACCGTACTCCCATCGCTGGCCTAGCCATCCCTCTACTCCCCCCCACATGTTGTTATTCTCCGGGGACGGCAGACGAACCAGTAAACCCTCTACTCCGCTGCGTGGGAAACAACTGCCGAGTATTCCCTGGCTCCATGTCGTTCCCTTCCTAGGCCTCGCCGTCGTCCATCGCCCTGGTGCTCTCGGCGCGGCCTGGTCAACGTGGTCAATGAAGGACATCCATCGGAAGTGGACTGTACGTGGAGAGGTTGACAGCTGGGTCCACGACCGCACGCAAGGAAATGCCTCCTTATTACATGCAAAATAATGATTCCTCCACCTGACAGCTAGGACCCATAGGAAGAGCCTCTGTATTTCGTGAAAAAATGTTCCCCCCGCTGATAGGTCGGACCCACCAGCTATATCTTCGCACGCAAGGAAGTGCCTCCTTATTACGCCCCAAAAAATGAATACTCCCATGCTAGCTGGGACCCACCATATTGTTGGGCTGACTTGTGGGCCTACTAAGTTTATGGGGACGGAGGGCTTTGTCAACTTAGTCAATACTCCAGTGACCGTATGATGTCCATCCAACGGCCATAGTGCTTCTTCAACCTCTGGTCTTCTTGCTCCAGCCGCCCATAGCAGCGCCGGCCGTGCCGCCTGCTCCTGCCTCCCGTGGTCGGCTGTGCTACCGCGGAGGCCTCACCGCCCCCATACTACTCCCACCACTAGCCAGGCCATCCCTCCACTCACCTACACCCCCTGTTATTCTGCGGCGACGGCAGCCTCACACTGCAGCCGAACCAGTGAACGCTCGTACTCCTCTCCATGTGGGCATCCACTATTGCATCTTCCCCGGCTCCGCGTTGTCCCCTTCCTAGGCCTCGCCATCGTCCACTGCTGTGGTGCTCTCGGCGCGGCGTGGTCAATGTGGTAAACGACCAACTTCCATCGGAAGAGTACTGTACATGGAGAGGCTGATAGCTGGGTCCACGGCAGCCGCAAGGAAGTGCCTCCTTATTACGCGGAAAATAATTATTCCTCCACCTGACAGCAGGGACCCACCGGACGGGCCACCAGTATTTTGCAAAAAAACGTTTTCCCCTGACTGCTGGGACCCACCGGACGGGCCACCATATTTCGTGAAAAAGACGTTCCCCTCGCTGTCAGCTCGGACCCACCGGAAGTGCCTCCTTATTACGCACAAAAAAATGAATACTCCCCCGGCTAGCTGGGACCCACCTTGGTGGGAGGCTGACTTGTGGGCCTACTAAGTTGACGGGGACGGAGGGCTTTGTCAACTTAGTCAATATGAACGATTCTAGCTCCAGTGATCATACGATGTCCATCCAACGGCCGTAGTGCTTCTTCAACCTCTGGTCTTCTTGCTCCAGCCGCCCAAAGCAGCGCCGGTCGTGCCGCATGCTCCTGCCTCCCGTGGACGGCTGTGCTGCCGCGGAGGCCTCACTGCCCCCTACTATTCCCACCGCTGGCCAGGCCTTGCGGCGACGGCAGCCTCACACCGCAGCCGAACCAGTGAACCCTCATACTCCTCTCCGCGCGGGCTTCCACTGCCGCGTCTTCCCCGACTCCGCGTCGTCCCCTTCCTAGGCCTCGCCGTTGTCCACCGCCGTGGTGCTCTCCACGCGGCGTGTTCAACGTGGTCAAGGAACGACTTCCATCGGAAGAGTACTGTACATGGAGAGGCTGACAGCTGGGTCCACGGTGGCCGCAAGGAAGTGCCTCCTTATTACACGCAAAATAATTATTCCTCCACCTGACAGCAAGGACCCACCGGAGGGGCCACCGTATTTCGTGAAAAAACGTTTCCCCCCTGACTGCTGGGACCCACCAGCTACTCCTTCGCATGCAAGGAAGTGCGTCCGGGCAAAAAAAAAACGATTCGCCCCCTGACTGCTGGGACCCACCAGCTACATCTTCGCATGCAAGGAAGTGCCTGACAGTCGGGACCCACCTGGTCGAAGCGTACGTAGCATTGTCATTCTGGTCGCGAACGTGTATGTACGTACTGGTCGATGTAGAGGTGCGCGCATGTCATAGTAGAGGCGCGCACGTGTCATAGTAGAGGCGCGCACGTAACATGTACACGTACGTACAATGGCCAGTGTGCAAGAAAGAAAATACGGCCACGTATGTGTACATACGGTGGGGTCTCAAACGCCTACTCGCGCATACGTACGGCCAGGGCTCGTGTACATGGCTGGGTCAGAACGGAGAAACAGCGTCGTCATTGTGTTCATGGGGAGCCAACCGGCTGGGTCAGAACGAAATGCGTCATCATGTTCATCGGGAGGGCTTGGATGGAATAGGCAATGGAAATGAGGTCTGGCGTACCACAGAACGGAGGAAACGGCCTTGTGTTTGACCGGCCATGTTCAAAATGGGATCCTGTTCATCGGGAAGGGTCTGGCGTACCGCAAAACGGAGGAAACAGACCTCCTACGATCGAAACGGGGGTCCTGTTCATTGGGAGGGGTGTGGCGTACCACAAAACGGGACTCCACGGGATACTGTTCATCTCCACCGTCGACCTCCTCCAGCCTCCACGGGCTCCTGTTCATCCAGCCTCCACCGCGCGCTAGTCCACCGGCTACTGTTCAACCACCCCTCCACGGGCACCCCTTCACCGTCTATTGTTCATCCAGCCCTCCACGGGGTCATCCTATTCATCCAGAGGCAACGCCACGGGGTCCTGTTCATCCACCCCCACCACTTACCGTTCATCCAACCCCCCCAGCAACGCTCACAGTTCATCCAGAGGCATCATCGATCGTCTTCAGTTAGCAGTAGTAGCGATGGAATCGCTCGATCGGGTCCAGTTAATAGTCATCGATCAATCGCTCGGGTTCAGTAATGCGTAGCCTGCAGTGCAATCGCTCGGGTTCAGTTAGAGCCCAACGCCTCGCTCGGGTTTAGTTAAAGCCAACGCCTCGCACACACGGGCGTACGTATACGAGAGAAACGCGCATCGCTCGGTCCCCGACCACCCACCTTAACCGGGAACTCCCCGAAATTTTCCTCGCCCTCGCTTCTACCATGGTTTTTTCCGTCATGGACGGCCCAAAGAATGTCATGCAGCTGCGTCTCCGGCCCGCCCAGGACGAAAAGCCCATTTTCTGTCATGCTTTTTTGTCATAGAAGTAGGAGCCCACCATATCTACGATGATACCGGGTTTTGTCACAATTATCGTCATAGAAGTGTCATATGTATGACAGAAAAATTCGGTCGGCCCAAAATGTCACGGATGTGTCTTTTTTTTGTAGTGGAGGGATCCCGCCTTGCGGCGGAGCGATGTGCTAAGGATGTCATTTTCCCATTAATACACTCATGTTATCTTGTCCTATACTATGAAACAAGATCGTTATATAATATAATGCTTGTTATTTAAAATTTTACCTCCTGTGCGGCCGTATTGTGAAATTTGAGAGTTGGCCAGTCGTCGGCTTTTGCCCCCACGTAGATAGTACGGGGGTGTTCAGGATAAATCTAAACACTCTTTAGTCTAGAGTTTGGTCCTTAAAGGAGGTGTTTAGCGCAATGAACAAGGCAGTCGGACTATACGGCTTCATCACCCTCACTTAGCCATAGGAGTTTGACAACAAAAATTTAGGCACAACCCCTAGTGTTCGGAAGTCCGAACTTGGGATGTTGATCGAATAAAAAATCGATTCAACGCATAATGTGGAAAAAATCGCGAACGATTTGTGACCTCTCGAATAGCTGGCCGGCTCTCGCCTCATCATGACAGTCAATTTTCAGCTTTCTCTACTGAGGTGCTCATCTGGGCGAACCAGGACACAATCACAGTAGTTCTCTCTTTACTACCCTAGACGATATAGTGGAACGTAAGGTAGTAAGCATAGGAGTCGAGCAACCCAACTATTGACCAAAGACATGATTCGGAGTCGATGCATATAATGCTATAAGTTCGGGGTGCCGAACAGTACTTGTGAAAAAGTGTTCGGACTTTGTTGCCGTATTATGGAGCATAATGGAGCCCCTAGCAAATTAAGACGTACCATAGTGTACGGGTGCAATTTATGAAAATATCAAGAAAGAAGGAAGATAAAGTAATAGGCTAATGCCACAGAAATTGGGCCGTAAACCATTTTCCATTGTTGTTTGATTAATACGTCAAAGCGTATATTGCACAAGAAATGTGATAAGCAAATAGGGCTATTTGACATGCCACGACCAAGGGCAAGCTGCGTGCGGGTTTTTAAAACAGGTATAACGATCGTTAGCAGAGACCACCTGGGGGTTCCCTTGTACGTCAAAGCTTCTTGCCTTCTTGGTGTATCCATCCCTCGATAGGTCCGATGATCAGGTTGCTAGGAAAGGCCTCGGGAAGAGAAAAAACTAAAATGAAAAAGAAAAAATGAAGGTATGCGGGTCCAAGAGCTGTTGAGCCGCATTATGGACCACGATCTAGATGTGCCTCCGTCCATGCCCATGGTATTTTAAGTGCGTAGTTATGCACGCGCGACACAAATATCACCGCTTGGTAGGGACTGGGATGGAGGCTAAATTGGTAGTCAAGCTCTTGACGAGCTGTGTTGTCCTACTGCAGGGTAGTTCATACTTGCTTGACAGTGTCCGGGGGCTTGCCCGCTGAATTAAGGTTCTGCCTGGAAAGGCCGCTCTGTACTTCTACTGCGAGGGCAGCGGTGTGCTCTTCGGTACGGAGGGAACGTTCCGTGTTTCCATTGAATGTTATGACACCGTGTGGTCCGAGCATCTTGAGCTTGAGATAGGCGTTGTGTGGCACCACATTGAATCAAGCAAATGTGGTTTGTCCGAGCAGTGCGTGATAGCCACTGCGGAATGGGACTATGTCGAAGATCAATTCTTCACTTCAAAAATTATCCGGAGATCCGAAGACCACTTCCAGTGTGATTGAGCCCGTACAGTAGGCATCTACACCTGGTACGACACCTTTAAAGGTGGTTCTGGTGGGTTTGATCCTTGAGGGATCGATACCCATTTTGCGCACTGTATCCTGATAAAGTAGGTTCAGGCTGCTACCACGGTCCATGAGGACTCGCGGCAGATGGAACCCATCAATAATTGGGTCAAGGACCAGTGCGGCTAAACCGCCATGACGGATACTGGTCGGATGATCACTGCGATCAAAAGTGATCGGGCAGGATGACCATGGATTGAACTTTGGGGCGACTGGCTCTATCGCGTAGACGTCCCTGAGTGTGTGCTTGCGCTCCCTCTTGGGGATATGGGTAGAGTATATCATATTCACCGTTTTAACTTGGGGAGGAAACTTCTTCTATCCTCCTGTGTTCGGTGGTCGGGGCTCCTCATCATCGTCCTTGCTTTGGGACCCCTTCTCCTTGTTCTCGGCATTTAATTTGCCGGCCTGTTTGAAGACCCAACACTCTCTGTTGGTGTGATTGGCTGGTTTATCAGGAGTGCCATGGATTTGACATGGACGATCGAGTATGCGGTCCAAACTGGACGGGCCCGGATTGTTTCTATTGTATGGCTTTTTCAGATGACCAGACTTAAGGCTGCGGAATCTGGCGTTGACCGTCGTGTCTTCGGTGTTGTCACCGTTGTTTCGACGCTTGTGTCTATTGCGTCGACGCTTGCCGTTGCTGTTTATGGCTTTAGAAGTGCCAGGTTCGCTTGTGTTGTTACCTCTATGGGCTAGCCAGCTATCTTCGCCCGCACAGAAGCGGGTCATGAGTGCCGTGAGGTCTGCCATGGACTTCGGCTTTTCTTGGCCGAGGTGTCGGGCGAGCCATTCGTCAGGATGCTATGCTTAAAGGCTGCTAGGGCTTTGGCATCCGGACAGTCGACAATGTGGTTCTTTTTAGTTAAGAACCTAGTCCAGAATTTCCTGGCTGACTCTCCGGGCTGTTGAATTATGTGACTTAAGTCATCGGCATCCGGAGGTCGGACATATGTTCCTTGAAAGTTGTCGAGGAAGGCATCCTCCAAGTCCTCCCAGCTGCCAATGGAGTTTTTGGGCACACTGTTCAACCAGTACCTAGCTGGTCCCTTGAGTTTGAGCGGGAGGTATTTGATGGCGTGAAGATCATCACCGCGAGCCATGTGAATATGGAGAAGAAAATCCTCAATCCATACCGTGGGGTCTGTTGTGCCATCATATGATTCGATGTTCATGGGTTTAAATCCTTCTGGGAATTCACGTTCCATTACTTCATCAGTGAAGCAAAGGGGGTGTGCAGCGCCTCTATATCGGGCCAAGTCGTGGCATAGCTCAGATGGAGTTCGTTTGCGGTTTTTGGCCCGGACGTGGTTATGTTTGTCACATCCAGCCGGATGGCCATCGTCGCGCATTAGGGCACGCCCCCGCGATCCATAGATTGATCTGGTCTGACCTGCTTTGTTCTCCAGGTCATGCCGCAGGTCATATGTGCATCCCCGAGCTATTGTATTTCTGTTTTTATGGTGAGGTAGTGCGGGCTGGTGTTCGGCTCGAGGTGCCGCTTTGTCCCGGCCGCGTGGTGGCCGGTCAGCCGCATTATGCGCTGGTAGGACTGGCTCCAGTGCCTCGTCATCAAACTGTGGTAAGAGTTTGCGCTTCAGGTAACTCTTGGTTGGGCACTCGAGGCCGTATTCCTCGACTGCCAGGACATCAGTCCATCTATCATTGAGCAGATCTTGATCAGCTTGAAGCTACTGCTGTTTCTTTTTCAGGCTCCTTGCAGTGGCTATTAGCTGGTGCTTAAAAAGCTCCTGCTCGACGGGCTGCTCAGGCATGATAAAGTCTTTGTAGCTGAGGCTCACCTCGTCCTCGGAGAGCGGAAGGTAGTTACTGTCCTCCGCGTCTTCATTCATGACCTGTTCATCAGAGCTGGCTTGCCCATCTTCCCGTTCGTCCTGTCCGGAGGTTGGCTCGATGGATTCTTCATTGTCTTCGGCATCGTACGGAGTATTGTTTTCTCCTATGACGGTATTGCTGTTTTTGCTACCGCGTGGCTTAGAGCGGCTCTGCTGACACCGACGCTTTGGCTGTATCTCAGGAGGCTTATCCTCGACTGTATTTTCATTGTCGCCGTTGTTCTCTTTGGGTGTATCCACCATGTATACGTCATACAAGGAGGTGGCTGTCCAGCGCCCCATAGGCGGTGGTTTTTGCGCCTGCTCCTCTCCGGCATCGTCGTCCATACCGTTGATGTCTTCAGAGTCGTAGTCGAGCATGTCGGTTAAGTCCTCGACAGTGGCTATGTAGTGGGTGGTGGGTGGGAAGCGAAGTTCTCCGTCATCAGCTTCAAATTCAAGCCGGATATAGTTCGGCTGCGAGTCTCCTGATAAGGAGAGGGCTTTTAGTGAGTTTAGTACATCGCCCAAAGGTGAGTGCCGGAAGATGTTCGCGGAGCTGAACTCAAAGATCAGCACCCAATCAGATCCGATAGGC
Organism: Triticum dicoccoides; assembly: GCF_002162155.2. Lineage (NCBI taxonomy): Eukaryota > Viridiplantae > Streptophyta > Magnoliopsida > Poales > Poaceae > Triticum > Triticum dicoccoides. The sequence continues at coordinate 232,706,327 of NC_041385.1, read as the reverse complement.
GCGGATGTATGTGGTTCGGAACCCATGGCTGGAGACGTATCCGGGGCTCCGATGACACAGGGCCCACTTGAGGTGGGTATGTGTGTGGCTCTATCACCGCTGAGTCTGCGGCTTCCACGGCGGGGTTAAGCTTCCCGTCCTCGGACGATGAAGTCTGCTCCGGATCTAGGTCCAGAGCGGGTACAGGCGCTATCCCTTGGGTGCGGCCTGATGAAAGATCTAGGTCATGTTCATTGAGGAGGCGGGGAGCGATTGGCAAGGGCTCGAATCCATCGAAGATCAAGTCTCCGCGGATATCGGCAAAGTAATTCAAGCTTCCAAACCTGACCTGATGGCCAGGGGCGTAGTTGTCAATCTGCTCCAGATGGCCAAGCGAGTTGGCCCGCAGTGCGAAGCCGCCGAATACAAAGATCTGTCCGGGAAGGAAAATCTCCCCCTGGACTGTGTTGTTGTGGATGATTGAAGGAGCCATCAAACCTTTTGATGACGACGCAGCGGAATTCTCAATGAAAGCACCAATGCCGGTGTCGAAACTGGCGGATCTCGGGTAGGGGGTCCCGAATTGTGCGTCTAAGGTCGATGGTAACAGGAGTCGGGGGACATGATGTTTTCCCAGGTTCGGGCCCTCTCTGTGGAGGTAATACCCTACTTCCTGCTTGATTGATCTTGATGAATATGAGTATTACAAGAGTTGATCTACCACGAGATCGTAATGGCTAAACCCTAGAAGTCTAGCCTATGGGATTATGATTATAATGGCTGAACCCTAGAAGTCTAAACCCTCCGGTTTATATACACACCAGAGGGGGCTAGGGTTGTACAAAGTCAGTTACAGAGAAAGGGATCTACATATCTGAATCGCCAAGCTTGCCTTCCATGCCAAGTAGAGTCCCATCCGGACACAGGAAGAAGTCTTCGTCTTGTATCTTCATAGATCAATAGTCCGACCCATGTACATAGTCCGGCCGTCCGAGGAACCCTTAATCCAGGACTCCCTCAGCCCCTCCCAACTATGACCTGGTGAACAAGCTCTTCGAGGAAGAAAGGACCAAGGTATCACAAACCTGTCCACTAGTTCTTCAGTCCACACGTCTAGGTTTCTTCCTACTTTGCTCACATAGTTAACCCTGAGTGCGACAGGAATGGCCGGAGGGGTCTCGGAGTGGATGTCAAGCAGCAAACGAGGCGACCACAAGGGTGCTCGGCGCGCCCTAGGGGGTGGGCGCGCTCCCCACCCTCGTGGGCCCCTTGTGGCTCAACCGACCTACTTCTTCCTCCTATATATCCATGTACCTCGAAAACATCCAAGAGCACCACGAAAAACTATTTCCACCACCGCAACCTTGTGTATCCGTGAGATCCCATCATGGAGCCTTCGACGGCGCTCCGCCGGAGGGGGAATCGACCATGGAGGGCCTGTACATCATCTCCAAGGCCTCTCCGATGAGTTGTGAGTAGTTTACCACAGACCTTCAGGTCCATAGTTATTAGCTAGATGGTTTCTTCTCTCTCTATGAATCTCAATAGAATGTTCTCCTTGATCTTCTTGGAGATCTATTTGATGTAACTCTTTTTGCGGTGTGTTTGTCGAGATCCAATGAATTGTGGGTTTATGATTAAGTTTATCTATGAGAAATAACTGAATCTTTGAATTCTTTTATGTATGATTGGTTATCTTTGCAAGTCTCTTCGAATTATCAGTTTGGTTTGGCCTAGTAGATTGATCTTTCTTGCAATGGGAGAAGTGCTTAGCTTTGGGTTCAATCTTGTGGTGTCCTTTCCCAGTGACAGCAGGGGCGGCAAGGCACGTATTGTATTGTTGCCATCGAGGATAAAAAGATGGGGTTTATATCATATTGCTTGAGTTTATCCCTCTACATCAAGTCATATTTCTTAATGCGTTACTCTGTTCTTCATGAACTTAATACTCTAGATACAGGCAGGAGTTGGTCGATGTGTGGAGTAATAGTAGTAGATGCAGAATCGTTTCGATCTACTTGTTGCAGACGTGATGCCTATATACATGATCATGCCTAGATAATCTCATAACTATGCACTTTTATATCAATTGCTCGACAGTAATTTGTTCACCCACCGTAATACTTATGCTATCTTGAGAGAAGCCACTAGTGAAACCTATGGCCCCCGGGTCTATCTTTTATCATATAAGTTTCTCATCTACTTTTATTTGTATCTTTACTTTCCAATCTATATCATAAAAATACCAAAAATATTTATCTTATCATATTATCTCTATCAGATCTCACTTCGCAAGTTACCATGAAGGGATTGACAACCCCTTTATCGTGTTGGTTGCGAGGTTCTTGTTTGTTTGTGTAGGTACGAGGGACTTTTGAGGAGCCTACTACTGGATTGATACCTTGGTTCTCAAAAACTGAGGGAAATACTTACGCTACTTTGCTACGTCACCCTTTCCTCTTCAAGGGAAAAACCAATGCATGCTCAAGAGGTAGCAAGAAGGATTTCTGGCGTTGTTGCCGGGGAGGTCTTCGCTCAAGTCAAGACATACCAAGTACCCATCACAAACTCATCTCCCTCGCATTACATTATTTGCCATTTGCCTCTCGTTTTCCTCTCCCCCACTTGACCCTTGCCGTTTTATTCGCCCTCTCTTTTCCGTTCGCCTCTCTTTCGCTTGTCTCTTGTGTGCTCTTCGTTATGGCTAGTCCTCCTATCCTCGTTATTACTCCCGAACATGAAGTTCTTAGCTTTAAGCAAAGGGAGGGAGAAAATCTAAAAGATGCTTGGCATAGAATTTGCAAGGCTCAAAATAGATCTACAGGAAGCTTTCTACTTCCGTTCTTCTTTGCAATTTTTATGTAGGCATTACTCCTTGGAATAAATGCATTCTTGATACCATTACCAGAGGGAATTTTTTGGATAGCCATACCTTTGATGCTTATAATGCTATGTTGGATTTGTTTGGTCCACCTCCCCTCTTGGTTAATGGGACTATTTTAACTCTAGAACATGTGATGCAAAGGCTTGAAATTATTGAAAATAAAGTTGCCACTGTTGAGTTGATTGAAAATTTGGATAAAAAGATCCATAACCAAATTACCCAATATGGATCTAGGGTTGGAGTTACTTTGAATTTTTTTAAAGAGAAAGAACCTATAGTTAACGAAAGAATAGATCTAGATTCTACAAGAATCGGTAAACGTGAGGATATTATTACCAACTTAGGGTCAGCCTTTTCATCCATGCAAAATACTCCAACTCCTGCTACCAAAACTGCCAAATTTATTTATGTTCCTAAAAACAAGGGTGAATCTTCTAGTAAGGAAAATGCGGATCTCAAATCAATAAGTGTTCACCCCAATTGTCTCTCTATCATAAAGGAACCTTTTGCTTCAAATGAATTTCTTCATTTCTTGCCTAGGAGTTTAATCATTGCTAAAAAGAAAGAAACTTCTAAAAGTTATAAGTGCTCTATTGATGAGTTGAATACCAAAGATGGCAATACTTAGATCTATTCTCGCTTTTATGCCTAGCTAGGGGCGTTAAACGATAGCGCTTGTTGGAGGCAACCCAATTTCATTTTTGTTCCTTCCTTTTTGCTTCTGTTTAGTAATAAATATTTCATCTAGCTTCTGTTTAGATGTGGTTTTATGTTTTATTTAGTGTTTGTGCCAAGTAGAACCTATAGGATAACCTACGGTGATAGTTAATTTGATTCTGCTGAAAAACAGAAACTTTTGCGCACACGAGAATAATTTTAGTATATCACAGAAACGTGCTTTTGCCTTGATTCTTTTTTCAGTAGATCCATAGACAAATTTCCCAGGACTTCCTATTTTTGTAGGAGTTTTATAGGTCTATAAGTATTCTAAAGTTACAGATTGCTACAGACTGTTCTATTTTTGACAGATTCTGTTTTTCGTGTGTTGTTTGCTTATTTTGATGCATCTATGGCTAGTATCGGGGGGTATGAACCATAGAGAAGTTGGAATACAGTAGGTTTAACACCAATATAAATAAAGAATGATTTCATTACAGTACCTTATGTGGTGGTTTTTCTTTCTTGCACTAACGGAGCTTATGAGATTTCCTGTTGAGTTTTGTGTTGTGAAGTTTTCAAGTTTTGGGTAAAGATTTGATGGACTATGGAATAAGGAGTGGCAAGAGCCCAAGCTTGGGGATGCCCATGGCACCCCAAGATATTCAAGGACAACCAAAAGCCTAAGCTTGTGGATGCCCCTGAAGGCATCCCCTCTTTCGTCTTCGTCTGTCGGTAACTTTACTTGGAGCTATATTTTTATTCACCACATGATATGTGTTTTGCTTGGAGCATCTTGTATGATATGAGTCTTCGATTTTTATTTTACCACAATCATCCTTTCTGTACACACCTTTTGGGAGAGACACACTTGATTTGGAATTTACTAGAATACTCTATGTGCTTCACTTATATCTTTTGACCTAGATAATTTTTGCTCTAGTGCTTCACTTATATCTTTTAGAGCACGACGGTGGTTTAATTTTGTAGAAATTGTTGATCTCTCATGCTTCACTTATATCATTTTGAGAGTCTTTTAGAACAGCATGGTATTTGCTATCATTATAAATTTGGTCCTATATTGATGGGCATCCAAGTTGGGTATAATAAAAACTATCATAGAAAGTGAATTGGATGCTATCATCAATTTGATGCTTGATAATTGTTTTGAGATATGAGGATGGTGATATTAGAGTCATGCTAGTGGAGTAATTATGAAGTTGAGGAATACTTGTGTTGAAGTTTGTGATTCCCATAGCATGCACTTATGGTGAACCGCTTTGTGATGAAGTTGGAGCATAATTTATTTATTGATTGTCTTCCTTATGAGTGGCGGTCGGGGATGAGCGATGGTATTTTCCTACCAATCTATCCCCTAGGAGCATGCGCGTAGTACTTTTTTTCCATGACTTGTAGATTTTTGCAATAAGTATATGAGTTCTTTATGACTAGTGTTGAGTCCATGGATTATACGTATCTCACCCTTCCACCAATGCTAGCCTCTCTTGTGCCGCGCAACCTTCGCCAGTACCAAACACACACCATATACCTTCCTCAAAACAGCCACCATACCTACCTATTATGGCATTTCCATAGCCATTCCGAGATATATTGCCATGCAACTTTCCATCGTTCCGTTTATTATGACACGCTCCATCATTGTCATATTGCTTTTTGCATAATCATGTAGTTGACATCGTATTTGTGGCAAGGCCACCTTCATAATTCTTTCATACATGTCACTCTTGATTCATTGCATATCCCGGTACACCGCCAGAGGCATTCATGTAGAGTCATATTTTGTTCTAAGTATTGAGTTATAATTCTTGAGTTGTAAGTAAATAAACGTGCGACAATCTTCATTATTAGAGCATTGTCCCAAGTGAGGAAAGGATGATGGAGACTATGATTCCCCCACAAGTCGGGATGAGACTTCGGACTTTATAAAAATAAAAGAGGCCAAAGAGGCCCAAATAAAAAAAGAGGCCAAAGAAGCCCACCAAATAAAAAAAGGAAAAAAAAAAGAGAAAAGAAAAAAAGAGAAAGAAAAATAAATAAATAAAATGAGAGAAAAAAGAGAGAAGGGACAATGTGTAGCGACCATACCCCAAACAGTCTGATCTCTGTGCATCAATGTCATCCCTGGATCGGTAATGCTAACACGCACAGTACTCGAGGATTTATAATAGAGTAGCAATCACACACTTATTACATCGAATGTCTCAAAAGAGAACTTATTACAATAATATGGCTTAAGGCCATCTAGAATGGATAACAGCGGAAGGCTTGGAAGATAAAGTGAGCCCATCAACTCCAATGGCATGGCTGAGTGAAAGGCAACGACCTATGGCACCTTACTCGTCGTCTGAAAAGTCTGCAACATGAAACATTGCAGCCCGAAATGGGTCAGCACATGGAATATGCTGGCAATGTAACATATAGAGTAATGAACATAATGAATGCTATCACTACATGCATATTTGGCTGGTGGAAAGCTCTATGGTTATAGTTTTGCATAAAGCCAATTTTTTCCTACAACAAAGAAATAAATTTTATTGAACTATCATGGTGGTTGTTAAACATTGAGAAGGTTCCTCCAACTTAATCCCAATTAAACATCATCACTAAATCCAATCAAGTTAGTTTAGAGTGATGAGATCAACATGATAATCCAAGAACCAGATACTCAAAACGTCCATTACCGGGGACACGGCTAACCATGATTAGTTTGTACACTCTGCAGAGGTTTGCGCACTTTTCCCCACAAGACTCGAATACATCCATGGTCGGAGATTCGGGACATAGTCTTTCTGAAACAATAACCCTTTACTCTGGGTGGACAGTTACACCTACTTTCCCCTGCATCTGCTAGCCCACCACTGAAAGAGGTCATGCAACATACTCAACTATGCAAGATCCTATAATATCTTGTGGCTGCACACGAAAGTTTCTAGCATGAATAATCTTATGATCCCTTTGAGCCTGGGTGGCGGACCGTAGGATGATCACACGGGTACTCCGGGATATTCTTGGACAACACTAGATTCTCAAGGTGCCCTGACAACCACTGGGTACTCCAGGGTGCCTCAAGCAATCCACCCAGATGTGTATTAAAGTAGCCACCTAAAGTTAACCATTAGTTAGAAATACTCACATCTGTCATGGATACACTCACCCAAACCATGTCTACGAGCATAGCATAGTAATATAAACACAACGTAGAAGTAACTCCCAAAGGTTTGATAATAAACAGGGCAATAGGTTCTACCTCATCATCTACTTCCCAAAACCCACATATTAATCAAATCCAAACCATGCAATGTTTGAGGGTTGACCTAATGCAATAAAAACTGGGTAGTAAAGGGATATGATCAAAGTGTTATTGCCTTGCTAATGATCCGCAAAACCTAGAGACTCGTAATAGCACGCTTCGCACTCCGGGTACTCTATCACAAACAAACAATAACATACATAAGCACTCAAACTAGAAGCACAGGTAAACTCAAATAAGAGATCTAACCAGAAAGTTCAACTTAAGGACTCCGGTTTGCAAAAAGAACCAAATCAAACGAAGCAATGAAACTCAAACTGCAAAAGAAACAAGATCTGTTTACTAATCTGGACTAAAGTCACATTTTACAGTACCAAAAACTTGTTCAAGTTATTCAAATAGAAAGAGGGCTTCGAGACGAAGATCTGGGCGCTTGAATCGCCTGGTTCCGATAAACGAGCGAAAAGATAAACTAAGACAAAGATCAGGGGAGAAATCGCGATCGAAAATAATCGCGGAACAGCCCTGGAAAAAGAAAAACTGACGAACAGGCTAACGAACGAACGTTTGATGTCTGCGGCTAACGGGTGAACACCATTCGTTAAAACGAACGTAGGGATGAACGTCCGCTATTAAACTAAACCGGAAAAACCGAACCGATCTAATCTAAAAAAAGGAATCTAGGGTTTAAAAAACTGGGGTTTTTACCTAAAAACCAAAAAAACCCGGCGAGCGGATCAGCTCGGGACCGGCGGCTCCGGCGGCGGCTCTGGCAAGGCGGGGCACTTCGGGGCGACGGCGGAACGCGGCGGCGGCAACGCTGGCGGCTTGGCGGCGACTGTTGCGGGCTGCGACTGCTGCTGCTGCTTCTGGAGGCGGGGCGAGGCGGGGGATGAGGGCGGCGGTGGTTCAACATGTAAAGGGGGCGGGCCGGGCCGGCTTGGGGGAGGGGGCAACCCGCGGCGGCGGGGACGTCCCGGACTCCGGCGGAGTCCGGCTCGGGCACGGGCGCGTGCGCGAGGGAGGCGGCGGGCAGCGCGGGCTTGGCCTAGCTTGGCTGGGCCGTCGGCCCAGTCGGGTGCTGACTTTTGTTAAATAGATTTCACCGAAATAAAACAAATCCTAGAAAATAGAATAAAAATCTAAAAATACCAGAACAAATTTTCACCATCTAAATAAAGTATTTAGAACAGGATGAACATTTTCTTGGCCTAAAATGCACTTTTAATTATGCATATTTTTTTCTACTTCAAATAAAATTACAATAAAAATCCGAATAAAACAATTTATTTGATTTTAATATTTTTCCTCCAATATTTCATTTATTTTGGAGAAGTCATATTATCTCCTCTCATATATTTTTAATATGAAATATTTTTGAAGAGAAAATTAATTAAAACCAAAATGATCCTTGTTTTGATATTTGAGAAAAATTCAAATATGAAAACGATGAAATCCCCAACTCTCTCCGTGGGTCCTTGAGTTGCTTAGAGTTTCGAGGATCGCGAAACGAAATGCAATAAAATATGATATGCATGAATGATCTAAGTATAACATTCCACATTGGAAATTTGGGATGTTACAAACCTACCCCCTTAAGATGAATCTTGCCCTCGAGATTCGGGTTGGCTAGAAAATAGGTGTGGGTGGTCCTTCCGTAGGTCTTCCTCTCGTTCCCGGGTGGCTTCATCCTCTGTATGGTGGCTCCACTAAACTCTGCAAAACTTTATAACCTTGTTGCGAGTAACTCGGCTGGCAAACTCGAGAATCTTGACTGGTTACTCCTCATATGTCAGATCACTATCCAACTGAAATTGCTTCCAGGGGCACTGTATCTCTCAGAGGGATATCAGCCATCTCTGCATGGCATTTCTTCAACTAGGAAACGTGAAACACATCATGAACTCCTGACAATCCCTCTGGCAATTCCAACTTGTAAGCAACTTCTCCCATACGCTCCAAAACTTTGTATGGTCCCATAAAGCGTGGTGCTAACTTTCCCTTAACTCCAAAACGTTTAACTCCTAGTAGTGGGACACACGAAGATACACTCTATCTCCAACTTCGTAATTTGTCTCCTTGCGTTTAGAATCCGCATAGCTCTTCTGCCTGGACTGGGCTACCTTGAGTCCATCGCGAATCAACTTAACCTTCACTTCAGACTCTTTAATCAAATCTGGTCCAAACAACTGACGGTCTCCAACTTCATCCCACAACAACGGTGTCCTGCACCTCCTTCCATACAAAGCTTCGAAAGGGGCCATCTTCAAACTGGCTTGATAGTTGTTGTTGTTGTAAGAGAACTCTGCATATGGCAAATTGTCGTCCCAACTAGATCCATAATCTAGCGCACAAGCTCTCAACATGTCCTCCAGAATCTGATTGACTCTCTCAGTCTATCCATCTGTCTGTGGATGAAAGGTTGTACTGTATTCTAGCCTGGTACCCAAAGTCTCATGCAACGGATTCCAGAACTTTGAGGTAAACTGGGTTCCTCTATCTGATACAACGGTCCTCGGAACTCCATGCAGACATACGGTCTTGTTCATGTATATCTTGGCTAACTTAGCACTGGTGTAAGTGGTCTTCACTTGGATGAAATGAGCTACCTTCGTCAAACGATCGACTACAACCCATATCGAGTCATAGCCTGAACAAGTCCTGGGCAATCCTGTGATAAAATCCATGCCTAGCTTATCCCACTTCCATTCGGGTATCGGCAATGGCTGTAGCAATCCTGTTGGCTTCTGATGCTCTACCTTCACTCTCTGACATACATCACAAACTTCTACATACTCCTCAATATCCTTCTTCATTACGGTCCACCAGAAACTGTCCTTCAAATCTAGATACATCTTGGTGTTTCCTGGGTGAATCGAATACGGCAAATCATGGGCCTCCTGCAGAATCAACTTCCTGATCTCCGGGTCATTAGGCACATATACGCGGTCCTCAAACCCTAGGGTATCATGCTCATCCTCACGAAATCCTTTAGCCTTTCCTTTGCTCATCCTTTCCTTTATCTCGGCAATCTCCTTTTCCGTCTTTTGGGCTTCTCTGATCTTATCCATCAAAGTAGACTAAATTTCCAATGATGCTACATAGCCTCTCGGAACTATCTCCCAACTTAGCTCGCGAAGATCCTCTGCTAAATCCTTGGATAATTCTCCGGTCATGAGTGTATTGACATCACTCTTGCAGCTCAACGCATCAGCTACTACGTTAGCCTTTCCCGGATGATAGTGCAACCTCATATCATAATCCTTGATGAGCTCCAACCATCTCCTCTGCCTGAGATTTAACTCCTTCTGCGTGAAGATATACTTCAAACTCTTGTGATCCGTGTACACCTCACAATGGTTTCCGATGAGAAAATGTCTCCATGTCTTCAACGCATGCACTACGGCTGCTAACTCCAAATCGTGTGTAGCATAATTCAACTCATGGGGTTTAAGCTGTCGTGAGGCATATGAAACAACTCTTCCCTCCTGCATAAGCACTCCTCCAAGTCCTTGACGAGAAGCATCGCAATACACTTGATAATCCTTGTGTTGATCTGGAAGAATCAACACTGGGGCTGTAACCAAACGTTTCTTCAACTCCTGAAAACTGGCCTCACATTCCTCAGTCCATTTGAACTTGGTGCCCTTCTTCAACAACTCCGTCATGGGCTTTGCAATCTTTGAGAAATTCTCAATGAACCTCCTGTAGTATCCTGCGAGTCCCAGAAAACTCCGGATCTCTCCAACTGACATGGGTGCTTCCCAATTTTTCACAGTGACAACCTTGGTGGGGTCTACTGCTATTCCTTCTCAGGATATAACATGTCTGAGGAATCCAACTTCCTTCAACCAAAACTCACACTTGCTGAACTTGGCATATAACTGATGTTCTCTGAGCTTCCCAAGTACCAAACACAAATGCTCCTTATGCTCCTCTTCATTATTTGAGTAGACCAATATGTCATCAATGAACACGATGAAGAACTTATTCAAAAACTCCATAAACACTTTATTCATCATGTTCATGAAATAGGCAGGTGCGTTAGTCAGACCAAGTGACATAACTGTATACTCATATAGCCCGCACCTAGTGGTAAAAGCTGTCTTAGGTATATCCTGCTCTTGAATCTTTAGCTGGTGGTATCCTGATCGCAGATCGATCTTGGAAAATACTTTCGCTCCTTGCAACTGGTCAAACAAATCATTGATCATCGGTAGTGGGTACTTGTTCTTGATTGTCACTTTATTCAATCCACGATAATCAACAACCATCCTCAACGATCCATCCTTCTTCTCCACTTGAAGCACTGGTGATCCCCAAGGTGATGAACTTGGGCGAATATAGACTTTATCTAGTAACTCCTTAATCTGCTTCTTAATTTCCTCCAAATCCTTTGCGGGCATCCTGTACGGTTTCTTAGATATTGGCCCTGTGCCTGAAAAAAGCTCAATCAAAAACTCAATGTCTCTATCCGGTGGCATGCCTGGCAACTCTTCTGGAAATACATCAGGGAAATCCTTCACCACCGGTACTTCCTCCTGTACAACTCCTGATAAGGAATTCACTTGAGTCCTCTTCGGCACATGTCGGGATACATACTTAATCCTTCTTCCTTTTGGGGTGGTGAGCATAATCGACTTACTGGCGCAATCCATGTTCCCTCCATACATCTATAGCCAATCCATACCCAAAATCACATCCAAACCTTGCGACTCCAAAATTATCAGGTCTGAGGGGAAAACATGCCTACCTATGGTCAATGGCATCTGAAAACATCCTTGGCTTGCCATATGTTCTGCTCCTGGAAAACTTATTAACATCGGTGTTCTAAGAACTTTGGTGGAAAACTTATACTTATCCACAAATCCCCTTGATATGTATGAATGTGATGCACGAGTATCAAAAAGAATGATTGCAGTAAATGACTTAACCAAAAACTTACCTATTACTGCATCTGGTTGCGCTTCAACCTCCTCCATGTTAACGCGGTTCACTTGTCCCCTGTTGAAAGGGTTGGGCTTCTTCCCAGAGCTTCCATTGACATTTCCATTCTTAGCTTCAGAACACTCCATGGCGTAATGTCCATTCTTCCCGCACTTGAAACAAGTAATGTGACTTAGATCCTTCTTGGCGGTTGTTGCTGGGTTGGAACGGTTCTGGCCGTTGCTTCCTCCATTCCCATTCCCATTCTTGGGGCCACTATGGTTGTGGGAACTCCCTCCATTGGAATTATGGCCTCCATGGTTATGGTGAATGTGTCCTCCCGAGTTCGGGGTAAAACGGGGCCTCTGCTGAGCTCCTGAATTGTACTTCCCTTGTCCATACTTCCTCTTGCGGTTGTCAATCTGCTGCTGCTTCCCTTCAATCATGAGAGCTCTATCTACCAACTCATGGTAGTTGTTGAAGGTTGCCACCATCAACTACATGCTCAGCTCATCATTCAGTCCTTCCAGAAACTTCTCCTGCTTAGCTGCATCCGTAGCAACGTCATCCGGGGCATAACATGCTAACTTACTAAAATCATCCACATACTGGCCCACTGTGCGTTCTCCTTGGTGCAAGTTGCGAAACTCGCGCTTCTTCATGGCCATTGCTCCTGTTGAAACATGGGCAGTGCGAAAAGCCTGCTGAAACTGGTCCCATGTGACAGTGTCGGTGGGGTAAGTGGCTGTGAAATTCTCCGACCATGATGTTGCGGGTCCATCAAGCTGATGTGCGCAAAACGCACTCTCTCCGCGTCTGTGCATCCTGTAGTGCTCAACTCCCTTCCAATCTTGTGGAGCCAATCATCTGCAACTATCGGCTCGGTGCTACTGGAGAACACCGACAGATTTAGCCTTAGAAAACGGGCTAAGTGATCAACAGGTGGTGGTGCTGGTGGTGGGTTGTTGTTTTTGTTGTTGTTCCCCTAGTTCTGGTTCTGGACTAGTAGCTGCATCAGGGTATTCTGCTGCTGGATCAACTGAGTGAGCTCCGGCGGAAAAGCAAATCCATTGTCGCGTCTTGGAGGCATCTGATGGGTTTAGAAAAGATGAGAAAACAGAATAGAATGAGATCTAGAGGGAAAACACTACCCATATGCACAAGAGACAAACACAAACATATCACTTCAATCAATTCAAACAAGGGCATACATCGATCTAACTATCGTTACAAAAGTGCTCGGACTATACTGTATACATGGGGGAATACTACTACTAATATGGTGGTCGACTAGAAGTTTTAATCGGTGGAAGACTCCATGATATCTGCTCCAGCTTCATCAACATAGTCATCGTCGCTATCATCGGGGTCTGAGTCGGTGTCGTCGATGATGATTTAGTTCACCTGACAAGTGGAATCATCGTCTTCTCCTCCTGGCGCGGGGTCTCCCATGAATACTCCTAGCTTTCTCGTCAAATCATCATTCTTCTCCATGAGTATCGTCATTTCCTCCTCATATCCATCGTGTGTAGACTTGAGTTCTTCCTCCAGCTCTGTGATCCTTGTCATTGCCTTCTTCAGATCTATTATGCTTGTGCACATCTGGTTCTCCTGGCGACGAATGTGCTGGTTTAACTCCTGGATGAAAGCTGCAATAGACCTGTCCCTCCTGGTGCTGATCATCTCCCATTGCTCATCTCGGCGCCCATAAATCTGGTAGATAGTATCCTTGAGATCCTTGTGGAAAATTTCTCCAATGCGTCCCATAGTGATGTGGGCTGCCATGCTCTTTCCTAGACTCCAGGTTGGTGCATCAAAGGAAAACTCTATGGGCTCAGTGACTGGCATGAACGTCCTTCCTGGAACTTGAACTTGAATCATCCAACGCTCCTCTTCTGGTAAAGTGGCGATGTAGGTCCCGGTAAATCTTGGTATTCCGATGTTCAGGTATCTAGTAACTTCCTTCAAGTGTCGTCCAAAAGGTGTATCTTCATCCGGTTGTCTGAACTTGTTCCTTGCATCCGCCATCCTATAGAGTAGAAAAAAGGAGAGGAGTCAAAAATGAGAAGAGAGTAGTGATCTTGGGCTTTAGCTTAGTGGTCGTGTCCTACAGTCAGCGTGTGCTCTGATACCATCTTGTAGCGACCAAACCTCAAACAGTCTGATCTCTGTGCATCAGTGTCATCCCTGGATCGGTAATGCTGACACGCACAGTACTCAAGGGTTTATAACAGAGTAGCAATCACACACTTATTACATCGAATGTCTCAAAAGAGAACTTATTACAATTATATGGCTTAAGGCCATCTAGAATGGATAACAGCGGAAGGCTTGGAAGATAAAGTGTGTCCATCAACTTCAACGGCATGGCTGAGTGAAAGACAACGACCTATGGCACCTTACTCGTCATCTGAAAAGTCAGCAACATGAAACGTTGCAGCCTGAAACGGGTCAGCACATGGAATATGCTGGCAATGTAACACATAGTGTAATTAACAGAATGAATGCTATCACTACATGCATATTTGGCTGGTGGAAAGCTCTATGGTTATAGTTTTGCATAAAGCCAATTTTTCCCTACACCAAGGAATAACTTTAATTTAACTATCATGGTGGTTGTCAAACATTGAGAAGGTTCCTCCAAGTCAATCCCAATTAAACATCATCATTAAACCCAATCAAATTAGTTTAGAGTGATGAGATCAACATGATAATCCAAGAACTAGATACTCAAAACATCCATAACCGGGGACACGGCTAACCATGATTAGTTTGTACACTCTGCAGAGGTTTGTGCACTTTTCCCCACAAGACTCGAATACATCCATGGTCGGAGATTCGAGACATAGTCTTTCTGAAACAATAACTCTTTACTCTGGGTGGAGAGTTACACCTACTTTCCCCTACATCTGCTAGCCCACCACTAAAAGAGGTCATGCAACATACTCAACTATGCTAGAGCCCATGATAGCTTGGCTGCACATGGAAGTTTCTAGCATGAATAATCTTATGATCCCTTTGAGCCTGGGTGGCGGACTGTAGGATGATCACACGGGTACTCTGGGATATCCTTGGACAACACTAGATTCTTCAGGTGTCCTGACAACCACTGGGTACTCCAGGGTGCCTCAAGCAATCCACCCAGATGTGTATTAAAGTAGCCACCTTAAGTTAACCATTAATTAGCAATACTCACATCTGTCATGGATACACTCACTCAAACCACGTCTACGAGCATAGCATAGTAATATAAACACAACGTAGAAGTAACTCCCAAAGGTTTGATAATAAACAGGGCAATAGGTTCTACCTCATCATCTACTTCCCAAAACCCACATATTAATCAGATCCTAACCATGCAATATTTGAGGGTTGATCTAATGCAAGAAAAACTAGGTAGTAAAGGGATATGATCAAAGTGTTACTTGCCTTGATGATGATCCGCAAAACCTAGAGACTCGTAGTAGCACGCTTCGCACTACGGGTACTCTATCGCAAACAAACAATAACATACATAAGTACTCAAACTAGAAGCATGGGGTAAAACTTGAATAAGAGATCTAACCAGAAAGTTCAACTTAAGAACTCCGGTTTGCAAAAAGAATCAAATCAAACGAAGCAATGAAACTCAAACTGCAAAAGAAACAAGATTCGTTTACTAATCTGGACTAAAGTCAAATTTTATAGTATCAAAATCTTGTTCAAGTTGTTTAAACATAAAGAGGGCTTCAATACGAAGATCTGGGCGCTTGAATCGCCTGATTCCGATAAATGAGCGAAAAGATAAACTAAAACGAAGATCAGGGAAAAAATCGCGATCGAAAATAATCGCGGAAAAACCCTGGAAAAATAAAACCGACGAACAGGCTAACGAACGAACGTTCGCTGTGTGCGGCTAACGGGTGCACACCGTTCGTTAAAATGAATGTTCGAACGAACGTCCGCTATTAAACTAAACCAGAACAACCGAACCGATCTAATCTAAAAAAACGAATCTAGGGTTTTAAAAAACCCAGGGTTTTTACGTAAAAACCAAAAAAACGGCGGGAGGATCGGATCGGGACCGGCGGCGGCTCCAGCGAGACGGGGCGATGGCGGAACACGACGACGGCGGCGCTGGCGCGGGTTGCTGTAGCGGCGGCTGCTGCGGGCTGCGGCGGCTGCTGCTGCTTCTAGAGGCAGGGGTTGAGGGCGTCGGCGGTTCGGCATATAAAGAGGGCGGGGTGGGGCCGGCTTGGGGGAGGGGGCAAGCCGCGGTGGCAGGGGCATCCCGGACTCCGGCGGAGTCCGGCTCGGGCACGGGCGCGTGCGCGAGGGAGGCGGCGGGCACCATGATCTTCATGATAGATTTGGGATGTTACACAATGTTACTATCTTTTTCCACACTTGTGCTTCAAAGTAGCACCATGATCTTCATGATAGAGAATCTCCTATGGTGTCACTTTCATATACTAGTGGGAGTTTTTCATTATAGAACTTGGCTTGTATATTCCAATGATGTGCTTCCTCAAAATGCCTTAGGTCTTCGTGAGCAAGCAAGTTGGATGCACACCCACTTAGTTTCTTTTGTTGAGCTTTCATACACTTATAGCTCTAATGCATCCGTTGCATGGCAATCTGTACTCACTCACATTTATATCTATTAATGGGCATCTCCATAGCCCGTTGATACGCCTAGTTGATGTGAGACTATCTTCTCTCTTTTTGTCATCTCCACAACCATCATTCTATTCCACATATAGTGCTATGTCCATGGCTCACGCTCATGTATTGTGTGAAAGTTGAAAAAGTTTGAGCATACTAAAGTATGAAACAATTGCTTGGCTTGTCATCGGGGTTGTGCATTATTAAATACTTTGTGTGATGAAGATAGAGCATAGCCAAACTATATGATTTTGTAGGGATAGCTTTCTTTAGCCATGTTATTTTGAGAAGACGTGATTGCTTTGTTAGTATGCTTGAAGTATTACTATTTCTTATGTCAATATGAACTTTTATTTTGAATCATTTGGATCTGAACATTCATGCCAAAATAAAGAAAATTACATTGAGAATTATGCTAGGTAGCATTCCACATCAAAAATTCTGTTTTTATCATTTACCTACTCGAGGACGAGCAGGAATTAAGCTTGGGGATGCTTGATACGTCTCCGACGTATCTATAATTTTTGTTTGTTCCATGCTATTATATTACCCGTTTTGGATGTTTATGGGCTTTACTTTACACTTTTATATCATTTTTGGGACTAACCTACTAACCGGAGCCCTAACCCGAATTGCTGTTTTTTTGCCTATTTCAGTGTTTCGAAGAAAAGGAATATCAAAGGGAGTCCAAACGGAATGAAACCTTCGGGAGCGATCTTTTTGGAACAAACGCAATCCAGGAGACTTGGAGTGGACGTCAAGCAGCAAACGAGGCGGCCACGAGGGTGCCCGGCCCGCCCTAGGGGGGTGGGCACGCCCCCCACCCTTGTGGGCCCCTCATGGCTCAACCGACCTACTTCTTCCTCTTATATATATCCACGTACCCCGAAAATATCCAGGAGCACCACGAAAAACAATTTCCACCGCCGCAACCTTCTATATCCGCGAGATCCCATCTTGGAGCCTTCGTCGGCGCTCCGCCGGAGGGGTAATCGACCATGGAGGGCCACTACATCATCTCCAAGGCCTCCCCGATGAATTGTGTGTAGTTTACCACAGACCTTCGGGTCCATAGTTATTAGCTAGATGGCTTCTTCTCTCTCTTTGAATCTCAATACAATGTTCTCCTCGATCTTCTTGGAGATCTATTTGATGTAACTCTTTTTGCAGTGTGTTTGTCGAGATCCGATGAATTGTGGGTTTATGATCATGTTTATCTATGAGAAATAATTTAATCTTCTCTGAATTCTTTTATGTATGATTGGTTATCTTTGCAAGTCTCTTCGAATTATCAGTTTGGTTTGGCCTACTAGATTGATCTTTCTTGCAACGGGAGAAGTGCTTAGCTTTGGGTTCAATCTTGCGATGTCCTTTCCCGATGACAGCAAGGGCAGCAAGGCACGTATTGTATTGTTGCCATCGAGGATAAAAAGATGGGGTTTATATCATATTGCTTGAGTTTATCCCTCTACATCATGTCATCTTTCTTAATGCGTTACTCTGTTCTTCATGATCTTAATACTCTAGATGCAGGCAGGAGTCAGCCAATGTGTGGAGTAATAGTAGAGATGCAGAATCGTTTCGATCTACTTGTTGCGGATGTGATGCCTATATACATGATCATGCCTAGATAATATCATAACTATGCACTTTTCTATAAATTGCTCGACAGTAATTTGTTCACCCACCATAATACTTATGATATCTTGAGATAAGCCACTAGTGAAACCTATGGCCCCCGGGTCTATCTTTTATCATATAAGTTTCCCATCTACTTTTATTTGCATCTTTACTTTCCAATCTATATCATAAAAATACTGAAAATATTTATCTTATCATATTATCTCTATCAGATCTCACTTTTGCAAGTTACCGTGAAGGTATTGACAACCCCTTTATCGCGTTGGTTGCGAGGTTCTTGTTTGTTTGGGTAGGTACGGGGGACTTTTGAGGATCCTCCTACTGGATTGATACCTTGGTTCTCAAAAACTGAGGGAAATACTTACGCTACTTTGCTGCATCACCCTTTCATCTTCAAGGGAAAAACCAACGCATGCTCAAGAGGTAGCACGCGGCACTCAAAAATGGAACGAATCATGCCCACTTGCAGGACTGAAGCCTCTGACACGGGAGGAGGTGATGGCCATCAGTGGCTATAACGCGTTCCTGGCGACCACCCTGTCACCGAAGCACCGCATCTACAACTCGGGCAAGGAGACGGACGATTCTGGCATGTTGATGTTCCTCACGGCGTTCCCCAGGGGCTTCGCCATTGAGGTGCTAGACGTGTACAATGGCCCGCCGAGGGTTGCCTTCAAGTTCCGACACTGGGGTTACATGGAGGGGCCGTTCAAGGGGCACCCTCCACACGGCCAGAGGGTCGAGTTCTTTGGGGTCTGCGTCTTCCATATAAGTTCCACAGTATAATTGTGTGTCATTGTCATTCAAAGTTCATATTTACGGTAAGCCAGTAACCGAGAAAACATCATCATGGTTCTCCAACAATGTGATGATAGGTTGACGAGGACACGTGGGTGGAGAAGGCGGAGTACTTCTACGAGTGTGGCAACTTCCTCGCGAGCTTCTTCAGCGCGCCTGCTTCTGCTGCTGTTGCATCGGCTTTAGGTTGCCCTCTGATGAGAGTAAACTAGAGAGCGGCAAAATTGACGAAACATGTCACTAGCAGTATCAATGTACGTTTTCTTTTGCGGTTGAAAGGATCGATATGATTGACTAGAGGGGGGTGAAACAACAAT
The DNA here is from genome assembly GCF_002162155.2 of Triticum dicoccoides. Classification (NCBI taxonomy): domain Eukaryota; kingdom Viridiplantae; phylum Streptophyta; class Magnoliopsida; order Poales; family Poaceae; genus Triticum; species Triticum dicoccoides. The sequence goes on along the minus strand of NC_041385.1, from coordinate 232,687,210 downwards.
AACAACAACAACAACAACAACAACAACAACAAGTGCAAGAAAAGAACGCATCACAACAATAGCAAGTAAAGGGAAGAGATAACCACAAGTAGAGCCGGTGGAGATGAGGATGTGTTATCGAAGTTCCTTCCCTTTGGGGGATGTACGTCTCCATTGGAGCGGTATGGAGGCACAATGCTCCCCAAGAAGCCACTAGGGCCACCGTATTCTCCTCACGCCCTCACACAATGCGAGATGTCGTGATTCCACTAGTGGTGCCCCTGAAGGCGGCAACCAAACCATTACAAACAAGGTTGGGGCAATCTCCACAACTTGATTGGAGGCTCCCAACAATACCACAGAGCTTCACCACAATGGAATGTGGCTCCTAGGTGATCTCAATCGTTTAGGGTGCTCAAACACCCAAGAGTAACAAGATCCGCAAGGGATTAGTGGGGGAATCAAATATCTCTTGGTGGAAGTGTAGATCCGGGCCTTCTCAACCAATCCTAGAAAATCAACAAGGTTGATTGGCTAGGAAGAGAGATCGGGCAAAAATGAGCTTTGGAGCAACAATGGAGTTTGGGGGAGGAAGAGGAAAATCTTCTTGGGGAAGAAGACCCCCTTTTATAGTGGGAAGACAAAACCAACCGTTATCCACCACCCAGCCTGCAGACGGGCGGTACTACCGCTCCAGGAGCGGTACTACCGCACCCTGAGGGCATCTCAGGAGAGAACGAGAAACAGGGGGAAAAGCAGAGATACAGACGGTGGTGGCCATGGTAGTAGGAGCGGTACTACCGCCGAAAGGTTGTACTACCGCTGCCACAACCGCTAGTATTCCAGGGGAAAACAGATAGCACATTAGAGACCCGGAGGTTATACCGTAAAATCCGACATGAAAAGTCAAGGCCCCATCCTTGAGCAGTAGTATGAGTGGTGGTAACAGTAGTACTACCGCTGGTGGCTCTTTGCCCCCACTCCGATGCAAACGGCGGACTACTCCGAAGAGTGGAAAGGAACGATGGGTGCAATATGAGTGTGCACGTGTTGATTCCACCCAAACCTTTCCAACGCGGACCCCGTCTTGATAGTACAGTTTTCCCTACGACTCAAGATCACCAGAAAGGAACCGCGAGAAAGAAAATTGTCTTCTCTTGAAACTTCGAGGGATACGAATCGCCTTGTGCCATATGCTTGTAGTCTGAAATGCTCAGTGCACACGATTAGTCCGCAAACATGTTCACATCAATCACCAAAACCACTTAGGGAGAAATATGCCCTAACAATCTCCCCCTTTTTGGGTGATTGATGACAATGTGGGATTTGCACAAAGGATATAGCAAAAGAAGGTGTGCAACCCCACAATCTCCAAAATATAGACAGGCTCCCCCTATATGTGTGCACTATTTTAGATATGCTTTTGGAATTCAAAATACACACATATAGGATCCACACTCCCCCTATATTTTATAGACCAAGCCATACTTGCACAAGTATAAAAGGAGGATAGTAAGCAAGTAACACCATGTGAGCATATGAATAAGAGCATAAGCATAAGGTACAACTCAGAATCAAGTAATAACATAAAGTACTTGACCTAAATAGATAGAGAAGGATAGTTCATATTTCTCACACCATATGGTCTCGGACTTACGGGACAAACACAAACCAAAGCAAACGAAAGCAGTGACAAAGAAAGACACACTCGACTCACGAGACACACACACACACACACACACACACACACTGCAAGTGACAAAGAAAGACACACTCAACTCACGACACACTATAAATCCTATACTCTCTCCCCCTTTAGCATCAAGACACCACAAGAGTAGAAAGGACACCTAAGCACGACGGTGGTAGCAACCCTCCAAGACATCATCACACATCCTTCTTCTCCTCCTGAGACTCCTCTACAACAGTTGAAGGTCCTCCAGGGCCATCGTCAGAATCAGTCCACGGGCAGTGAGCAAGGATTCAAGGCTCCTCATTAGTGATCCTGTCCTCAGACTCATTAGGAACAGTGCGGCAAACATGCCTCATCATGGCCTTGTATCGACGACGGGCCATCTTGTCAGCAACATGAGCCTTATACTGACCCTGGGCCTGAAGGCAAAACAACTTCTTCATCTTCTATTTGAGCTTCTTAGACCAAGATGGCTTATCGGTGTCAAAACCGGCGGATCTCGGGTAGGGGGTCCCGTACTGTGCGTCTAGGCGGATGGTAACAGGAGATAAGGGACACGATGTTTTTACCCAGGTTCAGGCCCTCTCGATGGAGGTAAAACCCTACTCCTACTTGATTGATATTGATGATATGGGTAGTACAAGAGTAGATCTACCACGAGATCAGAGAGGCTAAACCCTAGAAGCTAGCCTATGGTATGATTGTTGTTCGTCCTACGGACTAAAACCCTCCGGTTTATATAGGCACCGAAGAGGGTTAGGGTTACACAGAGTCGGTTACAATGGTAGGAGATCTACATATCCGTATCGCCAAGCTTGCCTTCCACGCCAAGAAAAGTCCCATCCGGACACGGGACGGAGTCTTCAATCTTGTATCTTCATAGTCTAGGAGTCCGGCCGAAGATGATAGTTCGGCTATCCGGACACCCCCTAGTCCGGGACTCCCTCAGTAGCCCCTGAACCAGGCTTCAATGATGACGAGTCCGGCGCGCATATTGTCTTCGGCATTGCAAGGCTGGTTCCTCCTCCGAATACTTCATAAAAGATTTTGAACACAAGGATAGTGTCCGGCTCTGCAAAATAAGTTCCACATACCACCGTAGAGAGATTAATATTTACACAAGTTCAATCTGCTGACGTATTTCGTGGCGTGACATCACACCACGGCCAAGCCTTTATTCGAATCGTTTTTACTGTCCCACCTCAGCGCGTTTAGCGAGGTGGTTTCCTTGGCACGTCCTGTCGAAGCAGAGATCGTGTCCCCTTATTCCGGGATTCTCATTAATACGGGCGTAGGTAACCCAACCGTGCCCATTGGCACGTCTCCTCTATCGAAGGCGAGTCCCGAACGGTCATTGGGGAAGGCTCTTGGTATTCAACCTCTTTATAAAGAGACCAAGGCTCCACTCTTTTCTTTCAATCTCAATTGAATCCGCCCTTTGCCTCGAGTTCCAACACCCAAAGCTCCAGATTCAGGAGCTTCGGACCTTTGATGATGTCCGGCTCCGACCTGAAAGGCTGGTGGATTCCTTCCTCCATTACGGAAGAAGACGTGCTAAAGCTAAGAGATGCCAGGTATCTAACCGGCGAAATTTCGCATAGGCTGCCTGCCCAAGGGCAGGTTATTCCCACTCCCAAGCCTGGTGAAAGCATGGTGTTCACGTCTCACTTCCTTCGGGGGCTAAGCTTCCCGACGGACCCCTTCGTGAGGGGGCTCATGTTTTACTATGGGCTGGAGTTTCATGACTTGGATCCGGAGTCCATCCTCCACATCTCATCGTTCATTGTCGTATGCGAAGTCTTCCTCCGCATCACCCCTCACTTCGGATTGTGGCTCAAGACCTTCAAAGTGGAGCCGAAGATGATCAAGGGGCAGCAGGCAGAGTGCGAAGGGGCTGTTATAAGCAAGAATGCTGATGCTCCATGGACCGAGGGCTCTTTTCAAGAGGAGCTCAGCCTATGGCAACAAGAGTGGTTTTATATCACAGCTCCCAGGGGCACCAAATGGGTGGCGCCACCTGCCTTTCGCTCGGGTCCTCCATCGCGGCTGGTGTCATGGCTCAATAAAGGACTTGACTGGGGGCCGTCCAAGGACGTGCCCTTGTTGCAGGGCCGCATTCAAGATCTCCTAGAGAGAGATCACTCTGATCGTAGTAGCGCAGGTCATGCTGATTCGTCACATCCTGCCCTGCAAACATCGCCCCCTCCGCCTGTGGGAATTTAACCCGGAGGGACCACGAGCTCTCCAACATTTCATGGGCGCGACGCCCATGGAGATGTACAAGCTTTTCTTCGGATCACAAGCGATGTGTCCGGACTTGACCGAGGACGCAGGTCTGAGCTGCAATCGCCCGGATACTCAAGTAAGTAGCCCTGTACCCGGACACGCTATCCCATGTTTATCATGAATTTGTTCTCAAAAGAGTTGTCCTTTGAACAGGAGTGGATAGCAAAAGCAAAGCTAATCAGGTGTCCGGCCCCCCTCCCTGAGACCACGCCGGATCCCGTGTTAACCAAGATGCTGGAGGTTGCACCTTTGGAAGAAGGTGAAGGGGGGAACAAGGAAGCTACCGCCTCCGCGAAGGAGGTTGTCGGGAAAGGAGGGATCGAGAATCCCTCCATCCAGGGGAAGAAGAGGACCTCCTCTGAAGACCCGGAGACCAAGGTCTCAAAGCAGGGGAAGAAATCGTCAGAGGGTCCTGCGCCGAGGGATGCCTCAGCCGCATTGTGCCCCCAAGGGGATTAGCGCTCCATCGAGCCGTAAGTAAAAAGGGGAGTTCGTTAAAATAAAGGATATCCCTGCCCTATTTCTGATAACCGAAATTTTACCTTGTAGTTCGGATCTCAGCCCTTCTCAGCAGAGCTCATCTTCGGGGGATCTTCGTCCGGAGATGATAGAGAGCGAAACGCCTCCCCCTGCCGTACCGTCTTACGAGGCGGGCGACCCTGAGGTGTCATCGCGGAGGGTTTCTCCGAGTCCGGCGGGGCCGGAAGGTAGTCGTATGTCCCCTCGAAGCCCTCCGCGTCCGGCCTTCGAAAAAGGCCATCGGACGAGTCCGGCACCATATGGTGTATGGTCGGAGGAGCTGAAGGATCTGCTCGGACGAGCGTCTATCTCAGAAGATCACCGTGCGTTAATGGGTATGGTGATTGAAAGGATTTCATCCGCTGAGAGCGGATTGCATGAAGCCATCAGAAGTTTACTGACAGGTTTTGAGGTACGTGAAACGATGTACCTTTTGACAGTTCCGCATATAAAATGCGCCCTGTGTAGATAGTAGCCCCTGAGACTCGGTGTGTTGTCAAAAATGACAACGCGCCGAGGATCATAATCCTAGGTATAATATGTCGCCCTCCCTATGTAGGTGGCGAAGTGTCCGGTGGCTGGCCGGACTGATGGATTTGCCGAACTAAAGCGGCAACTTGACGTGGCGGATGCCGACATCGCGCTTGTCAATAAGCGTCTTGACGAGTCACAAGGTATGTGATTTCTCCGCGGACACCTGGTAAGGGAGCTTGATGCATGTGCCTTACAACATGTATGCTTGATGCAGATGGTGCCGCTGCCATGGAGAACCTTCGGGCGGAGCTCGCCCGAACCAAGGAGCAGGACAGAAAAAGTGATGCGGCTGCCTTAAAGGCGGCTGAAGAGCTAAAAGCTAAATAGGCTGCTCACTGCCGAAGCAAGAAGGAAATGGCCGAGATGGCCATGAAGTTGAAGAATGATGCCGACCGCTGCAAGCATCTTGAAAAGGGAGATCAAGCGGTGCAAGAGGGCCACAACCGAGGCCAAGGATGCTCGCTCTGCGATGAGAGCTATGAAGGAGGAGCTGCGTCAGGCCGGAGATATCGCAGCTGGAAAGCTCTTCCTGCTGCGGAGGAGGTTCACGGATCCTAAATATGCTCAGTTGGATGGGCTGTGGAGTTCGGAGGATGCTTATCTGGACTTGGCGGCAAGTGCCGTGGACGCGGCCGAACACTTCCGAGATCAAAAGGATCACGAAATGGAAAAGGTTTTTTGGTCGCAGTTCCATAATCCAGAGCGCCCTCTTCCATTAATCGATCGCTTGGCCAAATGGGTGGAGCTGAATAGGTTATCCGGACTTGCCATGAAGGATGTCGTGAGTCTTTTGTGGCTGAAAAGGCCCGAGCCGAAGAGTTATTTTGGCTTGGTGAAGAAGTTCCTTGGTGCGGTGCCACATATCAATGCAATGAGGAGGTCGGCATGCATAGAGGGTGCGCGGATGGCTCTTGCCCGTGTCAAGACATACTAGGCGGAGATGAAAGCCACCGATGTTGCATCCCAAGATTCGGACGGAAGCCGAGTACCTGTCGAGCACTATTTTCAGGAAGTTCTGCAGGGCGCTCGTTTAATAGAGACGCAGTGCTCGAAGGATATTATGTTCTAATAACATGTATTTATTGTGAAACAATGTTTCGATGAAATATGAAAGCTTTTTATACTTGTGCCTGCAAGAATTAAAATACCTCCTGTGCGGCCGTTTATGTATATGTGTATATAACCTGAAAGATGGCAGTCTTCGGCATCAGCCCCCACGCATATAATGCGGGGGTGTTTGCAAAAGGCGCATTTTCACACTTGATCCAACGTCTTGGTCCTACAAAGGAGCTGGTAGCGCAGCAAACTAGGCAACCGGACTATAATGCTTTATCACTTTCACTTAGCCATAGGAGTTTGACAGTGGGGCTACTATCACTAGTAGAAAACGGGCCAATGGTCCAGGCCAGCCCAGCCCATTAGTCCCGGTTCAATCTAGAACCGGGACCAATGGGGCATCGGACCCGGTTCGTGAGCCCCGGGGGGCGGCCGGGCCACGTGGGCCATTGGTCCCGGTTCGTCTGGACCTATTGGTCCCGGTTGGTGGGACGAACCGGGACCAATGGACCTCGCTCCTGGCCCAACACCATTGGTCCCGGTTGGTGGCTTGAACCGGGACCAAAGGCTGCCCTTTAGTCCCGATTCAGGCCACCAACCGGGACTAAAGGGTTGGTCCTCGTTGTGGCCAGAGTTTAGTCCCACCTCGCCAACCGAAGGGGGCTTAGACCAGTTTATAAGCCCCTCCCTCTCTGCCTTATTGAGCTCCTCTCAAAATGAAAATAGATGCCCTTATACAGGGAATTTAACCTAAATTCATACTAAATTTCTCTGAAGTTAGTAGAAATTTATTATGAATTTATGTTGAATTTTCTCTATAAGCGCATCTATGCTCATTTCTGAGTAGTTTTTTGTATAGTTTTTTTCTTTTTGGTAAAGTTAAACACAACTATTTTTTCTTCTATTTATTTCTAAGTAGTTTTTTATATAGTTTTTTTCTTTTCTGCTATATTTATTTTTTTCTTTTTATTTCTGAGCTGTAATAAGTCATTAAAAATAAGCATCTATGCTCATTTTTTAGTAAAGTTAATCACAAATATTTTTTCTTCTATTTATTTTTT